>NC_036859.1:28028640-28096227 GCF_002910315.2 Salvelinus sp. IW2-2015
TCAGATCAGACCTATGCCCCTCCTGCCCACCCCATGCCCCCCACTCCTGCAAAGAGGACCTCAACATGGAAGTCACACATATGCCAAAGCTTTGAGCAGGCAAACAGGCCCAACCCCCACTCGTACACTAGTCCAAGCCAATGGTATGTACCAGATGCTCAGCAGGCTCTACTCACACTTACTGGCCTGAGGCCAAACCACACGACCAACAACATTGGACACTTTATGGAACACAAAGCCTTCACTATCTTATCCTGGAATATCCAAGGCCTGAGGTCATCTGCCTTTGATCTAAAGAGCAGGAACCTGGATTTCATCAAAGAAATCGGAAATACAGACATTGTCATCCTACAAGAAACATGGTATAGAGGAGACGGACCCACTGGTTGCCCTCTAGGTTACAGAGAGCTGGTAGTCCCATCCACCAAACTACCAGGTGTGAAACAGGGAAGGGACTCAGGGGGTATGCTAATTTGGTATAGAGCAGACCTAACTCACTCCATTAAATTAATCAAAACAGGAACATTTGACATTTGGCTAGAAATTCAAAAGGAAATGATCTTAACAGAGAAAAATGTCCTCCTGTGTGCTACCTGTATCCCCCCACTAGAATCCACATACCTTAATGAAGACAGCTTCTCCATCCTGGAGGGGAAATCAATCATTTCCAGGCCCAGGGACATGTACTAGTCTGTGGCGACATAAATGCCAGAACCCGGACAAGAACCTGACACCCTCAGCACACAGGTGGACAAACACCTGCCTGGAGGTGACAGCATTCCCTCCCCCATATGCCCCCCTAGGCACAACTATGACAACATAACCAGCCGCTCTGTCACACGCTGGGTATGTACATAGTCAATGGTAGGCTTCGAGGGGACTCCTATGGTAGGTACACCTATAGCTCATCTCTTGGCAGTAGTACTGTAGACTACTTTATCATTGACCTCAACCCAGAGTCTCTCAGAGCGTTCACAGTCAGCCCACTGACACCACTATCAGAACACAGCAAAATCACAGTCTACTTGAACAGAGCAATACTCAATCATGAGTCATCAAAGCCAAAGGAACTGAGTAATATTAAGAAATGCTATAGATGAAAGGAATGTAGTTAGGAAACCTACCAAAAAACAATTAGGAAACAACAAATTCAATCCCTTTTAGACAACTTCCTGTACAAAACGTTCCAATGTAATAGTGAAGGTGTAAACTTGGCAGTAGAAAATCTTAACAGTATATTTGACCTCTCAGCTTCCCTATCAAATCTAAAAATTTCAAACAGAAAACCAAAGAAAATGAACAACAATGACAAATGGTTTGATGAAGAATGCAAAAACCTAAGAAAGAAATTGAGAAACCTGTCCAACCAAAAACATAGAGACCCAGAAAACCTGAGTCTACGCCTTCACTATGGTGAATCATTAAAACAATACAGAAATACACAACGGAAAAAGAAGGAACAGCACGTCAGAAATCAGCTCAATGTAATTGAAGAATCCATAGACTCTAACCACTTCTGGGAAAATTGGAAAACAATAAACAAACAACAACATGAAGAATTATCTATCCAAAATGGAGATGTATGGGTAAACCACTTCTCCAATCTTTTTGGCTCTATAACAAAGAACAAACAGCAAAAACGTATACATGATCAAATACAAATCTTCGAATCAACTATTAAAGACTACCAGAACCCACTGGATTCTGCAATTACCTTGAATGAACTACAGGACAAAATAAAAACCCTCCAACCCAAAAAGGCCTGTTGTGTTGAAGGTATCCTCAATGAAATGATAAAATATGCAGACAACTAATTACAATTGGCTCTGGCATCTTCCCCAATATTTGGAACCAAGGACTGATCACCCCAATCCACAAAAGTGGAGACAAATTTGACCCTAATAACTACCGTGGGATATGCATCAACAGCAACCTTGGGAAAATCCTCTGCATTATCATTAACAGCAGACATTTCCTTAGTGAAAACAATGTACTGAGCAAATGTGAAATTGGCTTTTTACCAAATTATTGTACGACAGACCACATATTCACCCTGTACACCCTAATTGACAAACAAACAAACCAAAATAAAGGCAAAGTCTTCCCATTCTTTGTTGATTTCAAAAAAGCCTTTGACTCAATTTGGCATGAGGGTCTGCTATACAAATTGATAGAAAGTGGTGTTGGGCTAAAAACATAAGACATTATAAAATCCATGTACACAAACAACAAGTGTGCGGTTAAAATAGGCAAAAAACACACACACTTCTTCCCACAGGGCCGTGGGGTGAGACAGGGATGCAGCTTAAGCCCCACCCTCTTCAACATATATATCAACGAATTGGCGAGGGTACTAGAACAGGCTGCAGCACCCGGCCTCACCCTACTAGAATCTGAAGTCAAATGTCTACTGTTTGCTGATGATCTGGTGCTTCTGTCACCAACCAAGGAAGGCCTACAGCAGCATCTAAATAATCTGCACAGATTCTGCCAGACCTAGGCCCTGAAAGTAAATCTCAGTAAGACCAAAATAATGGTGTTCCAAAAAAGGTCCAGTCGCCAGCACAACAAATACAAATTCCATCTAGACACCGTTGCCCTAGAGCACACAAAAAACGATACATACCTTGGCCTCAATATCAGCGTCACAGGTAACTTCCACAAAGCTGTGAACGATCTGAGAGACAAGGCAAGAAGGGCATTCTATGCCATCAAAAGGAACATAAAATTCGACATACCAATTAGGATCTGGCTAAAAATACTTGAATCAGTTATAGAACCCATTGCCCTCTATGGTTGTGAGGTCTGGGGTCCGCTCACCAACCAAGAATTCACAAATTGGGACAAACACCAAATTGAGCCTCTGCATGCAGAATTCTGCAAAAACATCCTCCGTGTACAATGTAAAACACCAAATAATGCACRCGTAGCAGAATTAGGCCGATACTCGCTAATTATCAAAATCCAGAAAAGAGCTGTTAAATTCTACAACCACCTAAAATGAAGCGATTCCCAAACCTTCCACAACAAAGCCATCACCTACAGAAAGATGAACCTGGAGAAGAGTCCCCTAAGCAAGCTGGTCCTGGGGCTCTGTTCACAAACAGACCCCTCGGGGCCCCTGGACAGCAACACAATTAGACCCAACCAAATCATGAGAAAACAAAAAGATAATTACTTGACACATTGGAAAGAATTAACAAAAAAACAGAGCTAACTAGAATGCTATGTGGCCCTAAACTGAGAGTACACAGTGGCAGAATACCTGACCACTGTGACTGGCCTAAAATGAAGGACAGCTTTGACTATGTACAGACTCAGTGAGCATAGCCTTGCTATTGAAAAAGGCCGCCGTAGGCAGACCTGGCGAGAAGACAGGCTATGTGCACACTGCCCACAAAATGAGGTGGAAACTGAGCTACACTTCCTAACCTCCTGCCAAATGTATGACCATATTAGAGACACATATTTTATTTCCCTTAGATTACACAGATCCACAAAGAAATCAAAAACAAACCCGATTTTGATAAACTTYCATATCTACTAGGTTAAAATCCCACAGTGTGCCATTGTAAATACAACCCATATTTATGTGTATTTATTTTCCCTTTGTACTTTAACCATTTACACATCGCTACAACACTGTATATATCCATAATATGACATTTGTAATGTTTTTATTATATTGGAACTTTTGTGAGTGTAATGTTTACTGTTCATTTTATTCTTTATTTCACTTTTGTATATTATCTACTTCACTTGCTTTGGCAATGTTAACATATGTTTCCCATGGCAATAAAGCCGCTTGCACTGATCGATATGTGGGAGAGAGGGAGGACAAGAGGATAATGAGAGAGAGGAAGAGAAGAGAGAGAGAGAGAGAGAGAGAGAGAAGAGAAGAGAGAGAGAGGAGAGAGAAGAGGAGATGGAGAGCGAGAGACGACGAGCAGAGAGAGAGGAGGAGAGGGACGCAGGAGGTGGGAGGGAAAAGAGCAGCCGAGGAAGAGCAGAAGAAGAGAGAAGGATCAGAGAGGCAACGCGAGGGAGAGATCATAGAGAAGAGGGAGGGCGAGAGAGCGAGAAGAGAGAGAAGAGATGAAGAGAGAGAGAGAGAGAGAGGAGGAGAGAGAGAGAAGAGAGTGAGGGAGAGATGAGGGGAGGGAGAGAGAGAAGAGGGAGGAGGACAGAGACAGAGGACAGAGAGAGAGGGTGAGGGAGGACATAGAGGGAGAGAGGACAGAGGGCGAGAGAAGAGGCACGACAGAAAGAGAGAGACAGAGTGGGAGAGAGAAGTATGAAAAAGTGTGTCCTATCTCATGCTGCTCTCCTTTTCACCATGCTGACTAATGACCTATCCCCTCCCCCGAGCCTCATCAACCCCTCCTCCTCTCTCCACCTCCCCCCCCCCCTCACGCCATCCATCCCCTCCCCTAACCACCCAGGACTCCGAGGGGGGAGGAGGAGGGGTGGGGTTGTGACGTCCATGATAGGTCTTTCGATTAACCACATTGCTGTATAACACAAAGAGCCCCTCTGGCCGAGCCCCCTTCCAACAAAACAACTCTCCCCCTCTCTCACCCCCTACCTCTCCTCCCTTCCCCCTGCTAGTGAGCCTGTGCGTAATGAGGGGGTGGAGCCGTGATATCACGGGGACAGAATGCTACTGGACAGGCTGTTAGGAACCCTTCGCCGCTCCCCTGCTTTGAAGACGTGTTGCTCTGCTCTTTTTCTTCTCCTTTTCTCCTCCTCCCCTCTCATGCTATAGGCCTACTGCCCTCCTTTCATCTCCAGTTAAAATGTATTCTTTCCCTCTATCGTTTCATCAGACTTGTTGCCGTCCACTCCTCTCCTTTCCTCAAAAAGACTTGCTGCCGTCCTCTCCTTTCCTCAAAAAGACTTGTTGCCGTCCTCTCCTTTCCTCATAAAGACTTGTTGCCGTCCTCTCCTTTATAAAGACTTGTTGCCGTCCTTTCCTCTCCTTTCCTCATAAAGACTTGCTGCCGTCCTCTCCTTTCCTCATAAAGGCTTGTTGCCGTCCTCTCCTTTCCTTATAAAGACTTGTTGCCGTCCTTTCCTCTCCTTTCCTCATAAAGACTTGCTGCCGTTCTCTCCTTTCCTCATAAAGGCTTGTTGCCGTCCTCTCCTTTCCTCATAAAAAGACTTGTTGCCGTCCTCTCCTTTCCTCATAAAAATACTTGTTGCGCTCTTAATTCTCCAGAGAGTATTTTCTCCTTATCCTTCTGTTCTCACTTTTCATTTAAAAGACACGTGGATCTATTTTCTCTACTCCAAAGTCCTCTATGATTGTCTTAGTGAGAGGGGATACATTATCAGTCCCAAATCAACTGCTAAGCCCTTCCCCTGGACACATGGATGTGAAAGGACGGCTATAACGTGGTTATAGCTCCACCTAGCCTTCCTGTGGGCTCAGTGAAGAGCTTTTCCACCACATTGTGTGCACCTATTCAATCCTTTGCAATAGGTGTATACCCTCATGAAAAAAGTACTATACAAAAACTATGTGCAGTGGTGACTATGTAGAGTTTTGTTGGAATTGTGTAGTTTATACTACTCAAGATACACAAGTAGAGTTTTGTAGTATTTATTAGGAAAACAGTCGTGTTTCCAGTAGTAATCAGGTAAAGACTTTTACTACTTGATGTTTGTAGTAAATAAGTAGTCAAAACACTACAGCTTCACTACACAGGCTTTTCAATAGTAATCAGGTAGAGTTTTTACTACTTGTTTGTATAGTGAAAAACTACAGCCACACTACATCTGCTTATCAGTAGCGATCATTAGAGTTTTGCAGCTTGTAGCCTCTGTTTTCAATTCAAATCAATTTAAGGGATTTATTGGCATGGGAAACATATGTTTACATTGCCAAAGAAAGTGAAATAGATAGTAAACACGAGTCAAATAAACAATATATATATATATATATATATATATATATTTTTTTTTACAGTAAACATTATACTCACAAAAGTTCCAAAAGAATAAAGATATTTCAAATGTCATGTGTTTATGTGTTATCATGCTAGCTAATAAGTACAGTGCTTTCGGAAAGTATTCAGACCCCTTCCCTTTTTCCACATTTTGTTGCGTTTCAGCCTTATTCTAAAATTGATTAATAAAATAAATACTCAATCTACACACAATAACCAATAATGACAAAGCAAATGTTTTTCTTCTTCCAAATTTAAAATGTATAAATAACAGAAATACCTTATTTACAAAAGTATTCAGACCCTTTGCTATGATACTCGAAATTGAGCTCAAGTGCATCCTGTTCCCATCGATCATCCTTGAGATGTTTCTACAATTTGATTGGAGTCCACATGTGGTAAATTCAATTGATTGAACATGATTTGGAAAGGCACACACCTGACTATATAAGATCCCACAGTTGACAGTGCATGTTAGAGCAAAAACCAAGCCACGAGGTTGAAGGAATTGTCCGTAGAGCTCTGAGACAGGATTGTGTCAAGGCACAGATCTGGGGAAGGGTACCAAAACATTTCTGCAGCATTGAAGGTACCCAAGAACACAGTGGCCTCCATTATTCTTAAATGATAGAAGTTTGGAAACCACCAAGACTCTTCCTAGAACTGAGCAATCGGGGGAGAAGGGCCTTGATCATTGAGGTGACCAAGAACCCAATGGTCACTCTGAAAGAGCCAGAGTTCCTCGGGAAAACCTTCCAGAAGGATAACCATCTCTGCAGCACTCTATCATAAAGGCCTGATTGGTGGAGTGGCCAGATGGAAGTCACTCCTCAGTACAAGGCACATGACCAGCCCGCTTGGAGTTTGCCAAAAGGCACCTAATGACTCTCAGACCATTAGAAACAAGATTCTCTGGACTGATGAAACCAAGATTGAACTCTTTGGTCTGAATGCCAAGCGTCACATCTGGAAGAAACCTGGCACCATCCCTACAGTGAAGCATGGTGGTGGCAGCATCATGCTGTGGGGATGTTTTTCAGAGGCAGGGAATGGAAACTCGTCAGGATCGAGGGAAAGATGAATGGAGCAAAGTACAGAGAGATCCTTGACGAAAATCTGCTCCAGAGCGCTAAGGACCTCAGACTGGGGCAAAGGTTAACCTTCCAACAGGACAACATCCCTAAGACAATGCAGGAGTGGCTTCGGGACAAGTTTCTGAATGTCCTTGAGTGGCCCAGGCARAGGCCGGACTTGAACCCGATCAAACATCTCTGGAGAGACCCGAAAATAGCTGTGCAGTAACGCTCCCCATCCAACCTGACAGAGCTTGAGAGGATCTGCAGAGAATGGGAGAAACTCCAAATACAGGTGTGCCAAGCTTGTAGCGTCATACCCAAGAAGGTTTGAGGGTGTAATCGCTGCCGAAGGTGCTTCAACAAAGTACTGAGTAAAGCGTCTGAATACTTATGTAAATATGATATTTCCGTTTTTTTTTTTTATAAATGTGCAAACATTTCTAAAAACCTGTGTTTGCTTTGTCATTATGGGGTATTGTGTAGATTGGACATTTCTTTAAAAATCAGCCTTAGAACAAGGCTGTAACGTAACAAATTGTGGAAAAAGTCAAGGGGTCTGAACACTTTCTGAATGCACTGTAGGTCTACGTCAATTAGCATAAGCCTGCCCGAAAAATAAGATTATGCAACAAYTCAATTATTCAAAATGAACTTGCCCAAAGTGAAGCAATAAGGAGCAATAAAAAAATAATAATAATAATAAAAAATGAACAATACCCTTTAATACTTACCTATAATCCATGTTAGGCTACTATATAATAAAACGATAGGCCTGCCTGAATTTTTGGATTGAGAATCTCCACCTGCACCTCTGAACGGATGGACTACAAATGGCAAAAATGGATCTGGTTGAGGATTTCAAAGAGAGGTTTTCTGTGCCACATTCCGTTGCCAAAGGTTGTCAAATGTTGCAGACAGAAATGCCACGAATAGCGACGACGTGATTCCTTATTGAGCATGTCAGAGACATGCTTGTTCGACATAGCATATTTATTTCGGAACTTTACAAAATGTGCAATCTGGTGGTGGAACAAGGCATAGAAGTACAGTATATGGCAAGATCTTTTACAAAGGATATAGTTTATACTGCACACTAGGTTACACCAAAGTGGGTCAGTAGAGTTTCTATTATTCTTGCTGCTTTACCTCTGTATCAAAGCTGCCTTGTATTGTGGTAATATTCTCAGATGATTGTGTAGTGCACTGGGTAACACTTTACTATAAGGTACCCTTTAATGGGGGGGATGTAAAGTCTAAGTAATTAACAAACAGACATTAACAAACAACTTTGGTGCTTGCGAATGACTGGGTTTACATACTGACTCTTTTCAGACTTAAAAAAGGGTACCTTAGTATAAAAGTGTTACCATGCATGGTTTGKTGGACTACTGTGCCCAGAAAGGGGTCAGCACGAGAATAAATTACACCATGGTGTTGTCCCAAACCTTTATTGCAGCCCCTCAACAGAACATTTACAGAAACTGTGACAGTCATCCAACCCTGCATACAGGATGCATTTTCACAATAATTTAAAAACTTTTTTGCCTATTGTAGTGATGTTTTCTGTTATTGCTAGTTGTGCAATGGCTTTCCCTTGGAGTTAATCAAGTCTGTTCTGAGCAGCAGTGCCCCACCTTTCACATATGGCTTTGAAAAAAGTTGAACACTTTCTTTAACATTCAGGAAAAAAAAGTTTTGATCCTAGAAAGTGTATTTTTATTTAAAAATCTAGAACAGATATCTATCTTGTAAAGTTTGTTATAATGTAAAATTAACACCACGTTAAAAATTCACATCAACTTCAAAAGTGTTAGGGAATAGAAAAATAGCCATTAGTGTTATAGAAAAAACACAAAATATGTCCTAGGAACTATATTGCAACCACTTGACTTGTTTTATATGTCAAAACAAACCGTTTTCCCCCCAGAAAAGATTTGCATTGCAGCATTTCCTACAGTCCATCACATTAAATCAGCATCATATCACCTGGCACGCCCCTTATTACCACAATGCACAGAAAACTGCTACAATGGAAAGATTAAAAAAATAAAACACACCAATTTGAATTCACAGAAACATTACGGAGGAGTTTGAACACAGACTAAACACGTAACTCCTTCAAAATAATAAACATGATCTTAACCCTCCAGCCTCAAGTCCAGATCATGAGCTAGCATTGTCCTTGTAGTAAAAACAACAATGACAACATTAATGACAATAACGTCAATAGTAAATGCTAGCCAAATTCGAGCTGGGTGTCGTTAGGACATTAGGAGTTAACAGGTTACACGGTCACATTCCATTCTAGATGTACTACAGCATTTCTCATTGAACAGTTGGTTACAGTTGGTTTTAGGGGCTGCACTGAAACACATGCAGAGGGACAACAACAAGATGTGTTCCTGGTGTCTGCTAAAATCTTCCACAATCCCAGACATTCATAAATCTTTGTTCCAAATTAAGCACTTACCCTGGGCTAGAGCCAGTTAATATACAAGTGAAAGTGAACCTGTACATTTTGAGAGAAATGGAACAAAAGTTTATGAACATTGTTGACGCAGACTTTTGTTTTGTGTTTAAGTGTATTGAATTWTGAATTTTGATTAATCAGATTCCTGTTGGACCAGGAATGTGTGTGTGGCAGACCTATTGGGAGACTGGGTGGGGTTTCACCAGGAGACTGGGTGGGGTTGTGTCAGACCGTTAGCCCAGAGCAGCTACATCCACACTGCGCTAAACCTAAGGGTTACGACCATATACTCCGAGACCCAGCCCTTCCCTCGTCTCCCGGGATTTTTTTTTGTATCTGTTTTTCCCAGAACAAAATAGCATACGCCAACATATCTCCCATTTGGATAGTTTACTTCCAACCCAAATACTGTCCAAAAGAGACAACAACAAAAAAGTTTAAATAAAATAAAACTCGCATTGCTGGAAAAGAAATGTGTTCCCATTAGATCCTAAGAAATAGAAAAAGATGTTCACTGTTGTGGCTCGAGGTCTGAGTGAGTCAAAAACACATTTTCAGTACTTTAGAAATATCAGAGTGAGAGGTACTAGGAGTTGGAACAAACAAAAACGAAATGAAGAAGAGTCTCAAACACATCTTAATGAGAACTACGGCTAATAGGGATTGTTTTTCAAAGCGATATGTCTACAGACACACAATCGCACGCACACACAAAACATCTACACACATTCTCAGTCATACACACCAAAGCTCACACACTCGCCCAACACGTCACCTGACTTGTCCGAGTTTACCTTCCACGTGTAGTAGACTCACTACATACTGGGAATACAAAACTTAGAGTGAAATTGCCACGAAAGATCAGTGCAGCTTTGCATAATACCTTCATGTTTAACAAAAAAAAACATTAAAAATGTTAAAGTTCTGACCCACGATTCAACAGGTGAAACCACACTGCTGAACTCGGTTCAGACATGTGAAAATCTTTGACTAGCAAAGCAACACGTGCCTCTGCTTGTTATACACAGGAAAGGAAAAACAACCTACAACTGACATGATCTACCTACATCCGGAAGAGAAATTCATTGATACTTTCCAGTATAGGAAATGGGAATTCTTTAAACTAAAAATCATGGAAACAAAGTAGAACAGAAAAGAAAACAAAAAGGCAAGAGAGAAAAACAACATACTAATCAAACAAGTAATGGAACAGTGAGATTTTMCACTAACGGAAGAAAAACTAAATTCTGAGTGTGTGAGTGAGAAAACGGAGACAGTGGCGGAAGTCGTGGCAACGCTACTCTTTCTCTGGAGGTGGGGAAGCACGGCTGCACGTGCTCAGTGGGCTGGTCCTCGCTCCGTCTTACTGCGCTGAGACCGCAGGCTCTACGTTTCTATGGGAAGAAGATAGTGAGGTCAGTGATGGAGTACAGTGATGGAGCGAGGACCACTCCCAGTGATGGAGTACAACAGCAGAATTCAAATCAAAGTTATCATTAAATTTAGTTAATATTTGAATTACAATCTTGTAGAGAAAATATTTAGACGACATAATGTACTAATACAATGGATATGATTACTACGTAATTATTACAAAATGACAGCACAATCAAATTGATAAAAACAGGCTTGATGCCCTCCATTTCAGTTCTACTCACATCATAAGTAATCTTGCAATAATTTGTTTAATAGTATCAAAAAATCCTCTTAACTTCTTGAGGGCAGGGGGCAGCATTTTCACTTTCGGAACAACAGCATGCCAAAATTCAACTGCTTGCTACTCATCCCCAGAATATAAGATACGCATATTATTAGTAGATTTGGATAGAAAACACTCTGAAGTTTCTAAAACTGTTTGRATCATGTCTGTGAGAAKAACWKAACTTATGTAGCAGGCAAAACCCTGAGGACAAACCATTCAGAATTTGTATTTTTTTGATGTCACTGTCTTTTCAATGAGTTTTCTTAGAGACACCAGATTTCTAATGGACTTGCTTGCAGTTCCTACCGCTTCAGTTGCGTCAGTTTGTATTGAACACAGATCATCCCGTCTTCAAATTGATCGATTATTAACGTTTAAAAATACCTAACGTTGTATTACAAAAGTAGTTTGAAATGTTTTGGTAAAGTTTACATGTAACTTTTGATATATTTTGTAGTGACTTGGCGAAAGTTGGAAGCTGTGTTTTTCTGAATGAAACGGTCCAAATAAATTGACATTTTGGATATATATCGACGGAATTAATCGAACAAAAGGACCATTTGTGATGTTAATGGGACATATTGGAGTGCCAACAAAAGAATTTYRTCAAAGGTAAGGCATGATTTATATTTTATTTCTGCGTTGTGTGGTGCTTGCAGTGTTGAATTATGCTACTCTCTTTGTTTACTGTTGTGCTATCATCAGATAATAGCATCTTATGCTTTCGCCGAAAAGCCTTTATGAAATCTGACATGTTGGCTGGATTCACAACGAGTGTAGCTTTAATTTGGTATCTTACATGTGTGATTTAATGAAAGTTTGATTTTTATATCATGTTATTTGAATATGGCGCGCTGTATTTTCCCTGGCTATTGGCCGGTCCCACCTGCCCCAGAGAAGTTAAACAATATGTAAATATGTCAAATGAGTGGAATTGCTCGAGCCATTTTATAAACTGTGTTTCATAAACCAGCCTCAAGGGGGAGCTACAGCCTACAGTACAAATAGCTGCACTGGCCTTCATTACACACCACAAGGAAGAGTTAAGGGAAAAGTCTAAACGGGATCCTTGGGACATCCCAACTGATGTAACCCTATTGAAATGGAAATTTACGAGTTAAGTTTAAGTAAGGGTTAAGGTGAGGATCACGGCTAGCACTAGCTAAGAGTTAAGTCCTTTGAACAAAACCTATCTTGATAKGATTAATCCACTGACCAATAATTAGTCAACATTGCTTACACAAAGTCCATATTAAGCTTCAACACAACACAATAAAACCATAACGCCAAATAGTGTGACCAATGGGTCTTCTCTTTGGCAGAACGAGCCATAAGGCCTACACATTTTAGACAACACTACCTATTGATCAAGCATTTCCTACCTGGCATGGGCTTCGAAGTCAGGAATATCTTATYGTACAACATACACAGACAGGCTATTTTTTGTCTGCTGTGGAAACAAGCCCAAAGGTCAGACTCACTGGAAAAGCTGGGTTTCTAGGGACACGTTTTCTTAGATAGCATGATACGATACTGTATGATACTGTACTGCTGATTAATATCCAAAGGGAAAACATAACTTCTTATGGCTGCAGGGGCAGTATTGAGTAGCTTGGATGAAAGGTGCACAAAGGTGCCCAGAGTAAACGGCCTGCTCCTCAGTCATAGTTATATATGCATATTATTATTAGTATTGGATAGAAAACACTCTGAAGTTTCTAAAACTGTTTGAATTATGTCTGTGAGTATAACAGAACTCATATGGCAGGCAAAAACCTGAGAAGAAATCCAACCAGGAAGTGAGAAATCTGAGGTTGGTCGATTTTCAACTCATCGCCTATTGAAAACACTGTAGGATATGGATCTGTTTGCACTTCCTACGGCTTCCATTAGATGTCAACAGTCTGTAGAACGTTGAATGAAGCTTCTACTGTGATGTTGAGCCGGATGGGAGCTGTTTGAGTCAGYGGTCTGGCAGAGAGCCAGGTCYTGGTCACGCGCATTCCACATGATATCGACTTGCGTTCCATTACTTCTATAGACACAAAGGAATACTCCGGTTGGAACGTTATTGAATATTTATGATAACAACATCCTAAAGATTGATTCTATACTTAGTTTGACAAGTTTATTCGACCTGTAATATAACTTTTTGAAGTTTTCGTCCGACATTCGCCTGGACCTGCACGAGCATTTGGATGTGTACTAAACGCGCTAACAAAAGTAGCTATTTGGACATAAATGATGGACATTACCGAACAAAACGAACATTTCTTGTGGAAATGGGAGTCCTGGGAGTGCATTCCGACGAAGATCAGCAAAGTGAAGATTTATAATGCTTATGAGTTTTGTTGACTGCACAATTTGGCAAGTAACTGTATGGCTAACTTTTGTGGCTGAACGCTGTTCTCAGATTATTGAATATTGTGCTTTTGCCGTAAAGATTTTTGAAATCATTAAGAACAAGTGTATCTTTAATTCTATGTAAAACATGTATCTTTCATCAAAGTTTATGATGAGCATTTATGTTATTTGACGTGGCTCTCTGCAATTTCTCCGGATATTTTGGAGGCATTTCTGAACATGGCGCCAATGTAAACTGAGGCTTTTGGATATAAATATGAACTTAATCGAACAAAACATATGTATTGTGTAACATGAAGTCCTATGAGTGTCATCTGATTAAGATCATCAAAGGTTAGTGATTCATTTTATCTCTATTTCCGCTTTTTGTGACTCCTGTCTGGCTGGAAAAATAGCTGTGTTTTTCTGTGATTTTGCAGTGACCTAACATAATCGTTTGTGGTGCTTTCGCTGTAAAGTCTATTTGAAATCGGACACATTGGTGGGATTAACAACAAGATTACCTTTACATGGTATAAKATACATGTATGTATGAGGAATTTTAATTATGAGATTTCTGTTGTTTGAATTTGGCGCCCTGCACTTTCACTGGCTGTTGTCATATCGAACCCGTTAACGAGATTGCAGCCATAAGAAGTTTTAAACAATGATTATGTACTCAGTACAGTAGGGCTACATCCAGCTGGAAAATGTAGATTCTGTGAAATGTTGATTCTTAGTTAAAGTTTACCTGTTGGCGCATCTTCAATCTGTTCTTCTACCTCGGTATACTCTTCTGTAGAAACAAAACAAACCACAGTTGGAACTAAAAAACAGCTTCAACAGTCTTGAGTACACTACAGAGCAGTACTACTGGCCATGCTTTCAGAGAACAGGATCAATGGCCACTATGAAAGAATACAACATATAGAGCTGTTCCTAGTTAGAACATTCGACTGAGTTATCTTAGCACCAACCTGTGAACTCCTCAAATGGCTCATCAAATTCATCTACCTCCTCTGCAACAGAAAAGCAACAGTTGCAGTTAGTTGAGGGAGAGACAGAGACAGAAAGAGAGACATACAGACACAGAGACAGAGAGAAAGAGAGCACTGAAGAAAGAATGAACGTAAACTACTTTCACGGTTGCAACATCTGGAGGTACAGCTGAAGWYRGAAGTTTACATACACTTAGGTTGGAGTCATTAAAACTTGTTTTTCAACCACTCCACAAATTTCTTGTTAACAAACTATAGTTTTGGCAAGTCGGTTAGGACATCTAYTTYGTGCAKGACACAAGTCATTTTTCCAACAATTGTTTACAGACAGATTATTTCACTTATAATTCACTGTATCACAATTCCAGTGGGTCAGAAGTTTACATACACTAAGTTGACTGGCCTTATTAAACAGCTTGGAAAACTCCAGAAAATGATGTCATGGCTTAGAAGCTTCTGATAGGCTGATTGACATAATTTGAGTCAATTGGAGGTGTACCTGTGGATGTATTTCAAGGCCTACCTTCAAACGCAGTGCCTCTTTGCTTGATATCATGGGAAAATCAAAAGAAATCTGTTCATCATTGAGAGCAAATCCAAATGCCTGAAGGTACAACGTTCATCTGTACAAACAATAGCACGCAAGTATAAACACCATGGGACCATGCAGCCGTCATACCGCTCAGGAAGGAGATGCTTTCTGTCTCTAGAGATGACCGTACTTTGGTGCGAAAAGTGCAAATCAATCCCAGAACAGCAAAGACCTTGTGAAGATGCTGGAGGAAACAGGTACAAATATCTATATCCACAGTAAAACGAGTCCTATATCGACATCACCTGAAAGGCGCGCACAGCAAAGAAGAAGCCACTGCTCCAAAACCACCATTAAAAAAAGCCAGACTACGGTTGCAACTGCACATGGGGACAAAGATCGTACTTTTTGGAGAAATGTCCTCTTGTCTGACGAAACAAAAATAGAACTGTTTGGCCATAATGACCATCATTATGTTTGGAGGAAAAAGGGGATGCTTGCAAGCCGAAGAACACCATCCCAACTGTGAAGCACGGAGGTGGCAGCATCATTGGTGTGCTTTGCTGCAGGAGGGACTGGTGCCTTCACAAAATAGATGGCATCATGAAGATGGGAAATTATGTGGATATATTAAGCAACATCTCAAGACATCAGTCAGGAACTGAAAAAGCGTGTGCGAGCAAGGAGGCCTACAAACCTGACCAGTTACACCAGCTCTGTCAGGAGGAATGGGCCAAAATTCACCCAACTTATTGTGGGAAGTTTGTGGAAGGCTACCCAAAGGTGACCCCAAGTTAGACAATTTAAAGGCAATGCTACCAAATACTAATTGACTATGTAAACTTCTGACCCACTGGGAATGTGATGAAAGAAATAAAAGCTGAAATAAATAATTCTCTCTACTATTATTCTGACATTTCACATTCTTAAAATAAAGTGGTGATCCTAACTGTCCTAAAACAGGGAATTGTTACTAGGATTAAATGTCAGGAATTGTGAAAAACTGAGTTTAAATGTATTTGGCTAAGGTGCATGTAAACTTCTGACTTCAACTGTATACGCTTGCATGTGCACATACGTAGTCACACACACACACACACCTGGAAGCTCTTCCTCCTCTTGAGTTTCTTCTGATTCAGCTTCTGCTTCCTGTTCAGACTCTTCTTCTTCTGCTGCTTCTTCTTCTACCTCTTATTTGGAGCAAAGCAACAATGGATATAAGGAAACACCATTATTTTCCAAAAAACTGATTGAATCTATTATTTTCCAAAAGGTGACATAAGCAATGCAAAACCCACAGGAGACAGTGAGTGCCCTATTCACTACCGCAAGATGAGATGTGAGAAAGGCCTGTGCATGATCTCTCTACATACATGTAGCTATTTTCAGCAGATAATGTGTCATACACTTCAGCAATGCAGCACGAGCACTGGCGTTTAACAGTGCTCGTTCTGAGAGGAGTGTGAAGAAAAATGACTCGTCAGCACTTGAAAGGATTTTTGGTTCAATACTTTTTAGACCCAGAATAAGCCTACCTGGAATAAAGCCTATTGTTCTGTTCTGGATTATTTTTTCCTTACCCTCTTCTGCTGGTGCTGCTGCCTCTTCCAATGTCTCCTCTGCTGCTGGCTCCTTCTCCACAGCTTYCTCCTCAACTGGTGCAGCCTCTTCTTCTGCGGGGGTGGCCTCTTCCTCAACAGCCTGTTCCACGGCAGCGACTTCCCCATCAACTGGGACGGCTTCCTCTTCAACGGGTGCATCCTCTTCCTCCTCAGGTGTGGCCTCTTCATCAACCTCCTCAACAGGTTCATCCTCTTCATCCTCAGGTGCGGCTTCCTCGACTGGGGCGGCTTCCTCTACAACCTCTTCCTCAACGGGGGCAGCCTCCTCCTCGAAGGTCTCTTCTACAGTGGCAACTACCTCCTCCACAGGAGCAGCCTCTTCTTCAACTGGTACGGCCTCCTCAACAACCTCCTCCTCCTCCTCTGGCTCATCCTCCAGTACTTCGGGCTCTTCCTCGATTTGAGGCTCATCCTCCTCGAAGGGAGCAGAATCCTCCTCGAAGACAGAATCCTCCTCGAAGGGAGAAGAATGCTCCTCGAAGGGAGAAGAAGGAGAAGAATGCTCCTCGAAGGGAGAAGAATGCTCCTCGAAGGGAGAAGAATGCTCCTCGAAGGGAGAAGAATCATACTCCAGAACTTCGGGCTCTTCCTCAAAGATTTCAGGCTCATCCACCTCAGGCTCTTCCTCCTCATCCACCTCAGGCTCTTCCTCCTCATCCACCTCAGGCTCTGTAGGGAAAAGACAGCGTTAAGCAATTTAGCTGATAACGTGGATTTCCTGACAAAGCCAACTAAAGCAAGTTTGAACATGATACTAAGTTATACAAGTCCATGATATTGGTTGACATTTTTCATTTTAAACTTGACAATTTCAAGCCACAATCCATTCAAACATCTTAGAAAATGTTGTCAAGCTCACACACACACCTGGTGGGAAAGCAGTAGCTTCCTCTGCTTTGGCGGCTTCGATCACTTCTTCAACAATGTGTTCTGGTGTGGCTGAAGCAAGGGGCAGCGGGGAGAGATAAGGGAGCAGAGGGGAACCGTTAAGACCATCCACCTGGTCCTTAACTTGAACTAAGGCATTACCTGGCATACTTCATAGTTTTCCTCTAGCACAGAACTTTTCAAATGTCTTCCTTGAGACACATTTAAGAAACTGCTAAGTTTGTGTCAATAAAGAATAAGTGTATGCTCCTTTATTAAAAGCTMAAATAAATCATGAACCTGTAGACCTACAGTCCAGAAACTGCAGACTAAAACCATGGTAGGTATAGCTCTGGTACATTAGTTTGTATTATGTCACAACAGGTATAGGTGACTAATCGACAGTAGGTGAAAGCATGTCGTGTACACAGTAGTGCCAGATATTTGGCAAAAACAGATTATCAGAGCCAATGGATAAATGGTATATGAGGCTTATGTCCCCTCAACCAATGACAGCCCCTCTGGGGAAACATGTATAGACTGGACAGGTGGCAGACATATGGAATTAAGAGTCTACATGTTTGTACGATGATTTTACTGGTTAACTCTTGACATAGATAGCTATAGCAGCACCATGTGGGTGTCTGGTGGTGGACACAGTTCTACTGATGCTAAAGGTTTCATAAAGACCATCCCTTAAGAGTGAGTCAGCCTTAAGAGTGAGTCAGCCTTAAGAGTGAGTCAGCCTTAAGAGCGAGTCAGCCTTAAGAGCGAGTCAGCCTTAAGAGCGAGTCAGCCTTAAGAGCGAGTCAGCCTTAAGAGCGAGTCAGCCTTAAGAGCGCTTGTGATATTCTAGTTCTAATTTTGTCTAGTCCAGCCCACAGTTCAAATTCAATAAAAATAGGGGGGAATAACTTGCATGTTTAAGCAATTAGGATACTGCATAAACGTCTGACATGGGAAAGTAATATAATTGTAATATGAGGAAATTAGATAGTAGGCTATGTTTGAGTATGGTCACATTCTTAATGTACAGAAGGTATGCAACAGTGTCTGCTAAATGATTCAAATGTAAATGTGTTTGTGGCGTCTGTATGGTGTTCAAGGGATTTGCCCACCACCGATGCTACCGGTGTATTCTCCTTTGGGTGGGTTTCATTGAGAGAGCATACAGGCACACATAAGCTACCTCTTATGAGCTTTACCATCTACTACAATTAAATGCTGTTGTGTGTGTGCACATGTGTGTGCAGACCCGCAGGAGTTGTACCTTCTTCCACAGGTGCTGCAGGAGCCTCCTCTGGTGCTCCCTCTCTGCTAAAGACGACAGTAGCCTTCTCTTTCAGTCCTGGGGGTTTTACATGTGATGCAGGGGGATGAGGATGACATGGCAACAACTCATGTTCAGAAGAGCCTTTACGAAGGCCACAACTCTGTATGATGTATACTGTATTTGGTTAGGTGGCTTAGTAATATTCATGTATATGGCTAGTAATAATATAGTAACATTAGGATTGAGATCTAGGAGGTCTTACGTATCAACTTTTAGAAAACAAACATCATTCAAAAGGACAAAAATAAAAAGATAACATTTAAAGGCTGATTTGGGTTGACTTTTGCACTTCAACACTGAATTTGTATTGTTCCAATATGTTGTGAAAAAGTGAGGTCTATAGTGCTAAGAGAGAGAGATCAGGATAGGAGAACAAAAGAGGAGTGTTCCAGTAGAAATGGGAGAAAGTTCCCTTTTCAACACAATGCATGTGATGCCCATTTGTGTATCACCAAAGTATCTTATTGAACCGTGTGAGACAAGTGCGCTTGAAGACAGGAAACCTTCAAGTATCCAGCAACTTTATTAACACGGAACACACACAGCTGATCCTTTCAAATCTATCATTTGCCCCTTTGATGAAATCACGACTTCCATCTCCACTAAATGCTAAATAAATGATTGCGTCCTTGTTCAATTCTACTAATGTATTCTAGATTGACTCTAAAGAAAGTAATCTTTCTGATGTAAGATTATAGCACCTTGTGGTCCTCTTGGCACCGTTTATTTAACAGTTCATACTTCTATAGAGGACAGCATTGTGATTCTCACAAGCAGGGAGTGGCTAAAACAATATGCACTATACATTGCGGGAATGGGCACCCTTCATACTAGGGGGTTGCCTACTCCCATTCGCAGAGGTTTGTAACTGGAGTGAGACCTCTCACAGGAGGGGTTTCTCATTAATCTTTTAACATCCTGTGTCACTGTCACCGGGGGGGGTAGAATGATCACCAACATCAGTGCAGGTGTGAAGAGTCTCGCATCATTTCCTCACCCCCTTATCAGACACCTTGAGCTTTTTAGCAGAAGCTTTGGGGGCCTCTTTACTTTTGGCCTCTGCCTTCTGCCCCACTGCCTCTGCCCCTGAATTCTTCTCTGGCTTCTTCTCCTTCTTATCTTTCTTGCCCTTCTCTTTCTCCTGCTCTTTGTCTCTCCTAATCTTCTCCAAGGCCTTCTCAAACTCCTCCTTCTCTATCTTCTCCTCCTCCTCCTTCATCCTAGCTGCCACCGCCACCTTGGCCTTCTTTGCCGACTCATCCCTCGTCAGCCCCAGGACCTTCTCTTCCTCCTCCCTGGCCAGGATGTTCCTCACCTCGGCCAGCGCCATCTTGGCAATCTTTTTGGCCTCCACTCGCTCATGGATGATGGCTAGCTGCTGTTTCAGGGCCTCCCTCAGCTTCCAGCCCACATCTTTGGTCAGAGGTTGTTCTGGGATACGAGAATACCGTTTAGCTGGTAAAAAAAAAAATTGCCGCCAGGCTGCTAGGATCACACTGCAAGCATTTAGTAGGTTGCAAAGCACCCTGGGTATTTGGATTTGATGACTGGGAGTGTTGGATAACAGCAAGTGGCATCTTTCTGCACTTTAGAAAGGTGTCGCTAGAATTTATCCTGTCAAAATATAAGGTATATAGGGGTGTGGTCTGACACCTCTTACTCCACGGATGGGATTCAGTTAGTCCAACAGTTATATGATGCTGTCCAATATAACACCTAGCACACCACTGACAAGGTGAATTTCAATTATTTCATACCAAATACCCTATTACTACAAAAGCGGTAGTCAAATAGAGCATGCGGCTAGAAACCAATTCAAGCGTTTATGCCAAGAAGCATAACCATAATTTTCATCAATTCAATATCAATTCAAACTTCATTCGACTAGTAAATACACATTCTAAAGACCACAATGTGGTTATTAGAACTAAAGCAAGACCTTTTTAGTTCAAAGTCTACTGTACACTGGAACACACACGGTTCCTCATGCAATACCTTTTTGGGCTTCTCTCTTGGCAGCATGTCTTGGCTTTTCATCTGAGGTTTAGGAAAACAACAAGTTAAATACGGTTATAGTCTCAGACGGGCGTATCTGCTTGGTACTCAACCACCAATAGGAACAGCCGAATCGAAAAGCCTACCAATAGTAGGGGAGAGCAACTGTTACAACAGAACAAAACCAAGCTCAACCAATAACAGATAGAGGGAAGTATTGTACCCCGCTCAGCTTTCACTGACACCATTGGCAAGCTTACACACAGGCAAATATTTATTATCCAGCGGGGCTAAGCTTTCACAATCTAATAGTAAAGCCTTCGACATACAGCTTTTGGAGTATTAAGAGTAATTTGTACCATAGCAGCTGGGGTGTAGTTACAATTTAGGGGCAAATTCAGTATGATTTAAAAAACAAAATGAGCCAGACCTCAATCATATAGGCAAAACACGGAAAAGCTTACAAAATTCTACAACTAGGCAACCTACAAAGCAATCTGGACATTGATCCACGACCAAGTACCTTCTGTCGCCTTATTTTTCTTGAACTTTGTTTTTGGAGATTCTGTTTCAACTAAGTCGATAGGAAAAAGAAAAAACAATGACTACTGGAAGAAATCATCACCAACTTAGTCATGTTAAGTTTTCAACATTTTAGCAAGATATACAGGTTCTCTAACTAGCAGACCAGCTTTCCATGAATGTGATGCCATGCATTCACACATCTAAAAAGTAGACATCTGGCTCAGTCAGCTACTCAGAGCTTCTTGACGTTTTACTCTCAGCAGAGATAATTGGGGGGGTACCTCTGTGTCTCGCTCTTTTCCGATCGCGTCGAGGTTCATCTGATATTTTTCAAAAGGAACATGGCATTAGTAGCTAACAATCAGGTGACCATTAAAAAAAAAAATCTGAATATTTGACAACTCAAAACATGCCCATGCTACACCTCATAGACAACACATGCTAACACACGCACGACTGCATAGTGCCTACCTATATGTCCTATTCTGATGGTTTCATTACATTACTTGTAGAAGTATGTACAACTCGGAAAGGACGACCACGTGAGTGTAACATGACTGTGTAAGGAATTTTACACCTAACCAATACATTTGGATTCATAGTCATTCAATTTGAGGATCATTGACCCTTCCGTCGATGGTGCCAAAGACCAAATAAAACAATAGATGGTAGTCCACCATTAACCTCACCAGTTGAACCTGTTATGTAGCTATACTGTCGTTGTTCAGTCATTGGACTTGAGCACCAAGTCAAGTCTAAATTATTGAAGCCAATATGAAATCTGAAAGGGCTCCACCCAAAAGCTTGTTCAGCAGGTTTCTTGCATCTTTAACAGTGCTATTCCTTGTACCTTTTGTGCCAGACGTTTGTGTTTGCTAATACTTACTAGAAGCCTGTGTTTGTTTACAAAAAAAACGTATAAGTTGTCATAGATTACACATTCCTTTTACCATGCAACTACAAATGACTGGAACTTCACTCTCCAGCTGTTGAGTTCCACCTATAGGCTACAATGTTTATCATTTAAAGACTAATCTAGCTGGGTGAGTCTCTTTAGGGTGTGAGTGTGAGTCAGCACTGATCTGTTTCAGAGATCTGGGGTTGAGGTTATGACGTTGGGGTTGACATGAGGATAATGCCATATCTTCTGTGTCTCAAATCAGGTAAAATGTTCATGGGGTGTGGAATTTGGTAAAAGTCCTTGAACTCATTTTAGCCATTGAGTCAGGCTCCAAATGCATGGAATCCTCAACAGGGAGCACACTTTCCCAAAACGACCTCATATTTCATAACCCTGTTTTAGGACTTCTAGACAATTGGTTTAAAGAACAGCCAAAAGCTACTTTCTCAAGGGGTTTGCTTTAACAAAAGAAATGATTAACACCTGTGTAATAAGTCCTTCATCAAGCCGGTCTCTGAATATCTAACAGTAGACGACAATATGTGCAGACTCTTGGTCAATACATAAAAATGCACTACTTATCCAGACACAAATGTACACTATTTGTATTGTGTTTAACAAATTGATGACGAAGACAAAAATGGAAAGACGGGGGCAAATAGCTGACCTGAAGACGTTTAAAAACCAACAAACATGGAAAATTAATAGTAATCCTAACACGGACAAGAGACAAAGAAATACCATAACGAGGGAATGCGTCACTGATAATGTCTTAAAAAAATACYTTTCAACAAGCTTCAATAAACTAAGACGAAATGATGAACAACTCAAGTAAAAAAAAATACAAATATAATTCCTGCTAAGTGGATAAATATGTGCTGTGGTTAGGACCCTAGGGCATGCAGTAGTGTGGTTGGAAAAAGGAGACAACCATCTGTTGTCAAAGTGCAACTGTTCATTGCATAAGTTCGTAGTTTGCTGGGTATTGCAAGCAGTCTTCTCAGTGGAAATGCACATATCCTAGAAAAGCATTATTCTGTCTAGCATTTCAAAGTGCTCCAAAAATCTTGTAGGCATAATAGTCTTCGTCCCTCTATAGGAAATCTACAAAAAGAGACTTGAGGGGTTGACTGTGCCATGATAAAACCCTTTAAAAAGTATTCTACTAGGGATTGGTGATTTTGAGGGCTTTTCCACAAACGCTTGCTCCTCAAGCAATGGGAAACAAGTCTAAAGGAGAAACAAGTTGGGACCTCATACCAAGAGGGATATGGCTACTGGTTACTGGTTGTGGAGACCTAAGATCACACAACCCTTTCCCAGAACCTCGTCAGTCTGAGAAGTGCCAGCACTTTCTTCCTCCTCCTCCGCTGCTCCCTCCTCATCCTCAAATGGTTCAAACGGGTTTATGAGGCCATAGAGGAAGGTGAAGAAGCCTTGAAACCAATCAGAGCCCTCCTCCGCTAACATATCCAGGACCTCCTCGAAGGAGTCCGAGCTTTCCTGACTGCCATCTTTGGTCAGGCCTACGCAAAGAGGGGAAAACAAGGAAAGAGAGGAAGGGAGGGAGAAAAGGAAAGAGGAGAAAGATGTGGTAGAGCAGGAAAAAAGGAGGAAAGGAGAGGGTGGAAAGTTTTAAGCGAGGTTAGGCAGCAAGGGAAACTATATGTAGGTCTAAGGTCGCATGAAGCAGAGTTAGAAACTAAAGAGAGGAGAGGATAGCAATAGAATAGCCTAGAGAGGGGCATGCAGAGGGACTCTACAGAATCTATCACTAGCAGCAGGGGGACAACAGCCGTGCCAGACAGGCAGTGGTCTGGGCGACAAAGCAGAGCAGGAGTCTTTATGGCAGAGAGCGGCAGAGGAGACAATATCAGAACATGGGACCACCTCTTTGGAGAAAACACTCCTGAAGTAWGTTCTCTCCCTTTTGTTTAAAGAAAATAGCAACTTTAAGACATGACAAGTGACTTTGAGATGAGAGAACACCACATCTACGTCCTTGTTAAGTTATTCTTAAAGCATGCAGCAGTTTGGCCCTGTGCTAATTGTGGCGCATGTCTATTGATAAATGGATGTCATGTCAGTGGTGTGGGCCTGAAACACAACGGTCAGCATGGAATCCAATTCCAGACACCATTTCACACCATGCACATGCAGACCTCGTGGATTCATTGTTCAGTTCATTTGGTACAATTGACTAAAATAGTCTTGTGGTAGACATCCGGGATACCAAAGTCAGTCATGCAAAACAAAACCCAAATCAGTTAGTGGGAGGAGCTGCTCATTGGGATGGGCTCATTGTAATGACTGGAATGGAATCAAACACAAACGATATGGAAATCACATTTAACTCCGTTCCATTTCTGCCATTGCAATGAGCCCATCCTCCTATAGCACAGCCCACCAGCCTCCCCTGATCATCACACAAACACGTCAATAAATAACAATCCGGTAAAATCGATGAACTTGCCTAGTAATACTTTAGCATCCTCCACATCGAAGTCACCATCTCCATCGGCGTCATAGGACGAAAGTTTACCTAGCAAAGAAACAGGAGTCAGTCTTTAGCCACGGGTCAATGGGGGCTGGGTATGAATGGTGAAATGAGGTGGGATAATACATTATGCAATTGAATCGAAAGCGGGATGGGGGAAACAATAGTATTTAAGTTATAATAACATGTTCATTGCCACTATTCTTACATGATTATTAGTATAATCATTAACATTCATTTCTGCATTTCCAGAAGTTACATCGTTAAATTGCTATTAATTATCATTAGCAATGTTATAATGAGCAATTATTTAAATGATCATACTAGCGTTTCTGGTAAAATCACATTAGCATTATAGTATCATGTTAGCGTTTCAATATTTATTTACTTTTAATTATGAGGTATAATCACAACATAGTGGGGCTAAGTATTATTTTTATAAATTGTCTAGCTCAGCATTAAAAAAAAGAAAGGAAAATATTATTTTTCCAGCTTTGCATTACATTTGTTCATTTACATTGCATCTATGGCAGTGGAAACTTATTTAATTGGTATTAATAATTAGAAATACAGTGCGAAGGTAGTCTCTCCTATGACGTTAATTTAAGACTAATGCAAAACTTAAAATGAGTTATCTTTTCTTCGATAAGAATTGAGTCAAAAGCAAGTGATTAGATGACATGTATGGGAAACAAATTGATTATTTCAATTAGGACAGGAGGGTTAGTGAGTGAAATGGTTGACACGATCATTTGGGGGCATGATCATAGGCACAAATATCATACCTTGCAGTGTCTCAGAGAGGGTACTGTGCATGTCCTTTGCCTTGGCTGCATGCAAGATTAAGACCAGACGAAAACATTCACATTAGAGAAATGACAATATTTAAACATGAATCCAAACATGATTAGTGTACAGGCATATTCCGAGCCACACACTGAGCATGTGCACACATGCACCAAAGGTAAAACAACATCAAGGTTGAAAAGTTGAAAGTTCAATGTTAAAWTGCATCAAAGCACTCCATATCACTTTGGGTTATTCCTCAATGACGTTTGTGACTGGCGATGGCTGAAAGTTCTGTCAACAGACTATGACAGGCTGCTTGCTGTAGCTAGTAGGAAGTGTAGCCTTCCTACAGTTAACAGTTGTTTTTCGTGTCACGGTGTCACTTACCGATGGTGCCTTGGTAGTCGACCAGGTCGAAGTAGACGACGGCCACGGAGGTCCAGACCCCCAGGAGGGCCAACACCATGAACCAGGTGAAGAAGGAGCTTCCACCTGCTCCCTCAGGCTTCTTGCCATTCTTACTGGCTAGCTGTGCTTTGCCTTCTGTAATGGTGGGCGAGAGAGAAAAGAGTCAGATCTGAAGCCAATACTGTACAGGATAACGGCTTCACACAAATTCACACAAATGCAATTTGTTCCATTTGAGTTGTGAGATGGTCAAAATACAGGCCTAAATGTTATCCCAATCAGAAAGCCTTTGTAGTTAAAAGAAGCTGACAGCTAAGAGAGAAACTGCACCATAATACTTTAGATTATATGTTGTTTTGTTATTGCATTCATATACAAAAAAAGGAAGTAAATGGGTAAGAATAGAGAAAACCCATGCCACTGACAACTTTTTTTGCCACTTACAAGACAAATGGTATATAAAGTATTGCCTAAAAATAGCACGAAAACCAAATGAATGCCACAAACCTCACGAGGATTAAACATAGGCCGAGAGTTTTCAAGTAACTGAATTATAATTCAGTGTGTGAATGTTCAAGCAAAAGCCCAAAAAATCTATGGTTGTCCTTAAAGGCAACAATACAAAATCAGTAGAGTAGCTAGTTATTCTGGGTGCATTTGACACTGTACACAGAGCACTATGGGTAAAAATATCAATGTATTCGAAGAGATGGCAATGGAAGAATGAACAGGTGCCGAGTCCCCTACCCTCAAGCTAGGTCAAACCATTCACACATAGGCAGATGCACCATATTCAGATACACAGCACCTGCTCATGTCAATGTCGTGACAGTTATAAAAATATGTCTCGGTAAGTCCCAACAAAATATCCCCTTGCCCTCTGTCATAATTAATGCACCAATTAGTCAACTTCACTTTTTTGCAAATCCATCCACACACTACAGTTTCTGATGTTTCATTCTAAAAGTTAAATAAAGTTGTTCCACATCTGCACCAAAACCAACCCAAACACTAGGCCCAATCCTTATCCACAGAGCTGTGTCCTTTGTTCTTCTCGTCCCTAAGCTRAGCAGAACAAAAGCCAAAGTATTAAGGGGTCTGGACCCCTCAGAAAAACAACGGTTTCTCTACCATCACCAAAAAAAGATGCCACGGGTCGAATCAACGTATATGTATATATCTATATATATTCCTCATTCCGGATGAAGTTCTTATGTGACAGCGTTGCTCCATCTACCTTCGGTCTGTTCGACAACCATCGTGGGTTCAAGCACCCGGGTGGGTTCGACTATTGGCTCTTCCATCTGTGCAGACTGCCCCTGACCAGTCCGATTGGGAAAAGCCTCCGTGCGTCTCTTATCACCCTTATACTTCCTTCCCCCAAACCTCTGTGCCCTCCTCCTCTTTTTGTTCCTAGCAAACTCAGCCGGAACCTGATATGGGACCTGAACCAGCAAATAGGGCTATTTTTAGAGCTGTCCTCTTGTCCAGCCAGAAGACATTCAGGCACTCATATGGAGAGGCTCTGTTAACACCATGCCAACGGGACATTACCCAGCATCCCTCTTGGCTGTCATTATAGTGGTGCCTCTCGGGCTGGGAATTGCCAGGGACCTCACGATATGATATTATCTCGATACTTCGGTGCCGATATGATTTTTGTATTGCGATTCTCACAATTCAATATGTATTGCGATTTGATAATGCGATTTTATTGCGATTTGATGTTCCAAACATATTGCTCACTATATGCCTGCTACAGAGAGAGAGCATGAAAAAAGTAGTTTTGATTAGTCATGGAAATAAAAGTGCTGAAAAAAATGTTGGCTCACTATTTAAAAATGGATGATCAAACTAGCCTTCGCTAATGCTACTTTGCAAAAGAATTATGAATAAAATCGATACTGTATCGATTCGCCCCCCTCCCCCATCACCAGCTGCCTCCCGCCCCAGTAACAATAGAACAGCATCAGGTAGAGAAGGGGAGCTCTTTACTAGGAGAACTGGCTGACACCTAATCACACACACACACTGCCGTGTGATTGAGCGGACTGAGGGAGAGGGATTTAAAGGCTACAGGCCACAGGCCATGCAAATCCTGGCTTTCAGTGACTTTGCCTGGTTGCCAGGGGGATACTCGTTAGCCCTACATGGGCGGTTTAAGCAGGCTCTTAGAGAGAATGGAGGCATTTAAAAACTGCCGACTACTCTGCCTACTCAGGAAATGAGGGACAACGCCTTTCACAAATGTACCTTACCTGTGACAAATGTACCTTACCTGTGACATAGGACAATCTGCTGAAAAACAGTGTGCAAGTTGGGGGAAGGGGGTGGGTTATTTTTTTGTGTTAAATGTTGCTCATCCAGAACATCACTCACATGACCACAAATCATAGCAAGAAACAGCAAATGCATAAATGCACAATGAGCCACACATTGCCAAGCACACATGAAAATCACATTAAAATACTTGGGAGGCTGTACAAACAGCTGAAACAATCAACCTCTAGGCAGGCTAATCTGTCCGAAACCTGGTCACTGTTTGAACCTTGGTCAGAAAGTTGTTGGTCATGTTAAAACCAGAATCTTTTTGCACTATTTTCATCTGTTTAGTTTAAAGTATTTGCTACTCGATGTAGGCATACAGTTCTGAACACTAAGCCTACACAATATTACAACAGAATGAAAATAGCCTACAAATCAGATGCAAACAAACCTTCTAAACGGTTTGCAATCCTCATGAGAACATTGGTACTGACAATCCTGAAAAGGGTGCTGCCCTAATCTAGCAGACCTGGTGCTCCTGTCCCGAGCCATTCGTGCAGGCGTTTACTGCACACCATTCCCTACCAACTCTCTGGAGAGCCTCATAACCAACTCCCCCTACATTTACATTGTAGTCATTTAGCAGATGCTCTTATCCAGAGCATTCATCTTAATATAGCTGGGTGGGACAACCACATATCTCAGTCATAGTAAGTCCATTTTTCCTCAAAGTAGCTTTCAGCAAAGTCAGTACTAGGAGGAAAAAGTTAAGATTACCAAATGAATAAGGCTGCCATTGTGTACTACCTATCACATACATGTATTAACACACACACACACCCTCTGATGCAAAACTAACATTTACAGTGTGAATGTATTCAACACACAAGCACACCACACGCACCGTGTCTTTCAGCTGGATGCTCCATGACCACAACACCTCAGTAGTTCCACTGTAACCTCTTTTCAAATGTTTAGTAAGTTAGTTGGAGGAAACGGACTCCCTCTCCCTGTTCTCGGTCTCTGCTTGTCGTTTGTGAGTACATATTGTTCAGTTTGAGCTTACATAAGGATCCTGTGGAATGTCTGCTTTGACACACTCCCCTTCTTTTCTCTCTTTCAAACATACAAACACACCCTCAAAACACACACCATGACATTTTGGGACAGAAATTGGTGGCTATTGTCAAGGTGACAAGATAATGTTACTCCCGTCCTCAATCCCCCCACCCCCAGACTCTTCCAAGGCCAGTTTGATCTAATCGTGATGTGTTCAGTTTTCCAGAGAATGCCCTCAGGTTATAACCATAAAACCTGCTTGGTATCCAGCCCACACATGGTGCCCCACCCTTATACACCTATACACTGTAATGGTTTGGTTAAAAGGGCCAGTCCCAAGTCACCAAGTCCACAGATAGAGTTAAAAGAGACTCCAGACCAGATACAGGGTTACCATATTGCTGAAAGCTCCTTCTAAACACATGGAGCCAACACACTAGTTTGCATGCATAACCAAAGTGACCTTTAGTGATACTACTCACATTACCAGTAACGTAACAGCATTGTGATGTTCCCACATAGCCCATATAATGCTATCAGGAAATTAGCCTAACAATGGTGCTTAGTTGAAATCTAAAATGAATAGTGTTGCACGGTATACCCGAAACGTCGGTACTTTTTCGATACTAGAACATGAATAACGGTTCAGTACTAGAAATATTTAACTTTCAGTCTGTCAAATTTGTCTCGTCATATACGGAATACAGATTGAGAGGATGGAATCTGTCTAGTAATTTGTCTGAATCTTCTCAAGGGCAGCAGGTAAGCTAGCCAGGCTACTTATCTTCTCAAGGGGCAGTAGTAAGCTAGCCAGGCTACTTGTCTTCTCAAGGGGGCAGCTAGGTAAGCTAGCCAGGCTACTTGTCTTCTCAAGGGCAGTAGTAAGCTAGCCAGGCTACTTGCTTCTCAAGGGGGCAGTAGTAAGCTAGCCAGGCTACTTGTCTTCTCAAGGGGCTAGCAGTAAGCTAGCCAGGCTATTGTCTTCTCAAGGGGGCAGCAGTAAGCTAGCCAGTGCTACTTATCTTCTCAAGGGGCAGCAGTAAGCTAGCCAGGCTACTTGTCTTCTCAAGGGCGGCAGCAGTAAGCTAGTCAGGCTACTTGTCTTCTCAAGGGGCAGCAGTAAGCTAGCCAGGCTACTTGTTCTTCTCAAGGGCAGCTAGCTAAAGCGACCAGGTACTGCTTCTCAAGAGCAGGCAGCAGTAGCCTAGCCAGGCTAACTTATCTTCTCAAGGGGGCAGCAGTAAGCTAGCCAGGCTACTTGTCTTCTCAAGGGGGCAGCAGTAAGCTAGCCAGGCTACTTGTCTTCTCAAGGGGCAGCAGTAAGCTAGCCAGGCTACTTGTGCATGATGCTGACAGCGCACGCGAGTCACTTTTGAGAAGCAAGCCAAACTTCTGCGAAGCTAGTGAGAGAGAGAAAATGCAACAGCATGACTTCTAACGAAACATCATACCTCCACGTCCGCAGCTTGTTGACTGGCTTCAGAAGCTAACTATAGAAATACTTTGCCAGCCCACCAAAACAACTAAGCAAAATGTGTTACAAAGCCGTGCAGTGCAAGGGAGGTTGAGTTCCAAAACAACATAAAAAACGATTTCACACATGACATTTGCATTGTAAYGTTATTYTACTAGCAACTGAATTCAAAATATTTTTGAGTGACAATGTCATGAAAATATCTTAAGTATGAAATTCATGTGAGCATTTTAAATATGATTMCAACCCAAAAGTCATGTGAACACTTCCCATTTGTCTGGGCTTGCTAACGCCTAAGTATAATAAGAACTAGAGACCGTGTCCAATATGTCAGATGTTGTTTTAAACGTAATCTACTCACGTTCACATACGCCGATTCATGGACCATCTATATCCGGGTTGCATTCAGTTTACACAGCCCAACTTCACACACGCACTAGTAGGGCYGGGAATGGCCAGGGACCTGACAACACGATGTTATCACGATACTTAGGTGCCAATAGGATATATGTATTGCGATTACATACTGTGATTTTATTGCGATTCGATGTTCCAAACATATTGCTGCTGCAGATGGACAAGAGAGAGCCATGAGAAGTTTTGATCAGTCATGAAAATAAAAGTGCTTAAAACAAAATTAGCTCCCTATTTAAAAAGAGAATGGAGAACAAGTTATGAAGAAAGTAATCATTTTGGTGCAGGTACAGCAAACTAGCGCAAAATAATATTGCGATATTGTCAAAAAAATGTATCCTGATATTGATCCCAGCCCCCATCACTACGCACTAGAACAGTGCGCACAGGGAGCAGCGACGACGTCATCACGTCATCCAAAAACATGGCCGACATTGGACGAATATAAAATGTTAATATCTTCGGTTGTGAGTGAGGGAAAAAATAAAAATGGACCTCAGTGACAATTATWTGAATAATGCAATGGATGTTTTGTGCACAAAGATGATAACTAAAGTGTCTTATTAGRAATTTTATAATCTGACTTTGCTATGTGSCTGTCTAAGGAAATTATCTTTCTGGGCCGGGCGTCAGTTAAACTGAAGTAATGAAGAGAAATTGTAGGAGCGGTAGCCAGCCAGCAGCCCTGGGCGGAGCACTGCACCCTGGGAGATGAAATGCACTCTGGGAATCGTATTATGCGGTGTTTAATACATTAAATTATTTAGCTGTAATGAACAATGAATCATAGGTCTATGAATCATGCAAATTTGGCAAATGTATAAAATAAAAAAAACAGAAGTACCTTATTTACGTAAGTATTCAGACCCTTTGCTATGAGACTCAAAATTGAGCTCACGTGCATCCTGTTCCCATTGATGACCCTTGAGATGTTTCTACAACTTGATTGGAGTCCTCCTGCGGTAAATTCAATTGATTGGAAATCATTTGGAAAGGAAATCTGTCTGTATAAGGTCCCACAGTTAACAGTGCATGTCAGAGCAAAAACCAAGCCATGGGGTTCGAAGGAATTGTCCGTTGAGCTCCGAGACAGGATTGTGTCAAGGCACAGATCTAGGGAAGGGTACCAATACATTTCTGCAGCATTGAAGGTCCCCAAGAACACAGTGGCCTCCATCATTCTTAAATGGAAGTAGTTTGGAACCACCAAAACTCTTCCTAGAGCTGGMYGCCCGGCCAAACTGWGCAATCGGGGGAGAAGGGCCTTAGTCAGGGAGGTGACCAAGAACCCGATGGCACCTAAAGGACTCTGACTATGAGGAAACAAGATTCTCTGGTCTGATGAAACCGAGATTGAACTCTGTGGTCTGAATGCCAAGCGTCAGGTACGGAAGAAACCTGGCACCATCCCTACGGTGAAGCATGGTGGTGGCAGCATCATGCTGTGGGGATGTTTTTCAGCAGCAGGGACTGGGAGACTAGTCAGGATTGAGGGAAAGATGAACGGAGAAAAGTACAGAGAGATCCTTGATGAATTATTCTAAAATGTAGAAAATAATACAAATTAAGAAAAACCCTTGAATGAGTAGGTGTGTTCAAACTTTTGACTGGTACTGTGTATATATAGTAATATCTTATGTATGTGTAATTACTTGGTACATTATATTCAGTGGTGTAAAGTACTTGAAAAAGTGCAGCAAAAAAGTATTTGCCCCTTTTTYATTTTTGCATATTTTCTATACTGAATGTTATCAGATGTTCTACCAAAACCTAATATTAGATAAAGGTATCCTTTACAAATAACATAAAAAGATATATACTTATTTTATTGATTTAATTAAAAGTTATGCAACAACCAGTTCCCTTGTGTGAAAAAGTAATTGCCCCATTACACTCAATAACAGGTTGTGCCACCTTTAGCTGCAATGACTGCAACCAAATGCTTCCTGTAGTTGTTGATCAGTCTCTCACATCGCTGTGGGGGAATGCAGAACTGCTTTAACTCAGGGACATTTGTGGGTTTTCAAGCATGAACTGCTCGTTTCAAGTACTGACACAACATTTCAATTGGGATTAGGTCTGGACTTTGAATCGGCCATTCTAAAACTTCATATTTGTTGCTTTTTAAYCATTTTCATGTAGACTTGATTGTGTGTTTTGGATCATTGTCTTACTGCATGACCCAGCTGCGCTTCAGCTCACAGACRGATGGCGTGACATTCTCCTGTAGAATTCTCTGATACAGAGCAGAATTCATGGTTCCTTCTATTAAAAGGCAAGTCCTCCGGGTCCTGAGGCAGCAAAGCATCCCCAAACCATCACACTACCATCACCATGCTTGACTATTGGTATGAGGTTCTTACTGTGAAAGGCAGTGTTTGGTTTTTGCCAGACATAAAATGGGACCCATCTCATCCAAAAAGTTGATTCAAGTTTGCCAGAAAATAACCTGGAAGCACCTGGATGATCATCAWGACTCCTGGAAGAATGTTCTATGGATAGATGAGTCAAAAGTATAACTTTTTGGACGACATGGGTCCCATTATGCCTGGCAAAAACCAAATACTGCATTTCACAGTAAGAACCTTATACCAACGGTCAAGCATGGTGGTGGTAGTGTGATGGTTCAGTCTCTACTGAAAGTGCATATGACATTTTAAGCACAAGAAGTGTTCAAGTTCAACTTGACTATATTGACTGGAATCTGTGCCCAACTGTCTTTACTAGTATTACTGGTGCACAATGCTATCATTCATTAYGACAATGGTTTGATTAATCCGATAAAATAATTTACAGACCAATGAGCTAATCTTAATGCTTGATTTTTTATTTGAAACACTGGAGACCTAGATGGAATAGCTGCCAACAAAGAAAGATCAGGATCGAGGGAAAGATGAATGGAGAAAAGTACAGAGAGATCCTTGATGAAAACCTGCTCCAGAGCGCTCAGGACCTTAGACTGGAGCGAAGGTTCACCTTCCAACAGGCCAACGACTCTAAGCACACAGCCAAGACAAAGCAGGAATGGCTTTAGGACAAGTCTCAATGTCCTTGAGTGGCCCAGCCAGAGCCCAGACTTGAACCCAATCGAACATCTCTGGAGAGACCTGAAAATAGCTGTGCAGCGACACTCCCCATCCAACTTGAGAGGATCTGCAGCGAAGAATAGGAGAAACTCCCCAAATACAGGTTTGCCAAGCTTGTAGCGTCATACCCAAGAACACTCGAGGCTGTAATCGCTGCCAAAGGTGCTTCAAGAAAGTACTGAGTAAAGGGTCTGAATACTTATGTAAATGTCATATTTCTGTTTTATTTTAAATAAATGCGCAAACACAAAAAAAACTGTTATTGCTTTGTCATTATGGGGTATTGTGTGTAGACTGAGGGGGGAAAAAACTATGCATTCCAAAAGTCAAGGGGTCTGAATACTTTCCGAATGCACTGTGTGTGTATCTATCTATCTCACGGTGGTAAGGGATATGAACTAACAGGTTATAAACAACGCTATTACCACATAGGTGGTAATATGGCTTTTCTTCCTGACTTGGCTTCCTCAGTGACTTTATCCACGCACCGCTACTGTCAGAATACTAAACTTAGTATGAATATTTTAAAAGGCAAATCATCTCAAAACCACATTACTGACTCTCCATAAAGACTAGCTTGTCTCTCCTTCAATAGTTGTAGAGCCCCAAAATGCATAACCATAGTTCAAATTGAACAAACCGCATCCTGGCTCTGAGATGCAGCAGGCCTACATAATGTACACAGGACTCTAGCAATAAAATGGGCAGTTAACTCTTATCCAAATATTGATACTTCTGTGTTATCAATTCAATAGCAATCAAATTAACTCCAGCATCAGTGAGGCAAAAACAAACATTTAGAGCATGTGGGAAGTTTATACAACATTTTCCAATCCTGCCACTCTTGTACAAGTAAGCTAAAAAACATCCCATACAAACAAGCTCACACCACACGTGCAAGATTATTCCTCAAGAATAGTATCTAGTTTTGGCTAAATCCACTGCAAAGAAAAAACATGTTCACACAGGTCAGGGCAAGCAGTTGTTGCCTTTACCAGTTCTTTGGCCTTCGTCCAATCACACCAAGCTTCTAAGAGATGAGGAAGCCTGGGATGGGGCAATTTCATCAAAAAAAAATATATATCAATTTGATAATACATAATAAAATGTCCATAGAAAACCATTGTAGAATATCAATGACAATCAAACCTCTAAACAAACAATATGGTGAAAGAACGCACATTCAAAAGAAAACATTTGAAAACATTTGGTTACATACATTTTTAGATTGGTCATAAAGTACAGAATTTGACTTGGCATATACTTTTAACTGCTTATTACATAACCATAAATGCAGAATCGAAAACAGCTTTCGCTTTCATGTATCAATAAGTCACATCCCTATAGCTATAGGCAGGCAGTTCATAGTCAGACGTTGGGCAGTGAGTATGAGGGCCTGTTCAGAGCGGTGCAACGTAACCAATGTTAACTCATAAATGTATGACAGATGCTTCTCGGTCGTGTAGAATAGTAAATTATGTCACCTCTAGATATTACACTACATTTCTTTCTGCAAATTCCTGAACAGTTCACCTAGTGAATATGCCCCTGTACAACGGTCAACATACATGAAGGGGGAGGCGCCTTGTCTTGTGAATTACTCTGATAACTGTACATAGTTTTTTWWAAACATTATTTTACCTTTATCACTTAACATACGACGTGTGTAGACCCATCTTCAACTCATTTGCAACCACTAAATTGATGTAACGTTTGTAATTAATTTCTTGATTACTTTTCTAAACGTTCTAGTATTGCAGCTCAGTCAAAAGCCTGGCCCGTAATATTCACACTGATATGATCGATATGAATAGTGGCCTGATGATTATCATATTTCTTTAAAGAGTACAAAACAGTGGACATCGGGCGTTCTGTATCAGATGAATGAAGTCATTAGATTTAGAAATAAAGTTCTATAAGTAGCCTAGCCTAAAGTAGGAAGGGCACTGAAACTGATGTTATGAGATTATGCCAATAATTTACTATGTGCAACACATTCTACGGCCCAAGGCCACGTGTCACAATGCAACTGGAGTTTTGCAAAGGGGACATACATTTAGCATGACTCGTAGGCTACATGTAAAGCCCGCGCCCCCTTGCAGTCTGTCTTCCCTTAAACCACTAGTTAACGTTTAAAGTATGGGGCTCAGACCACGCCATTGTAACTTATTTTCTTGATAACTTGGGGAGCGGCGCCATATTATTAAAACGTCTCCATAGGGGTCCTGGTTTGAAACCGAGACGACGATAGRAGCCACGTGTAACCCCTCCCACGTTCTTCCATTATTGACACGTGAACACTTGGAGAAACGACCAAAAACTAAAAAAGGGGACGATACCATCGTCTACTGATGTAGTTTCTGTTGTAGTCTACGAGGAAGATATTTAATTGGCCTTGCTGCGTACAATGGCATAATTAGGAACGATATGACTCAAAGTCCTCATTAGTGCACAGGCCACTCAATTGTAATCAAAAATTGACCTGATACTCTCATGCTATGCTTTGCAACCTAACGAATTGCAACAGTGCTTCAAATCGAACGAATGCCTCGTTCGTTATACAATGTAGCAGAGAGGCAAAGCGCCTATCATCTTGATACAAAGACACTTGTGACGTTTACTATAACTCGACAAATGTATAGTTGATGGTGACTCCATAAAAAGGGACACAATTGTTTGGTAACTTGTTGGGTATATTGTGGACGTTGTGCTACATCTTGTCCAGTTATGGGTCTATAGTATTGTAGGCTAACTTGCATTGCCTAAATGCCGGACGATTAACTTTCAAAGGCCTTCTGTAGCCAAGTGAAGGTTGGTCGCATGCACCACTGCCATTACTGAAATTGAAATTACGAACCTTTCAGTTTCTGTCCTCGTGGGTTTTTCTTCGTGACCATGGCTATTCGAAGTTGCTTGAATTCAAGTGGAAATTCAAAATTAGCGAGCGTCACTGTCAATTTCTTGCATTAAAGGTGGCCCAGTAGAAATCAAATCTCTCTGCCCTCATAAACCGAAGCCCATAGCAACCCCGTCGACTTTTGAGTGACTGCGCCCTCAGCCAGTGCRGGTTTTACGAAGACAAGATGGGCGGAGAAAGGGAAAATGTCGTCCAATTCGCTTTCAGAGGATGTTGTCTTATTCAATCGTGTGGATACCCGCAGGTTAGAACCACCTCGCCCATGGTCATGTCTAGATGGGATACAGTTTTTCTCGAATTTGACCTCAAAAGGAGGTTTTCGCTAACCCTAACCTTAACCTTAACTATTTTCCTAACCTTGACCTAATTCTTCGGACCTGATACGTTAATTATCCTAACCTGCTGCGTAAATTCTCGTAAACCCGCTACATAAAGTCAATTTTGACAAAAGTTGTATCCCTTCTAGAGAAAGCCCTCGTTCATTCCCATTTTTTTCTGTACTGGAACGTGGCAAGATAGAAGATAAATCCATCGCGAGACCAGACGGTGTTCATCACTTTATTACGTAACTTATGTAATCACGGAGCCATAGTGCAGTTGTAAACAGTTTTTAACAAATATGTCGCTTAAAGCCACGTTGCCTTGTGACGGAATTGTATTAATGCATGTTAGATGTGCATTTRATAGAAAGACCTACTAAAAGTGAGTTATCACAAACAAGACGAGAGACTGCGTGTAGAGAATGGCCGTGTTCGAGAGAATCAAAACCGTAATGTGTCATGGGTAAATTGTGACTGACTGATCTACAAATAATAATGAGTAGTTATTATTGATGCAAGGTTTGTTGTAGATCAGTCAGTCGGCAGTCGCCTGCACGGTCTGCTCCAATTTCGAACAAGCCCAATTAATTGCATAGCCTAGTAGCTTCCATGAGCTCATTAGTGTTTGCGCACTTAAATCCAGTGTCAGCGCAATGCTGATTCTGCTCTAATTCTTCAGAAACGGATATCTATAATTATCAAAGTAGAGTACTCCCTTCATGCACTGCAAGTATGCGGTAGTATACAAATAATGACTTTCCAGTTGAATATTAAATTATATGATGTACACTTGTGCTAAGCTTGCGCCCACGTGCCCAGTCATGCAGGAGTCCACATCATCCTTAAATGGGTTCGTGGCAGGCAGAGAATTCTAGACATGCTTTTCAGGAATACAACCGCACATGAACATAATGGACAATTGTTGATTGAAGTAGGGAAATGTGTGTGTGTGTGTGTGTGTATATATATTTACAGTACCAGTCAAAAGTGTGGACACACCTACTCATTCCAGGGTTTGTCTTTATTTTTTATTATTTTCCACATTGTAGAATAATAGTGAAGACATCACAACTATGAAATAACACATATGGAATCATGTAGTAACCAAGAAAGTGTTGAACAAATCAAAATATATGTTATACACTGCTCAAAAAAATAAAGGGAACACTAAAATAACACATCCTAGATCTGAATGAATGAAATATTCTTATTAAATAYTTTTTTCTTTACATAGTTGAATGTGCTGACAACAAAATCACACAAAAATGATCAATGTAAATCAAATTTATCAACCCATGGAGGTCTGGATTTGGAGTCACACTCAAAATTAAAGTGGAAAACCACACTACAGGCTGATCCAACTTTTATGAAATGTCCTTAAAACAAGTCAAAATGAGGCTCAGTAGTGTGTGTGGCCTCCACGTGCCTGTATGACCTCCCTACAACACCTGGGCATGCTCCTGATGAGGTGGCGGATGGTTTCCCGGATGTTTCCTGAGGATAGGATAAAAAAAGTAATCACTTATCCTGCCACCCCCCCACCCCCCCCCCCCCCCCCCTTAAAAGATTTAGATGCAGAAAGTGTGATTGACTTGGAGTTACATTGTGTTGTTTAAGTGTTCCCTTTATTTTTTTGAGCAGTGTATTTCCGATTCTTCAAAGTAGCCACCTTTTGCTTTGATGACAGCTTTTCACACTCTTAGCATTCTCTCAACCAGCTTCATGAGGTAGTCACCTGGAATGCATTTCAATTTACAGGTGTGCCTTGTTAAAAGTTATTTAGTGGAATTTCTTTCCTTCTTAATGTGTTTGAGCCAATCAGTTGTGTTGTGACAAGGTAGGGGTGGTACAGTATACAGAAGATAGCCCTATTTGGCAAAAGAAAGCCACTCCTTGGGCTACAATACCTATTTTGCTAATTGGCCTGGACCCCTTTTACTACCGACACAGAGCCCCGACGACCTATCACGACTGGACTACCGATGTAATTCACCCGAGGKTTTTTTTCTACTGTCTCCTCCGTCGTGACGTCCCCTGAATGCCCATCTGTTAGCCTGCTAGCCGCGGCCTGCTAGTTGTCTAGAGCGTATCGGACTGTTAGCTGAAGAGGCCCATCGRACAAATTCTTTGGCCACTATACCTTTTTTGCCAATTGGTCTGGACCCTTTTACCGCACGGAGCCCTGCTGATCCATGACGACTCGTCTGACAACGTAACAGCACGCGGGGGCTACAACAGACTTCTTCCGTCGTGCCATCCCTCTAAGGCCCTTCTGCTTGCTTGCTAGCCCCGGCCCGCTAGCTGTCTGAATCGCCGAGCTACTCACTGGACACTCACTGGACCCCTATGATCACTCGGCTATGCATGCCTCTCCCTAATGTCAATATGCCTTGTCCATTGCTGTTTTGGTTAGTAATTATTGCATTATTTCACTGTAGAGCCTCTAGCCCTGCTCAATATGCCTTAGTTCCACCTCCCACACATGCGGTGATCTCACCTGGTTTAAATAATAATATCTCTCTCATCGTCACTCAATGCATAGGTTTACCTCCACTGTATTCACATCCTACCATACCTTTGTCTGTACATTTTTCCTTGAATTTATTCTACCGTGCCCAGAAACCTGCTTCTTTTACTCTCTGTTCCAAACCCACTAGACGACCAGTTATTTTAGCTGTACACTTATCATACATCTCCTCTGTTCCTCTGGTGATGTAGAGGTTAATCCAGGCCCAACATTAGAAGCCTCCTCCCTAAGTATGTTTTATTCACTGCTTTAGCACACTCTGCCAACCCGGATGTCCTTGACTTGTCTGAATCCTGGCTTAGGAAGACCACCAAAAACCCTGACATTTCCATCCCTAACTATAACATTTTCCGACAAGATAGAACTGCCAAAGGGGGCGGAGTTGCAATCTACCGCAGAGATAGCCTGCAGAGTTCTGTTTTACTATCTAGGTCTTAAAAATCCACCTTTCCAGAAACAAGTCTCTCACCATTGCCGCTTGCTATAGACCACCTTCTACCCCCGGCTGTGCCCTGGACACCATATGTGAATTGATTGCCCCCCATCTATCTTCAGAGCTCATGCTGTTAGGTGACCTAAACTGGGACATGCTTAACACCCTGGCCATCCTACAATCTAAGCTTGATGCCCTCAATCTCACACAAATTATCATTGAACCTACCAGGTACAACCCCAAATCTGTAAACATGGGCACCCTCATAGATATCATCCTAACCAACCTGCCCTCCAAATACACCTCTGCTGTCTTCAACCAGGATCTCAGCGATCACTGCCTCATTGCCTGCACCTGTAATGGGTCTGCGGTCAAACGACCACCCCTCATCTCTGTCAAACGCTCCCTAAAACACTTCAGCGAGCAGGCCCGGGTATCCTGGAAGGATATTGACCTCATTCCGTCAGTAGAGGATGCCTTGGTTATTCTTTAAATGTGCTTTCCTCACCATCTTCAATAAACATGCCCCATAAAAAAAAAAATTGAACCAGGAACAGATATAGCCCTTGGTTCACTCCAGACCTAACTGCCATTGACCAGCACAAAAACGTCCTGTGGCGTACTGTATTAGCATCGAATAGCCCCCGCAATATGCAACTTTTCAGGGAAGTTAGGAACCAATCTACACAGGCAGTTAGGAAAGGAAATGCTAGCTTTTTCAAACAGAAATTTGCATCCTGTAGCACAAACTCCAAAACGTTCTGGGACACTGTAAAGTCCATGGAGAATAAGAGCACCTCCTGCCAGCTGCACTGAGGCTAGGAAACACTGTCACCCCCGATAAATCCGCGATAATTGAGAATTTCAATAAGCATCTTCTACAGCTGGCCATGCTTTCCACCTGGCTACCCCTACCCCGGTCAACAGCCCTGTACACCCCACAGCAACTTGCCCAAGTCTCCCCCATTTCTCCTTCACTCAAATCCAGATAGCTGATGTTCTGAAAGAGCTGCAAAATCTGGACCCCTACAAATCAGCCGGGCTAGACAATCTGGACCTCTCTTTCTAAAATGATCAGCCAAAATTGTTGCAACCCCTATTACTAGCCTGTTCAACCTCTCTTTCGTATCGTCTGAGATCCCCAAAGATTGGAAAGCTGCCGTGGTCATCCCCCTTTTCAAAGGGGGAGACACTCTAGACCCAAACTGCTACAGACCTATGTACGTATATCATACCCTACCTTTCTATGGTCTTCGAAAGCCAAGTTAACAAACAGATCACCGACCATTTAGAATCCCACCGTACCTTCTCCGCTACGCAATCTGGTTTCCGAGCTGGCCATCGTTGCACCTCAGCCACGCTCAAGGTCCTAAACGATATCATAACCGCCATCGATAAGAGACAATACTGTGCAGCTGTATTCATCGACCTGGCCAAGGCTTTMGACTCTGTCAATCACCACATTCTTATTGGCAGACTCAACAACCGTGGTTTCTCAAATGACTGCCTCGCCTGGTTCACCAACTACTTCTCAGACAGAGTTCAGTGTGTCAAATTGGAGGGCCTGTTGTTCGGACCTCTGGCAGTCTCTATGGGGATGCCACAGGGTTCAATCGTCGGGCCGACTCTTTTCTCTGTATACATCAATGATGTCGCTCTTGCTGCTGGTGATTCTCTGATCCACCTCTACACAGATGACACCATTCTGTATACTTCTGGCCCTTCTTTTGACACTGTGTTAACCACCCTCCAGACGAGCTTCAATAACATACAACTCTCCTTCCGTGGCCTCCAACTGCTCTTAAATGCAAGTAAAACTAAATGCATGCTCTTCAACCAATCGCTGCCCACACCTGCCCGTCCGTCCAGCATCACTACTCTGGACGGTTCTGACTTAGAATATGTGGACAACTACAAATACCTAGGTGTCTGGTTAGACTGTAAACTCTCCTTCCAGACTCACATTAAGCATCTCCAATCCAAAATGAAATCTAGAATCGGCCTCCTATTTCACAACAAAGCATCCTTCACTCATGGTGCCAAACATACACATGTAAAACTGACTATCCTACCGATCCTTGACTGGCGATGTCATTTACAAACAGCCTCCAACACTCTACTCAGCAAATTGGATGTAGTCTATCACAGTGCCATCCGTTTTGTCACCAAAGCCCCATATATTACCCACCACTGCGACCTGTATGCTCTCGTTGGCTGGCCCTCGCTTCATATTCGTCGACAAACCCACTGGCTCCAAGTCTTTGCTAGGTAAAGCTCCGCCTTATCTCAGCTCACTGGTCACCATAGCAGCACCCACCCGTAGCATGCACTCCAGCAGGTATATTTCACTGGTCATCCCCAAAGGCATTTCCTCCTTCGGCCGCCTTTCCTTCCAGTTCTCTGCTGCCAATGACTGGAACGAACTGCAAAAATCACTGAAGCTGGAGACTCATATCTCCCTCACTAACTTTAAGCACCAGCTGTCAGAGCAGCTCCCAGATCACTGTACCTGTAAATAGCCCATCTGTAAATAGCCCAACTACCTCATCCCCGTACTGTTATTTATTTTATTTATTTTGCTCCTTTGCACCCCAATATCTCTACTTGCACACTCATCTTCTGCACATCTATCATTCCAGTGTTTAATTGCTATATTGTTATTATTTTGCCACTCTGGCCCATTTATTGCCTTATCTCCCTTATCCTACCTCATTTGCACACACTGTATATAGACTTTTTCTGTTGTATTATTGACAGTATGTTTGTTTATTCCATGTGTAACTCTGTGTTGTTGTTTTTGTCACACTGCTTTGCTTTATCTTGGCCAGGTTGCAGTTGTAAATGAGAACTTGTTCTCAACTAGCCTATCTGGTTAAATAAAGGTGAAAAAAAAAATATATATATATAATCGCTGCCAAAGGTGCTTCAGGAAAGTACTGAGTAATGGGTCTGAATACTTATGTAAATATGGTATTTCAGTTAAATATGTTTTTTTTTTAGCAAAAAAAATGTTTTTTTGCTTTGTCATTATAGGGTATTTTGTGTAGATTGATGAGGGGAAAAAACGATTTAATCAATTAATCAATATGGCTGTAATGTAACAAAGTGTGAAGAAAGTCAATGGGTCTGTGAAACATGGCATTTCCATTGACAGGATCCTACTGAAGAGGACTGACCACCCCGCAGAGCCTGGTTCCTCTCTAGGTTTCTTCCTTGGTTCCTGCCTTTCTAGGGAGTTTTTCCTAGCCACCGTGCTTCTACATTACTTGCTGTTTGTTTCTGTATAGCACTTTGTGACATCTGCTGATAATACATTTGATTGATTGATCCTGACTACTAGGTTGTGTTATTATATGTACAGAACCAGTCAAAAGTTTGGACACACCTACTCATTCAAGTTTTTTTTGTGACTATTTTCTACATTTTAGAAAAGTAGTGAAGACATCAAAACTATTAAATAACACATATGGAATCATGTAGTAACCAAAAAAGTGTTAAACAAATCAAAATATATTTTAAATTCTTCAAAGTAGCCACCCTTTGCCTTGATGACAGCTTTGCACACTCTTGGCATTCTCTCAACCAGCTTCAAATTCCCACATATGCTGAGCACTTGTTGGCTGCTTTTCCTTCACTCTGCGGTCCAATTCATCCCAAACCATCTCAATTGGGTTGGAGTCGGGTGATTGTGGATGCCAGGTCATCTGATGCAGCACCATCACTCTCCTTGGTCAAATAGCCCTTACACAGCCTGGAGGTGTGTTTTGGGTCATTGTCCTGTTGAAAAACTAATGACAGTCCCACTAAGCGCAAACCAGATGGGATGGTGTATGGCTGCAGAATGCTGTGATAGCCATGCTGGTTAAGTGTGCCTTGAATTCTAAATAAATCACTGACAGTTTCACCAGCAAAGCACCGACACATCATCACACCTCCTCCATGCTTCACGGTGGGAACCACAYATGCGGAGATCATCCGCTCACCTACTCTGCGTCTTACAAAGACACGGCAGTTGGAATAAAAAATAAATCAATTGGACTCATCAGACCAAAGGACAGATTTCCACTGATCTAATGTCCATTGCTCGTGTTTCTTGGCCCAAGCAAGTCTCTTCTTCTTATTGGTGTCCTTTAGTAGCAATTTGACTGTGAAGGCCTGATTCACACAGGCTCCTCTGAACAGTTGATGTTGAGATGTGTCTGTTACTTGAACTCTGTGAAGAATTTATTTGGGCTGCAATTTCTGAGGCTGGTAACTCTAATGAACTTAACCTCTGCAGCAGAGGTAACTCTGGTTCTTCCTTTCCTGTGGCAGTCCTCATGAGAGCCAGTTTCATCATAGTGCTTGATGGTTCTTGCGACTGCACTTGAAGAAACTTTCAAAGTTCTTGAAATGTATCAGATTGACCCGCCTTCATGTCTTAAAGTAATAATGGACTGTCATTTCTCTTTGCTTATTTGAGCGGTTCTTGCCATAATATGRACTTTGTCTTTTATCAAATAGGGCTACTGTAATGCACGTCGCCTGGAGAAGGAGAAGAGGACCAAGGTGCAGCGTGGTAAGTATTCATAATACGTTATTTTAATAAATATGAACACTCTAACCAAAACGACAAACAAACAGTTCTGTAAGGTGACGACAAACACTAAACAGAAAATAACCACCCACAAACACAGGTGGGAACAGGCTACCTAGTATGCTTCTCAATCAGAGACAACGATAGACAGCTGCCTCTGATTGAGAACCACACACGGCCAAACACAAAGAAATAGACAACATAGAACACCAGACATAGAATGCCCACCCAAACTCACGCCCTGACCAACCAAAATAGAGACATAAAAAGGATCTCTATGGTCAGGGCGTGACAGCTACCTTCTGTATACCCCCCTTACCTTGTCACAGCACAACTGATTGGCTCAAACGCATTAAGAAGGAAAGAAATTCCACTAAATAACTTTTAACAAGGCACACCTGTAAATTGAAATGCATTCCAGGTGACTACCTCATGAAGCTGGTTGAGAGAATGTCAAGAGTGTGCAAAGCKGTTTTCAAAAGAAAGGGTGGCTACTTTGAAAATATATATAAAATATATTTTGATTTGTTCAACACTTTCTTGGTTACTACATGATTCCATGTGTTATTTCATTGTTTTGATGTCTTCAGTATTATTCTACAATGTAGACATGTTTTTAAATAAAGAAAAACCCTGGAATGAGTAGATGTATCCAAACTTTTGACTGGTACTGTATGTGAACTTATAGTATGTGAATCTGTCACATTCGTCTCTTCTAGTCTGTCTGGCTGTCTGGGCCTCAATGCCAAGAACAAGACAGATTTCTCTTGATCCTCCAGAGGATTAAATTGGTAATTTTAATAATAATTTTGGTCTGAAAAATAGTCAATTTAATAAAGATTATATTATCTTGATAGTGGGTTTATGGAGGTGTGTACAGCTCATGGCGTCTGGTCTAATAGTAGGCATACTTACGAGTAATTTGACAATGAGTATTGATAGTCTTAAATATTTTACGGCATAGTAAAGAGAATTCAGGACGTGGAGATACTAACTCATAAGCGTTTGGACTTTGGACTCAGATTTTCCCCACTAGATGGCAACACAAGACCAGTTAAATATCCAGTAACTACCATTCTGTGACTGATTATGTTTCTATGCTTTTGAGCCTAGTCATTTTATGAAATGTCATGGAAAACGTTGTCTGTGGACACTCAAATTCTTTCCACTGAAAGTTCTTCCTCCATATTCATTCACCAGTGAAGGGAATTCCATAGGAGGAAAAAAAGTTGCACTCCCCTCTACAGGGCAATTTTCATAAAATAACTAGATAAATACATGGTAATAGACTCATGCGTTGCTTTCCTTCCCACTTCTATGTATTTCTATCGATTAGAGCAGAGGGCATAGACTGAAATTCTGAAAACCTGGAAGTTAAAATATAATTGGTAAGAACAAGCAGTGGTGGAAAAAGTACAAAATTGTCATACTTGAGTAAAAGTAAAGATACTTGAACAGAAAATAATTCAAGTAAAAGTCACCCAGTAAAATACTACTTGAGTAAAAGTCTAAAAGTATTTGATAATAATAATAATAATTTCAAATTCTTTATATTAGCAAACCAGATAGCACCATTTTCTTGTTTTTTAAATTTACGGATAGCCAGAGGCACACTCCAACACCCAGACATAATTTACAAACTAAAAATGTGTTTTTAGTGAGTACGCCAGATCACAGGCAGTAGGGATGACCAGAGATGTTCTCCTGATAAGAGTGTGAATTAGACAATTTTCCTGTCCTGCTAAGCATTCAAAATGTAACAAGTGCTTTTGGGTTTCAGGGAAAATGTATGGAGTAAAAAGTACATTATTTTCTTTAGAAATGTAGTGAAGTAAAAGTTGTAAAACATATAAATGGTAAAGTACAGATACTCCAAAAAACTACTTAAGTAGTACTTTAAAGTATTTTTAAAACATTTACAAATGTCAAGACAATGAGGGTAATATTAATGAGATATTTTAATAAAATATTCACCTTCTATAGGGCATTCAATTACAGCGGTTTAGTAAACTTTTAATAGTGCAAGTTGTTTAATTACAGTACTATTCCAATAGCTAATAATAGTAGGAAAAGTAAACCTTTGCCATATGAGGAAGCAAGATGACGGTCTATCAGGAACCACTGAATGACGCAAAGCTTACAAAAGTTATTTCAAATTACTGGTATGTTCACATTTCCTCAATGCAATGATATTGGTCATAAAGATGTAGCAAGCAATGTGTTCCAACATGCCTCAAGTAGAATATCAAGAGAAACACAAAGAGGCACTTCATCAAAAATAATTTTGCTCGTCTTGCTCCTAAACTCCAAACAAATGGACACAAATAAAGCATAACTGAACATTATTAAATCAAGCCATCCAAATGTGATGAAATCTCCTCAAACATGGACAGAGGGCTTGTTTACTGAGTTTACTGAGGGCCCAAGGTCAGGAGGGGAGGGAGCCCAGCCAAAATCAACACAGTAGATAGACTGAGAAAGATCCCAGCCAGGCTCAACACAATGTTGTGAGAGAACCTAACTAAGCTCAACACACTGCCCCTCTGGATGGCTTTGAGATCTTTGGACTGTTTCACATAAAGACAGGGAATGGACTCGAGCAGTGGATGCTGCTGAAGGGAGGGCAGTTCTTAACAATGGCTGGAATGGAGTCAATGGAATGGTATCAACCACATGCAAACCACGCGTTTGATGTGTTTGGTACCATTCCATTGACTCCATTCCAGCCATTATGTGCCGTCCTCCCCTCAGCAGCCTCCACTGGACTAGAGATTCTGTAATAACATACAGAGACGTATTTAGCACTTCTCTCATCTGAGTGAGAGAGATGTTGAAAACATTGTCATTTTTTTTTTTTTTAAATCTCTCCAATTTTGCTACAATGTGAACATTTCTGAGGACACCTTTCTTTCATAATCTTCTGTGAGAAAAAGACAAAACAGCAAAGAACTGAATCAATTTCCTCTGAGTTTGCTACTACAGACTGGACAAAAGATATTCAGGGATTTTTGCTATCTTGTATTATCAATCTGGGTTAACGGATCTTTCCAAGAACAGGCTGGCTCAGCTTATACTGATTTGAGTAAAGAACTAAGCACTTAATCTTCGTAATTAATTAAAACACCAATCATTGTATAAAAATATACTTCACTACTACAGTAGACATTCACAGAATTGTACAAATAGCTAAAATATGTCTTTAATCTTGCCTTTTGTTTTAACACATTATGGTAGCAGACAGTTGGTTGAGTAAAGGGGGATACCTAGTCAGTCTTACAACTGAACGCATTCAACTGAAATGTGTCTTCCGCATTTAACCCAACCCCTCTGAATCAGAGAGCTGCGGAGGGCTGCCTTAATCAACACTTTTGCACCCGGGGAACAGTGCGTTAACTGCCTTGCTCAGGGGCAGAATGACATTTTTTTACCTTGTCAGCTCTGGGATTCGATCCAGCAACCTTTCGGTTACTGGCCCAACGCTCCCACCCGCTAGGCTACCTGCCGTCCTAATAATATACATGTTTGCAAAACCTATAAAACAGATGAGATGGAGAAAAGTAGTCTAGGCCCAATTCCAATGTGTTATTACTTAAACACAATGTGTTATTATACTATTTTGAGCACTAGCTCCTACAGAGCATCCCTCGTCATCATCCTATCTTTTCATCGACTACTGGTAAAAACTTTAAATAAATAAACAGGATACTCATGTAAACTCAAAACTAGCAGACAATCTTGGACCGAGAGCTCAAGTTGTGCACCCCAACCATATCGATTGGACTTCCCTTAAAAAAGAAGGTGAAGGAAGGTATAAGAAATTGGAATTGGACTTCAGAAGGATGCTACGAGTTGTGTGGTTGGTCAGTGAGATGCACTCTGGGATGTGTAGTCTATGGGGAGTCAGGAGCTGTAGGCAGACTGGCTGTCAGGTTCTGGGTCAGAGGTGACCTCATCTCCTGCAGGGTAGATGGAGAGCTGGGTGAGGAGTTCCTCAGACTGCAGGATGTGGGAGGTCCACTCCTGACACACCTCTTCCATGGAGGGACCGCTGCCCCCGTACTCTTGGGGGAGGATGTCTTCGGAGAAGAAATCCCTCAGAGTCTCTTTGAAGGTGCTGCCATGCATGTGGATCTAGGAGTAAGACAGGAGGGCATTGACATGAATTAGTATCACTGCCGTCATGATCAACATTGTTGTCACTATCATCAGAGACATCATCATCATGGGTTATAAGAACCTGCTCTAAACAACATCGAAGGTCGCTAACATCAACTCCATCACTCCCGTTAAATGTATGAAAGAGATGTATCCAGGTGAAACAAGAGTCAGTGCAAGAACGTGAATGATGAAGCATGGCGACTGACCCGCTGTTTAATCTTATCAGGCAGAAATGGGCGGAGCATGGCGAAGACGGGTCTGAAGAATATGGGCTCGTTGATCAGATGGATTCCTCGCACCTTCAGAGGGAACGAGTCCTGAGGAGATCACATTTAAACAGAGGCTTAAAGGTACACTCAGCTAGATGATGTTGCAACGAGCAGCACCGCAGATATTGAGATGARCGGGATGCAACACTTTGCTCTCACACAGTCACACACAGTATCTGTGCATGTGCACGGGTGTGCTTCCCACTACAACAGAGGAGAAGTTCAGCCTCACACTACAACGCTCTTAGTTGTTGCGTATATTGACTAATTACTGTTGTTTACTTTGTGCATCTACATCATCTTGCTGATTCTACCTTTAGTACAGTATTATTACAGACTTACAGTATAGCTATTGTGTATAGCTATATTCTGTAAGAGTAACACATGAGATTTCTGCAACTCTGGATCCAGAACTAACCTTATCCTTAGACCTTTACAATTACCGATCATGTATTCTAAAACTTATCATACAAAGATTATTTCTCAAACCAGCGGACGGGCCCATTAAAACAGTAGTTGAAAATGTTGAGTGTCCTAATGGACATGACCCAGTTCAACAGATAACCTACCGTGAGCACAGAGGAGATCCTCTTGGCCAGGGAGGGGTTGATCTGGAGGGCGTGAGCGAAGCACCATCCCTGCATGTCAAAAATGGCTTTTAGTCCATTCCTCTGGGTCTCCGTCTCCTGGACGATCAGCTCAGATGTGATCAGACTGACACGGAACACCTCGTACACTGTGAAGTCTTTGGGGTTCCACTGGCCTGAGGAGAAAAGCCAATGCATCTCAAATGACAACATATCAAATGACACCCTATAGATAGCCCTCAAATTCAAATCTTGACCTCGAAGCCAGTTCCACTGCTTAAAAAAAAATGTATTCCCCTCTAATCGGGGACTGATTTAGACCTGGGACACCAGGTGGGTGCATTTCATTATCAGGTAGAACAGAAAACCAGCAGTGCTCCAGACCTCATATGTTAAGAGTTCAATATCCCTACTATAGAGTATACTATATTGAAGAGTATTCCATCTCCTTACATAGCCTTTTACACAGCCATGACCAGATTATTCCTTTTGATTTATGTTCAAAGCACATTTTAGGTATTTTTATGCAGTGGTACCGCTTGCCTTGCCTGACACCCAGACCACACCCTATGAGACCGTAGAGGTGAGAACTAACCAATCCTATAGATGAGCACTCTGCTGCCACTGAGGTCCCGGTCCCTCAGCACTCCATGGTAGTTATTCTGGAGGAGTCCCAGGACAGAGGACGGCTGCAGGTTGGCACTGATCTCTGGGCACTCTCTCCTCCAACGCTGGTAATTAACGAGTAGCTATAGATAGAAAGAGAAAGAAAATACATATTTTGGGGATTGCAACAGAGGACCCTCAGCCAGCTGTCAGCCTGTCAAATCATGTCAGGCTGTGTGGGCACTGTTAAGTGCCAAGCTGGTAAATGTTTTCCAAACCTATGTGCACTGACTGACATTTGTAGGCTATGAACAGGATACAGGGCTACAGGCATGAACTATGCCACACATTTTGTTGAATGCAGTTAAGACACATACAAACATTAACTTACACTAAGTAACCCAAGTGTTTAACCCATTAATGATACAAAATAATTCACTCTCCTATAAACCTATGCCTGCATTGCCTATCCTACAGTGAATGTTTAGTTTGGAGAGGTCCAAAACGTTCAACTATTGCAAAGCAAAATGTATTTTTTGACATGCTTTTTGACATGATCTATGCATGTGCTGCAATCTGGTCGTTTAAAACTTCCTCACATAGCGACAACCTGTAGCCCAAATAGTTTATTTTCCCCGTTACTCCAGTTGGCATGGACCCAACTTTCTTTCAGTGACAAACAGTCTTTGAGTCCAAGTTCTAAACAAGTGCGATTGGCATCGAAACCCAGCTAGCACATAACGTTCTGAGAACCATGTTTCTTTAAGCTTAGTCTTATGGTTATTTTGCATACAACCTTCGCCACAATTTTCTGGAAATGGTGCAGGATAACCACATAACGTTCTGAGAACTATGTTTCTTAGGTGGGAATTTCAGTACTTCAGCATAATGTTTCCTCTAGGTTTCTACCTCAAGGTTTTATTTAAAGTAATTCTCAAATAGTTTCCTGAGAACATTAAGAAACAACATTCTTCTTTGGGAATTTCAGTACTTCAGCTTAACATTTTCTACAGATTATCATGGTTCTATTTAAAGTCATGTTTTTTAAACACTAAGGAAACTTTTCAGAAAAAACACATGCTACAAAAACATAAATGGTTGCATGATTAATGCCGTAGCAAATTAATTTCCATGTGTCCTATCTGTGCTGGGAGTTCAAAATAGTTCAACTAGGCTATCAGTTTTATTGAGTTATTGAAACATGTTATCAGAACATTAATTATCTTCAAATAACTTATAATTTCCATTCTCAGAAAGTTCATAAAACCTTCTAGGAAAATGTTCAGGGAACCATAGTAAAACATTCTCAGAACCTCCCTGCAATCTAAAAAATAACTCTATCAATAGGCGAAATTTTAACTTCTGTTCTCAGAACATTTAAAACGTTTTCAGTTTTACCGGTCAGAACACTTACGGCTTCGTTCCCAGAACCAATGGGATACCAAAAACGTACGTTCCCACAACTTCCAAGGAACCAACGTGCTAGCTGGGCAACATCTCAATATCTTTAACCCACCGAGATACCAACCTTCAGTGACAGCTCAACATTAAAGTCTCTCGCTCGCAGAAACTTTATTAGAAAACTTTCGGACCAATTCAAGCTTTGCTGCGGGTCGATGATGTCTTTCTGTGCCCTCTGTCTCAGTTCTAATAAATAAGGTTTGACAAAGTTGGAGTCGTCGGGCAAACTATTTAGGTCTCCCTCGTAATCCGTGTCCTCTCCGGACTTCATGTCGGTACTGTATCACATTTCACGCCCATCACACACAAAAGTAARTTACTCAATTGACATAAAGGAGAATGAAGAAATTTCCTTCGGCGCAATCTGAATAGGCTACTGAAATAGTCTCGCTCGTCAACACGCACGCGGCTCACTTACTCACCTCTGTACAACAAGGCAAATACTTTAAGCGCGTGTCGACGAAAACAAGGCTGTACAGCCTTTTACTGGTCAGGGGTAAAACTATGTTTTCAAGTTCTTGTCGACCTAAAGTCCACTGCCATGATACGTGGCAGTAGGGCAAGACAGTGGAAAAATTAGTCCAGCGACTTGAGAAATGTTTCAGCTATTAGACTAAATAAATTGTTCCATTATGCTACAATTCAAACACTCAAATAAGGCAGGCTAGTGTCGTCTGTACATTTTATTTAACTAGGCAAGTCAGTTATTAAGAACAAATTATTATTTACATTGACGACCTATACCGGCCAAACCCGGACGACGCTGGGCAAATTGTGCGCCGCCCTATGGGACTCCCAATCACGGCCGGTTGTGATACAGCCTGGAATCGAACCTGGGTATCAGTAGTGACGCCTCAAGCATAAAGATGCAGTGCCTTAGACCGCATGCATCACTCCCTAAACGGAATGAAATACTTCCAGTGGAGAATGATCAGGAATAGATTGTACCGCTACAAACGGGCTGTAAAATGTTATTTTTTCTAGACTAAGTGTATCCATTGTTATAAAGTGTTTCAACGTTCTTCCACGAAAGGGCGGTGTCGTATTGACCACATTTGATAGCGGACGTCTAGGCATGGGCATATTTTTTTGTGCCAAATCAAATTTGTGGCTTGCCCTTGCCTAAACCTGGTAAACAGAGAACAGTATTCAAATATTACAATATTTCATAGAATTTCTCTTACACCCATTAAAAAGGTTTCAGCCTGCCAAGCATGGGCAAGAAACGTTGTCTATTACTTTGAGTAAGCTATAAGAATACATTTCTTTGACACCTCCCTATGCAAAAGAAACCAAATATATAGCAAAATGTTCTCACCATTAGGCCAGCTACATTCAAACATTATGGAATAGAATGCCCTCTAAAGGTCATAGAAAAGCGCCACCTGCAGGACAAAGAAATAGTGGAAGAGAATGGATAAAGAGGAAATAAACAGCTACAAGTACAGATATGTGTTGACTTTTTTTTAAACTCAAAAACCATGTAACAGGGACAGGGAGTCGATCCAGGCACCTCAGTTAGCATCGAATGCCAAATGCATGAGGAGTACTCTTAAGGTAGTAGTTACAGTGACCAGGGGTACAGGGTATGATGACAGTACATAGGGTGAGCATGTTAAAAAACCGGAACATAAAAACACAACGCTGGCGAGACATATGGGACATGGGCAACAGTCCGTTTCATATAGTTCATACAGGGCCCTTCCTTCACTTGGGTTTTTTCAGTCTTTATAGCGTTCTAGGCAGAAGGGAAACACGGTAACTTTCCAAAGAGCTTTGTTTTGGTCCAGGCTTTTGGTACAGTAGGTTCCACTCTTCTTCCATAGGAGGATCTATTTGAGTGACAGCTCTAAGAGATCAAGTGATCCAATGAGAAGCGACAGGGAGACAGGTCCAGTGCAACTCCACCCTTAGCATTCATAGCTGGAACATACTCCAAAGCAAGGTGTTTGGGTGTGTGTACAGGGTATAATTGTAAGCAGGGTGTGTGTAAGCACTTTAGAGAGAATGTGCATTAATATTTACAAGGCTTTGTATGTGTGTGTGTGGGCCCTCCAGCTCACTCTCTCAAGGGTGAGATGTTACTTTAGGAATGTAACAAAAGGATACAGATATTCTCTATTTCCCCCACTAGGTTCATTGGTTGACCTAGGTGGTACAGTCTCCAGACCTGTAGAGACCACAATATTTAAAAAAGTAACAACAGGTGACCATCACAATCTTTTCAAGGGGCGGGGGACCCAAGGTGCACAGTGTGTTGAATTGTTACTAGTTCTCATTGGGCCCCAGCTTCTGCGTTTCTGTTTATTCTGTGTCTACTATGGTTCTTTTTAGCAGCTAAAGTGCATTTCTGGCAAATCATTCAGATGAGGTGACTAGTTAAATAGGAACTATTTGATCTACAACACACTGAGGCCCAATGAAAACCAACAGTTTGCCCTGAGGCACTGGGGTCCCTCCTCCCTCTGCTGCAAACATCACTTTATACTTATGACTTATTACAGGGATAATGCATGGCTGTTATTGCTAACCAGCTCCATTCAAGTCTAAGAGCCTCCGAGGTCGGCTCCCTTTGAGCTGGTCATGACATGGTCGACAAGAACGCTCAACCATCCCAGGGACATATCTGAAATGGCACCCTATTGCCTATATAGTACCCTAAGTTAAAAATAAGTGCCCTATATTGGGAATAGGATGTTATTTCGGATGGAGCCACAAATCGAACACCATGTTGTCTTTATGTGGTTATCTTCATCACATTATTTAAGACAAGTTCCCCCAGACATTTAAGCTACATCAGGCTTTCCACAATCACTTGTGGTTGACCTCTACACTACGAAATGCAGCTTGAACTTAAAGAAGTATGGGCCAAATCCTAACCTGAGATACACCTGGGTTAACTCAAACCTTTGAATATTGTGCATTAATGTCAATGGGAGACGAGTTATCCGGGCATATCAAGTTAGGATTCTGCCCTAAATGATTGCTTATATCTTTACAGGGTTAGTAAATCTACCAGGGCACACAATGGGGGTTAAAACCCTCAGGTGGCTTTTGGGAGAGGCAGGAATTCTAGGAAATTGTGTTTACTCAGTAAGAGTAGCTTAATGAAGCTCTAGTTCTAATGAAGCTTTTGCCTTCATTAGAACTGAGAATATGCATTGAATGCATTCTAATATTAAAGACTCCTTAGGTGAGTCAACACAGACACTTCTCTTCGGGACTAAATGTGAGAACGCACACACATCGTGTTTGTTGGCTGGAATTACTAACAGAACGATACATTCAACAAATGACCCAAAGTGAGAAGTGTTCAAGCTAGGAACGAATAAAAACTATTGAATGGATGGAATGACTTATATTCCTCTGTAGCAGAAATCTAATGATGTTTTATAATTTAATTTCACAGAAAATATTAATTTGTTATCTAGTAAAAAAAAAAAAAGACGGTACACACCCAGGAAGTGGACATCAGAATGGGTGGATCAGAATGGAGATGATTGGTTGGTGAAGAGGCCAATCCCTGCACACCCCCAGACATACGCGACACCTGACTCCTAACTGGCATTGGGTGTGCTACCCTGAGATCTAATGGAATGGAACGGATCACGAACACCACAGGGCCCTAAAGATGGATAAACTGAAGTTGACAACAGAGATCTGCGTTATGCTGCTTAGTGGACACAAGACTGCGAAGCAACGCAGATAGAACTAGGATGTCTAGAACAGAAGGTATATATTAAAAAGTGAGTAGGGCTCTGATTTTCTCCTGACCATGTGACCTGACAACTCATGTCACATGACCAAGAAAAAGTGAGGGCTGATAATAGTGAAATATCTTCTATAGATTCTATTTATATCTGCTGTGCTATGTGACTTACGTAGGTGTGCCGTGGAAGCACAGTCCAGCTCTCAATGGAATGTTGCAGATATTTGGCTAGCTCTGAGAAGAGCAAGCGATATAACGATAGTAGAAAATCCTGCCATTCTCACACAGCTTACTGAGATACCAGTGTGAGCTAATGCAGTATCTAAAAAGACAAAYGACTAGATTTGGCATGAAAGTAAACATAATGTTATAGTTAACCCAGATTGGAAGGTTCTGAAGACAGCGAAGGGTGTGGCTTGTTTTAAGAGAATTGTCTACATCGGAGCCTCCTGAGGGTTTTTGAACATACAAAGTCCTTTTATAGGAAGAGATGGCCTAAAAACATTGGTCTCTGATCAGACTTATATTCAGGCCGACCCACTTAACCATTAGAATGAATCCCAATCCCCAACAGGTCCTGGAACAGTTCTTATGGGCAACGTCAGGCATACACTTTAGAAGCCATTTCAAATCAGAAACACCCATTTTGTTTAAWTTTTTTTTTAAATCACTCCCAAAATGTTTTAGGCATCTCTCCCCTCGCATAAATAACAATTAAATGTACATTCAACAAAATAAAATAAGAACCAAGGTATTCGTGGAAGAACTTATAGCACATGGAAAGAACAGCCACATTAATATATAGTCATCTTCATCATCATGTTCATCAAAACATGGAATGAGGAAGTCAAAGAACCAGACTGATCAGACACTCCTCTGCAATCACTGTTCAGAGTCCAACGCTCTCTGTCTTTTTTTATATTCGATCATTTCTGATTAGCCATCTTGAAATTAAAAGTTAGTCCACCCGTTTGTTCTTCCTGATATCTACATCAACATGTACAGTCTTGTTGTTTCGTCTCTTTCCCATGAATCTGAAAAATAATGGGTGACGTCAACTCAGTACTAAATGGTCCATGAATGTAACAAAAACAAAGTGGCTTAAAAGTAGCTGTTCCAAGGTGTGTGTGTAATATTTTGTTCCTCTACCTACTCCTATATTCATGTCTTTGTACTCCCTCTCTCTGTGTGTGTGTGTGTGTGTGTGTGTGTGTGTGTATTTATGTCAATACATGTAAGGTGCAGATAGGCAGCTCTGTGATGGACTGATTGGAGAAGCTGACAAGGGGGCAGGTCAATCAAACGATCGATCGACTGATTGATGGGGGAGGAAGGGGGTCAGGGGGGCGTGCTCCTAGGAGGGGCGTGGTCCTTTAAAGAGGTTCTGAACCCATGCTATGGATGCAATGGGTCTGGCCTGATGTCAGGTGTCCTCGTCAGTGTCCTCGATGAGAACTTTGGTGTCCCGGGTCTTGGTCCTGAGAGGGAGAGAGAGAGAAAGTTTAGTAGAGGGCAACACAGCCATAAGTTTTATATAAGGTGTGTATGTTATTACAGTACTGGGAAGCAAGGCGAGGCCGTCTTAGGGACATGCTGTAGCTTTGTGTGGGTGTGTATGCATGCCAATGTGTGTGTGTAGCTCTTCTATAACCGTACTGGGAAGCGAGGCGAGGCCGTCTCAGAGACATGCTGTAGGAGCGTTTCCAGTTCTTCTTGCCTAGGCGGTTCCGGACTCCATCCTCCTGGTCCATCATCTGCTCCAGCAGCGTCTGGTCGTCAGCGTTCAGTGGAGCCACTGAGATGTCCCTCACAGCTCGGAACTCACCACAGTTATTCAGGTGCTCGTTCTCCAGACGGAAGAAGTTCCAGACAAAACGTCTGCAGTGGAGAGGGGGAGGAAGAGAATAGCAAGAAATATTGTTGAGGTGTTTCAATGTTCGTATGGGAAGAGAGAATTATGTATGAAATGTCCTTGAGGTATTTAGTGGCTAAATGTTTGCCTTTTAAAATCTTCAGGAGAAAGAGCTCTACCTAGAGGTCACCACAATAGTAGTCAGCCCTGAAATGTCCATTTACAGGAAATAAGATATTGGCAAAGAAAAAGGGTGTTTGAGAGACAGAGGGTAGGGAGAAATAAAGTGAAAAGAAGAGAGAATGCAAAGAAAATATAGAACACGAGACAGAGAGAGAACGACAGAGAGAGAACGACAGAGAGAGGAATGCTATTTGGCCCTAAACAGAGAGTACACAGTAGCAGAACACCTGACCACTGTGACTGACTCAAGATTAAGGAAAGCTTTGACAATGTACAGACTCAGTGAGCATGGCCTTGCTATTGAGAGGCCGCCGTAGGAAGACCTGGCGCTCAAGAGAAGACGGGCTTATGTGCGCACTGCACACAAAATGAGGTGGAAACAGATGCACTTCCTAACCAAATGTTTGACCATATTAGAGACAGATATTTCCCTAAGATTACACAGACCCACAAAGAACTCCAAAACAAATCCAATTTTGATAAACTCCCATATCTACTGGGTGAAATACCACACGAAAAGGGCAACGAGTGAAGAACAAACGTCATTGTAAATACAACCCATATTTATGTTTATTTACGTTCCTTTTTTTACTTTAACTATTTGCACATCATTAACACTGTACATAGCCATAATGACATTTTAAAATGTCCGTTCATTTTTGATTGTTTATTTCACTTGCTTTGGCAATGTCAACATATATTTCCCATGCCAATAAAGCCCTTTGAATTTAATTGAGTGAGAGAGGGGGAGGTAGAGCGATGTAGAGCGAGGTAGAGAGATGTAGAGCGAGGTAGAGAGATGTAGAGCGAGGTAGAGAGATGTAGAGAGATGTAGTCTGTTCTCACCTGAAGACCTCCAGAGGGGCTAGGATGGTGGCCAGGATGTCTGCAGCAGAGGGTATCCCACTGACTGTGCTCAGGGAGAGGGGTATCGTCCAGGCAAAACGTAGCAACACATCCTCCAGTATGGCACAGTAGTAGTAGGCCTGAACACACATCAAATAATCACATACAAACCTTCTGAAATAATGGGCCTGAAAATATTTTTATGATGATTTACTACATTATCAGACACTTCTCTGTTCCTCTTTGAGGCATAGGCTTTCCCCAACAACATACACACACACACACACACAAAAGTTTGGGGTCACGTAGAAATTTCCTTGTTTTTTAAATACATTTTTTGTCCATTAAAATAACATAAAATTGATCAGAAATAGAGTAGACATTGTTAATGTTGTAAATGACTATTGTAGCTGGAAACTGCAGATTTTTTAGGGAATATCTACAGAGCCCATTATCAGCAACCATCACTCCTGTGTTCCAATGGCACGTCGTGTTAGCTAATCCAAGTTTATCGTTTTAAAACGCTAATTGATCAGCTTCATCAAATAGTACCCGCAAAACACCAGTCTCAACATCAACAGCGAAGAGGCAACTCCGGGAGGCTGGCCTTCTAGGCAGAGTTGCAAAGAAAAAGCCATATCATAAGCCATAAAATAACACAGACACTGGACAGAGGAACTCTGCCTAGAAGGCCAGCATCCCGGAGTTGCCTCTTCGCTGTTGACTTTGAGACGGGTGTTTTGCGGGTACTATTTGATGAAGCTGCCAGTTGAGGACTTTTGAGAAACAGACGCCTCACACTAGACACTCTAATGTACTTGTCCTCCTGCTCAGTTGTGCACCGGGGCCTCCCACTCCTGTTTTTATTTCTGGTTAGAGCCATTTTGCGCTGTTCTGTKAAGGGAGTAGTACACAGCGTTGTACGGGATCTTCAGTTTCTTGGCAATTTCTCGCATGGAATAGCCTTCATTTCTCAGAACAAGAATAGACTGATGAGTTTCAGAAGAAAGTCTTTGTTTCTAGCCATTTTGGGCCTGTAATCAAACCCATAAATGCTGATGCTTCTGATACTCAACTAGTCTACAGAAGGCCAGTTTCATTGCTTCTTTAAATCAGCACAACAGTTTTCAGCTGTGCTAACATAATTGCAAAAGGGTTTTCTAATGATCAATTAGCCTTTTAAAATGATAAACTTGGATTAGCTAACACAACGTGCCATTGGAACACAGGAGTGATGGTTGCTGATAATAGGCCTCTGTACGCCTATGTAGATATTCCATTAAAATAAAAATCTGCCGTTTCCAGCTACAAGTCATTTACAACATTAACAATGTCTATCTACACTGTATTTCTTATCAATTTGATGTTATTAAAATGGGGGAAAAAAATTGCTTTTCTTTCAAAAACAAGGACATTTCTAAGTGACCCCAAACTTTTGAACGGTAGTGTATATATATTGAACAAAAATATAAACGCAACATGTAAAGTGTTGGTCCCATGTTTCATGAGCTGAAACAAAAGATCCCAGACATTTTCCAATCGCACAAAAAGCATATTTCTATCAATTTATTTCAAAAAGAATTTGGCAGAATGTCCAACCGGCCTCACAACCACAGACCACGTGTGTGGCGTCTTGTGGGCCATACAGCGGTGTGCTGATGTCAACATTGTGAACAGCGTAGCCCATGGTGCGGTGGGGTTATGATATGGGCAGGAAAAAGCTACGGACAACGAACACAATTGCATTTTATTGGTGGCAATTTGAATGCACAGAGATATTGTGACGAGATCCTGAGGCCCATTGTCGTGCCATTCATCTGCTGCCATCACATCATGTTTCAGCATGATAACGCACAGCCCCATGTCCCAAGGATCTGTACACAATTCCTGGAAGCTGAAAATGTTCCAGTTATTCCATGACCTGCCTACTCACCAGACATGTCACCCATTGAGCATGTTTGGGATGCTCTGGATTGACGTGTACGACAGTGCATTCCAGTTCACGACAATATCCAGCAACTTCGCACAGCCATTGAAGAGGAGTGGGACAATATTCCACAGGCCACTGATCAACTCTATGCAAAGGAGATGTGTTGTGCTGCATGAGTCAAATGGTGGTCAAACCAGATACTGACTGGTTTTCTGATCCACATCCCTACTTTGTTTTTTATGCATCTGTGACCAACAGATGCATATCTCTATTCCCAGTGATGTGAAATCCATAGATTAGGGCCTAATTCAATTATTTCCTGATATATGAACTGTAACCCAGTAAAATCTTTGAAATTGTTGCATGTTGCATTTATATTTTTGTTCATAGATGATTAAATCAATATTTAACATTTTGGTTGGTATAGCTTTTTCCCCCAAAGGTGCACACTAACTTTCTGGGGGTAGACGATCTCCTCTCTGAGTAAGGTGTTATCGCCTGCGTTTCGGTCAAACAGGCCCCAGTCCATCTTCAGGTCCCACACCAGGGTGTAACAGGAACTGACTATGGAACAGCCAATCAGCAGGTAGAAGAAGATCTTAGCTTCGTTGTGACTCGCAGCTAGGAGAGAGGCATACCAGTTTGACACCAAAATATTGAAAACACAAACATATTGACAAGGTCAAATTAATAAGTGTGTAAACATTGTTTCACCCTCATTAAACACCAATGGTATTCACTAAGTTGAAGGCTTATATTTAGGATAATGTTTTTCAGCTTTGTCATAAACATTTTCAAAAAAAGTCTATAATCTTATTCAATTATTTGATATATTTGACATGTGATAAGGTCACACAGAGGGCCAAAGATTATTAAATACACCAATGATAATCTGAGGTACCCAAAAGAGCCACTAGATATCTTGTGCTAGGTTATATAAAATCCTTGAAAGAAACCAAAATTCCGGTACTTTACTGGTAAACTTCTAAAGTTTCCAGTAATATACTATCCCTTTGTAACTGTACTAATGTCTGAGGAGTACACTAGTACAATACAGTATCACGACACTCACAATTCTCTTTGTGAGTGCTGTACAGGGCAGCGAAGGTGACCACGAAGAAAGTGGTAGAGTATTTCCCGGCGTTGACCAGGTGAGGGAAAGCCCGTTTGGAGTCACGGTAACGGCGCAGACACTGCACGAAGCGGAACCACGCCGGTAGACACTGGATCACGGCCCGCACACCGTACGAGTAGGAGTGACACACGCCTCCACCTATCATAATACACATTGATTAGAAATRAACAGATCAAATCATGCGCACGGTATATGAGTAGGAGTGACACATGCTTCCATCTATCACAATGATTATCAGTCAACCAATAAAATCCGCCGAATATGTTCCATTGAAATTCCCCTTTGGATGAATTAGACATTTTCTTTATAGGAATGCAATTCAATATACACAAATGACTTGAGTTTAAAATGGAGTTGACTCCAACACTTCTCACCCATGCAATCAATAACATAAACATGATAAAACATGTGTTGGAACAGGGTTAGGTGGTGGTGGTGTGTATGTTTGTTTGGACTGGATAATGTTTGTTGTGTTTGCATTATGTGTGTGTGGACTAGGCTATGTTTGTTTGGACGAAAGTCTTGAGGGTATGTTTAGTGTGGGCTAGATCAGGCTGTAGGCTTGTTTTGGCTGAGCTTTGTGTGTTTGGATAAGGCTGTGTTGAGTTGTGTTTAGTTGTGTGTGAGAAAGAGATATATACAGACAGAAAAAGGAGAGAGGGACAAAGGAGGAGAGAAAAATAAAAATAACCATCAGAAATAAGAAAAGCCCCGATTGAAGGTCTGAAACTCTAACAAGCTTATTTTCAATGGAGCTTGGAGTGTGTATTTGTGTCTCCGTGCGTGTATGTTGGCATGTGTATGTGTGTGTATCCATGTGTACTCGTGTATCCATTGCTTACTGTCCTGCAGTAGCCCGTCCTGTTGCTTCCAGTCGAGCTCGAAGCTGTAGAAACAGATGAGGTACTCCAGGTCCATCAGAACCACCCCTAGAGAGTTGAGCTGGTCAGCCAGCCAGAAGTCTGCAAACTCTACCCTGTGGAACGGGGCTGTCACCACACGGAACTGGAGGAGAGGGAGGGAGGGATATGGGAAAAGTAGAGGGGGGGCAGAGAGGGAAATAGAGAGAAGGAAACAGAGAGAGAGAAAGAGAGGGAAACAGAGAGAGAGACAGAGGAAAATAGATAACTATATATTACTGATCAGGATACAGAATACACCACTTGGCAACATCAAATGTCAATATTTTTCCCCCATCATGATGCCAAATACATTCAGACATGTTCAGCAGCTTTCTGAGCGTCTCACCAGCAGTTTGAGGAGCCAGAAGCGTGACTTGTAGTAGAGGGTCTTGAAGGGGTTGATGAGGAAGAGTAAGAAGAAGCCGTAGAGGACCAGCGGGTTGGCCTGCATGGGCACCAGAATGGATTTGGAGAACAGACAGGAAAGGATGCTCACACACCACAGCACCCCCAGGAAACCAGCAATCTATGTGGAGGAGAGAAGAGAGGTTAATTGGTGTTGGAATTTGATTGCATTTTCAATCTATTACTGTGTCATTCCATTCTACTGCTTATTGCTTTGGCAACAGTTGATTGCTAATTTCATATCAATAAAGCTAGTTTAAATTTGAGACAAAGAAAGAGAGCGAGAGATAGGTGGAGAAAGAGAGAGAGATAGGGGTAGAGAGATGGGGGAGAGAGAGCGAGAGATAAGGGGAGAGAGAAAGATAATTCAAACAAATTACTTGATACTAATGTGAAAATAAAAGATTCAGTAACACGACAATAAATGTGAACACAAACAACCACATAGTTACAACTAATATCCATGGCTGTATGAATAAAACACAATCAGTATCCAACCACTGTATAGAGGCCCAAACTCCTACCTCAAAGAGGTGCTGGTGGGAGAGGTTGTTGCGTGGGTTGAGCTCGAAGATAAGCACGTGGTTAACCCCTGCCTGGCGCCAGCCGTACGTGTTGATGCCCAACAGGAAGAGGAACTCGATCAGCAGGAAGCCGCCGCGGTAGATCCTCACCAGTGGCCACACGTTGGCATTCTCTATCACAACCGCAGCTAGCGGGCAGGACGGTTAATAACACATTCATAACATATTMATTACACAAAGGCAACTTTGTCGATAACTGAGCTATCAAACCCTGAACTAGAGGACTAGGGCCTGTTTGAAATAATGAGAATTGGGATATGTGAAAAATGGACGTAGAAAATMTCACTATCAAGCCAATCTTTTCACATGGTAAAGCGTTTCACACCACCATGGTTTAAAACCTGTGTTACAGCTTCAGTAAGACAGAGGGTAGGAGGAGAATAGGGGAAAAGGCAGGGAAGACAGCTATACCTGTGATGACGACGGTGACCATGAGGACTAGRAAGACTCCACAGTACAACCCAACCCTAAAGGTGGTCCACGCCGGAGCAGGCTGTGCAGCACCCAGTGGTGGCACTCGTAGCCTCTTCATGGCTCGCTGTCTGTCTCCTCCCTCCAACTCTTGTGTTACCAGGGCCTGCGAGGAGAGAGATTGTGTCACAGCTAAAAGACAAAAACGATTATAGTACATTGCTACGAGCCAATACTTCTCATTGATAAGAAGGGGAAACAAAATGGCTGTCCAGTACCTCCGTCTCAGAGATGAGCTGGGTGATCTTCTTGCAGGTGTAGAAGGGGGCAACCTCCACATGGGCCACGCGCCAGTCGGCCCCCCGCGACGTCTCCAGGATCTTATCATGCTTCTTCAGGATTTTACGGAAACCTGTGAAGTTCAGATTCTGGGGAGACGAGAGGAGAAACAGTTGAATGGTTATAAGTAGGGGTCTCTCAGATTCCTTTTTCGGATCCCTCAGATATATTTTTTGGACCATCAGTAGGGGTCTCTCAGATTACTTGCTTGTACAGATATGACAAAACCTGTTGCAATTGATCAGGTGACACAAAACAACAAGGTTAGGCTTAGCGGTAGGATGTCTAGGGTTGGTGTTTAGGAGCTGGTAACTAACGCTGGTAGTTCTGCAGCAGGATGAGGTAGTAACCAGGAAGTGTATAGGGGGTGATATCTAAAAGGTAGTATCCAGGGTTGGAAATTAACACCCGCCAAAGGCAGGTAGATCGTCATTGGCGGGTTAGAATGTCTATTTCACCAGCCAAATTGGAGGGTGGTCACACAACATTTAGGATTATAATTTTTTTATCCGAAGCCCATATGTGGAAGTTGGCCAAATTGACAAGCCTACTAAAACGTGACTTTGTCTTCGTGTTTTCTTTGGCAAGTTACATTGTTTTGTTCACATGCTAGGTTGTTTTTCAACATTAGAGTTTGCTGCAACTTTCTGCTGCTAGGAAGACATCAYAGACAAGCAAGTGTGAAAGTTACCATGGTTACGGACCTTAAAGGAGGCAGCTGAACATTTGTCTCACCTAATGATTGCGCTCGATTAATAATGAATCACTCCCAAAAAACATTTATCCATGTACTTTTTGTCATTAATCTCGTAGATTTACTTGTGTGCTTCGACACTGAACAAAAATATAAACTCAACATGTAAAGTGTTGGTCCCATGTTTCATGAGATGAAATAAAAAATCCCAGATATTTTCCATATGCACAAAAAGCTTATTTCTCTCAAATTTTGTGCACAAATTTGTTTACAACCCTGTTGGTGAGCATTTCTCCTTTGCCAAGATAATCCATCGACCTGACAAGTGTGGCACATCAAGAAGCTGGTTAAACAGCATGGTCATTACTAGGGTTGCACATGTTGGGGAATATTCATAGGTGGAAACTTTCCGTGGGAATTAACGGGAATATGGGAAATAACGGAAATATATGGGAATTAACGGAAATATGCAAATTAATATTGTTTTTTTGCATTGGATATATTTACCATATCATATTGAGACAAACATAAACCTTTTACCTTATCATAAGTAGACATATTGCAAATAATTAAATCCTCCTAAAAAACTATTTAGTTACGAATTGAACTTTAATTAAATGAGTTGACTCTTCACATGGGATGATTTCACTGAACAACAAAAGAAAGGGAATATTGAATGATGCCCAATGATCCATCGCATCTCCCAAAAACGTTTTCAACATACATCTGTAAAATGATAGTTTAGAAACTAAAGCTTTGGTTGTCTTCCTCTCAGGCTTCCATGTCTTCTCCCTGGACCTCCTCAATGTCCACCTTTAATTTTTTATTTATTACACCTTTATTTAACCAGGTAGGCCAGTTGAGAACAAGTTGTCATTTACAACTGCAACCTGGCCAAGATAAAGCAAAGCAGTGCGCCACAAACACAGAGTTACACATGGAATAAACAAACGAACAGTCAATAACACAATAGAAAAAATATGTATACAGTGTGTGCAAATGAAATAARGAGGTAAGGCAATAAATAGGCCAAAAGTTGCGAAGTAATTACAATTTAGCAATTTACACTGGACTGATATGTGCAGATGAGGATGTGCAAGTAGAAATACTGGTGTGCAAAAGAGCAGAAAAACAAAAACATGAGGTAGGTAGTTGGTTGGATGGGCTATTTACAGATGGGCTGTGTACAGCTGCAGCAATCGGTAAGCTGCTCTGACAGCTGAGGCTTAAAATTAGTGAGGGAGGTATCTTCAGTGATTTTTGCAATTCGTTAYAGTCATTGGCAGCAGAGAACTGGAAGGAAAGGTGGCCAAAGGAGGTGTTGACTTTGGGGATGACCAGTGAAATATACCTGCTGGAGCGCGTGCTACGGGTGTTGCTATGGTGACTAGTGAGCTGACATAAGGCATAGCTTTACCTAGCAATGACTTACAGATGACCTGGAGCCAGTGGGTTTGGCGACAAATATGTAGCGAGGACCAGCCAATGARAGCATACAGGTCGCAGTGGTGCGTAGTATATGGGGCTTTGGTGACAAAACGGATGGCACTGTGATAAGACTGCATCCAATTTGCTGAGTAGAGTGTTGGAGGCTGTTTTGTAAATGACATCGCCGAAGTCAAGGATCGGTAGGATAGTCTGTTTTACGAGGGTATGTTTGGCAACATGAGTGAAGGAGGCTTTGTTGCGAAATAGGAAGCCGATTCTAGATTTAACTTTGGATTGGAGATGCTTAATGCGAGTCTGGAAGGAGAGTTCACAGTCTAGTCAGACACCTAGGTATTTATAGTTGTCCACATATTCTAAGTCAGAACCATCCATAGTAGTGATGCTAGTCGGGCAGCGATCGGTTGAAGAGCATGCATTTCGATTTACTAGCATTTAAGAGCAGTTGGAGGCCACGGAAGGAGTGTTGTATGGCGTTGATGCTCGTTTGGAGGTTTGTTAACACAGTGTCCAAAGAAGAGCCAGATGTATACAGAATGGTGTCTTGAACATCAGACTCTGAGGCCTCATCTTCACTGTCACTTTCCAACCTTGTTGAGAATGGCTCATTGTCAGGCTCAAAAAGCCTCAAATTTGCCCGGATGTCCACTAATTTTTTAAAACCTGGTCAGCCTGTTGCGTGATTTGGTGTGTGTGTGTGTGTGTGTGTGTGTGTGTGTGTGTGTTCCCAAACAAGGACCAGTTGCGCTCTGGAGGCGGCTGATGTTGGTGGGATTTGGAGGATGATGTAGGCAATAGGGGAAAGAGCCTCAGATCCAGGTGGCTGAGTCCACCAGGTGGCTGATGAGATACAGTGGGGCAAAAAAGTATTTAGTCAGCCACCAATTGTGTAATTTTCATCATAGGTACACTTCAACTATGACAGACAAAATGAGAAAAAAAATCCAGAAAATCACATTGTAGGATTTTTWATGAATTTATTTGCAAATTATG
>NC_036859.1:28096355-28143457 GCF_002910315.2 Salvelinus sp. IW2-2015
GTATTGAGATAAATAACAAAAGTTTATCTCAATACTTTGTTATATACCCTTTGTTTGCAATGACAGAGGTCAAACGTTTCTGTAAGTCTTCACAAGGTTTTCACACACTGTTGCTGGTATTTTGGCCATTCCTCCATGCAGATCTCCTCTAGAGCGTGATGTTTTGGGGCTGTTGCTGGGCAACACAGACTTTCAACTCCCTCCAAAGATTTTCTATGGGGTTGAGATCTGGAGACTGGCTAGGCCACTCCAGGACCTTGAAATGCTTCTCACGAAGCCACTCCTTCGTTGCCCGGGCGGTGTTTGGGATCATTGTCATGCTGAAAGACCCAGCCACATTTCATCTTCAATGCCCTTGCTGATGGAAGGAGGTTTTCACTCAAAATCTCACGATACATGGCCCCATTCATTCTTTCCTTTACACGGATCAGTTGTCCTGGTCCCTTTGCAGAAAAACAGCCCCAACGCATGATGTTTCCACCCCCATGCTTCACAGTAGTATGGTGTTCTTGGATGCAACTCAGCATTCTTTGTCCTCCAAACACGACGAGTTGAGTTTTTACCAAAAAAGTTATATTTTGGTTTCATCTGACCATATGACATTCTCCCAATCTTCTTCTGGATCATCCAAATGCTCTCTAGCAAACTTCAGACGGCCTGGACATGTACTGGCTTAAGCAGGGGTACACGTCTGGCACTGCAGGATTTGAGTCCCTGCGGCGTAGTGTGTTACTGATGTAGGCTTTGTTACTTTGGTCCCAGCTCTCTGCAGGTCATTCACTAGGTCCCCCCGTATGGTTCTGGGATTTTGCTCACCGTTCTTGTGATCATTTTGACCCCACGGGGTAGATCTTGCGTGGAGCCCCAGATCGAGGAAATTATCAGTGGTCTTGTATGTCTTCCATTTCCTAATAATTGCTCCCACAGTTGATTTCTTCAAACCAAGCTGCTTACCTATTGCAGATTCAGTCTTCCCAGCCTGGTGCAGGTCTACAATTTTGTTTCTGGTGTCCTTTGACAGCTCTTGGTCTTGGCCATAGTGGAGTTTGGAGTGTGACTGTTTGAGGTTGTGGACAGGTGTCTTTTATACTGATAACAAGTTCAAACAGGTGCCATTAATACAGGTAATGAGTGAGACAGAGGGCCTCTTAAAGAAGAAGTTACAGGTCTGTGAGAGCCAGAAATCTTGCTTGTTTGTAGGTGACCAAATACTTATTTTCCATATTTTATCTAACGGGTGGCATCCATAAGTCTAAATATTCCTGTTACATTGCACAACCTTCAAAGTTATGTCATAATTAAGTAAAATTCTGGCAAATTAGTTCGCAACGAGCCAAACTGTTGCATATACCCTGACTCTGCGTGCAATAAACGCGAGAGAAGTGACACAATTTCACCTGGTTAATATTGCCTGCTAACCTGGATTTCTTTTAGCTAAATATGCAGGTTTAAAAATATATACTTCTGTGTATTGATTTTAAGAAAGGCATTGATGTTTATGGTTAGGTACAGTCGTGCAACGATTGCGCTTTTTTCGCAAATGCGCTTTTGTTAAATCATCCCCCGTTTGGCGAAGTTGGCTGTCTTTGTTAGGAAGAAATAGTCTTCACACAGTTCACAACGAGCCAGGCGGCCCAAACTGCTGCATATACCCTGACTCTGTTGCAAGAGAAGTGACACAATTCCCTAGTTAAGAAATTCATGTTAGCAGGCAATATTAACTAAATATGCAGGTTTAAAAATATATACTTGTGTATTGATTTTAAGAAAGGCATTGATGTTTATGGTTAGGTACACGTTGGAGCAACGACAGTCCTGTTTCGCGAATGCGCACCGCATCGATTATATGCAAAGCAGGACACGCTAGATAAACTAGTAATATCATCAACCATGTGTAGTTAACTAGTGATTATGATTGATTGTTTTTTATAAGATAAGTTTAATGCTAGCTAGCAACTTACCTTGGCTTCTTACTGCATTCGCGTAACAGGCAGGCTCCTCGTGGAGTGCAATGTAAAGCAGGTGGTTAGAGCGTTGGACTAGTTAACCGTAAGGTTGCAAGATTGAATCCCTGAGCTGACAAGGTAAAAATCGGTCATTCTGCCCCTGAACAAGGTAGTTAACCCACCGTTCCTAGACCGTCATTGAAAATAAGAATGTGTTAACTGACTTGCCTAGTTAAATAAAGGTGTAAAAAAAAAAATATATATATATATTTTTTTTTTAAACAATTCTGCCAAATCGGTGTCCAAAAATACCGATTTTCGATTGTTATGAAAACTTGAAATCGGCCCTAATTAATCGGTCGACCTCTAATGCAGAGGGTTGCAATTCCATTGAATTGGGGATAGTTTAATCAAAATATGCCACAAGACCTAGAATTGCCTTATGTGTATATGTGGCAGGGCAGGCACTTTGTTGATTATTGATGTTCAGTTGTAGAACTGTTTATCTGTTTTTAATATTGGATTTAAAAATATATATTTGAACATAATTGGTTAAAAGACGGATGTCACAAAAATGAAATTAAGCAATATACCTCATTACTTCTTACTAGAAATATATTTGTTTAAAAACATTAAAAAGGATGCCAGTCAATTGTGTTGTAGTAACAGCAAGAAAAAAAACTATTGCCTGGTAAAAACACCTGAGTGGCTGGTAGATTTAAACAATCTATCTGCCACAGTGGCTGGTGGACCAAAAGGTTAATTTCCCACCCTGGTAGTGTCTACTAACTTGGTAATTCTGCAGCAGGATGAGGCTGAGGTAGTATCTAGCGATAGTGTCTAGGGCACAGGAGGTTGGTGGCACCTTATTTGGGGAGGACAGGCTCATAGTAAAGGCTGGAATGGAATAAATGGAATCGAACTCATCATTTGATACCCTTCCAGTCACTCCATTCCAGTCACTATTATGAGCCTTCCTCCCCTCAGCAGCCTCCTGTGGTCTAGGGGTAGTGTCTAGGGTTTAGGGTACTAACCTGGTAGTTCTGTAGCAGGATGAGGCTGAGGTAGAACTCGGAGAAGGCCAGCTGCAAGTCCTTGATGTTGCGATGTTTGCAGCGCTCCTGCTGGGACAGGTGGAAGACGGCCTTGCGGCGGCGACGGAGGCCCTGCATGCTGCTCTCCCGCTGGGCATCCAGTGAAGACTGCAGCTCATTCTGCAGCGTGGCGAAACGGCGCTGGGCCTCGGCTAGCTTTTCTGGAGAGGGGGAGAGAAAGGGAGGAGAGGGGGAGAAAAGAGGGGGCGAGAAGAGCCAGAGAGAGGAGGAAGGGTCATGGGAAGGAGAGAGATGGAGATTGAGTAAGAGAGAGAGGCAGTCTGATTCTGTCTCTGTTGCCTAACTGTTGGTTTCTGGCAGGGAGATTCACTCCCTAAGGGTTTAAATGTTTGTCTTCTGAACAGATGGGCCTTTAGTGGCCTTGGCCAGTAGTGGACAGTGGAGGAGCGTGTAACATTTTGCTAATCACGCAATGTGAATGTGCTGTAGTTTTTTTTGTACAATCATAGAAACGTCTAGCTAACTAGAGAGAGACACATGGTAGTTTGGTTATATGAGGTGCAGGATGACATAAATGAACAACACATTGTTGTACACAGTTGTACAGTTACCTGAGTAGAATGTGTTGATTTTGGCCAGCTCCTTCTCACACGCCTGAAAGAACTTCTCCTCAAACTTGGCATAGTATCTCTTGACTGTGTCCTCGTCTGTGACTGGAAAGAACGAGGTGTTATTAATCTGGTCTCTTACAGAAAAGCTGACGAATTTTCAAGGGGTTTGCAAATGTCTTTGAGAGCTTGCTATTTTTGCCACTTGTGATATCAAATTCATTTCACATCTGATGTATTTTAACACTAGCACCCCTGATTCAACCATCTAAAATCAGCAAGCCCTTGTTTAGTGGGAATCCATCAAACATGTTTAAAACGACTGGATCCCTAAGACTGTGTTGAGAGAGGCTGTCTTAAAATATGGTTAGTTATTTGAGAGTCAGCGTTGAGCAAGGCTTCTGTACATACATGACACAGTTATTACTTAACCTCTCTTGGCTTATTCAACACATTCAGGTGGCATGACATTGTGAAGAAAATCTATAATGAACAATGTGTCCCAGCCCAGCACCAAAACACTGGATTCAACTAATCAGTCTTGTGGATTAGTTGAATTGGGTGTTTAAAAAGAGTGACGCACGTGAGACCAAACCCTGCACACATTGCAGTTCTCTAGGAACGCCTAAAATAATTGAAAAAGTACATTATGTGCCTTGATACACTGCTACCTCACTCCTGTAATACCCCTCAGAGGGCCACCAGGAGGAACCGTTGCAGAGGGCAGCAGCCCGCAGGTTGGTTCCCGGTAATTCCCAATGTAACAAAAGTAGGTTAACTTACTGTAGGGCTACGGGTAGTCGAGACAGGCACCTCTGACTCAGTGTCTGACGACTATCCGTGAGTCAGAACAGCCAGACTCTGTGGTCTGGAAAAAACTGGGTGGGTGTCTGGGATAATTCAAGGAGTCACTTTCACTTACCCCTTACAAGCTCATGTTTTATCTGGTGCATTCGAGTAAGGATAAAACAAAAGCGGGCACATACTGTGGTCACCACAGGACTGGAGTTGTGGAGAATGCTGACCCATGTACGGTGCATTCGTAAAGTATTCAGACCCCTTGACTTTTTCCACATTTTGTTACGTTACAGCCTTATTCTAAAATTGATTAAATATTTTTTTTTACCTCATCAATCTACACACAATACCCCAAAATGACAAAGTAAAAACAGACTTTTAGACAATTTGCCAATGTATTAAAAATAAAGAAATTGAAATATCACATTTACATAAGTATACACCTTTGCCAGTGATTACAGCCTCGAGTCTTTTTGGGTATGAGACTAAAAGCTTGCCACACCTATATTTGGGGAGTTTCTCCCATTCTTCTCTGCAGATCCTCTCAAGCTCTGTCAGGTTGGATGGGTAGTGTCGCTGCACAGCTATTTTCAGATCTCTCCAGAGATGTTTGATCGGGTTCAAGTTCAGGCTCTGGCTGAGCCACTCAAGGACATTCAGAGAATAGTACAGAAGCCACTCCTGCATGGTCTAGGCTGTGTGCTTAGGGTCGGTGTCCTGTTGGAAGGTGAACCTTCGCCCCAATCTGAGGTCCTGAGAGCTCTGTAGCAAGTTTTCGTCAAGGATATCTCTGTACTTTGCTCCGTTAATCTTTGCCTTGATCCTGACTAGTCTCCCAGTCCCTGCCATTAAAAAACATCACAGCATGATGCTGCCACCACCGTGCATCACTGTAGAGATGGTGCCAGGTTTCTTCCAGATGTGACGCTTGGCATTCAGACCAAAGAGTTCAATCTTGGTTTCATCAAACCAGAGAATCTTGTTTCTCATAGTCAGAGTCCTTTAGGTGTCCTTTGGCAAACTCCAAGCGGGCTGGTCATGTGCCTTTTACTGAGGAGTGGCTTCCGTCTGGCCACTCTACCATAAAGGCCTGATTGGTGGAGTGCTGCAGAGATGGGAAAACTTTCCAGGAGGACAACCATCTCCACAGAGGAACTCTGTCAGAGTGACTATCGGGTTCTTGGTCACCTCCCTGACCAAGGCCCTTCTCCCCTGATTGCTCAGTTTGGCCGAGCGCCCAGCTCTAGGAAGAGTCTTGGTGGTTCCAAACTTCTTCCATTWARGAATGATGGAGGCTGTGTTCTTGGGGACCTTCAATGATGCAGAAATGTTTTAGTATCCTTCCCTAGATCTGTGACTCGACACAATCCTGTCTCTGAGCTCTACGGACAATTCCTTCGACCTTGTTGCTTGGTTTTTATATAGACAGGTGTGTGCCTTTCCAAATCATGTCCAATCAATTGAAGTTACCACAGGTGGACTCCAATCAAGTTATAGAAACATCTCAAGGATGATCAATGGAACAGGATGCACCTGAGCTCAATTTCAAGTCTCATAGCAAAGGGTCTGAATACTTATGTAAATAAGGTCTGTTTTGAACTTTTTATACATTTGCTAAAAAGAGCCTGGATCTAACATCTCTGGAGAGACCTGAAAATAGCTGTGCAGCGATGCTCCCCATCCAACCTGACGGAGCTTGACAGGATCTGCAGAGATTAATGGGAGAAACTCCTCAAAAACATGTGCCAAGCTTGTAGCGTCATACCCAAGAAGACTTGAGGCTGTAACTACTGCCAAAGGTGCTGAAGTATACTCTGAATACTTATGTAAATGTGATATTTCAGTTGTATATTTTTTTATACATTTGCCTAAATTTCTACAAACCTGTTTTTGCTTTGTCATTATGGGGTATTGTGTAGATTGATAAAGAAAACAATTAATTTAATCAATTTTAGAATAAGGGTGTAACGTAACAAAATGTGGAAAAAGTCAAGGGGTCTGAATACTTTCCCAATGCACTGTATTAAAGGAATATTTCTTTCATTAGTCCACTGTTGATACAGTCACACATTTTTGTTGCATGTCAGCAATCAAGTTTTCAAGATATAGGACTTTCAAAAAGCAAATTGTAACTTGCCACATCATGAAAGTGTTCTTATGATAACTCCAGATGTATTCCGGTATCAGTTTCTAAACTACTGCACATAATCCAATGTAGGACCAAAGATGCTGAACTGAACTTGAAATGTGATAGGCTGGGAGGATCTGGGCATACTGGCCAGATTTGGTCCCAGTCACAGGTCTGTGACTGGGAAAGTTAATCACTGGTCTGCAAAGTTTTGGGACCAGAAATGCTATCTGGAGTCCCGCGGTGAGAGAAAGAGAGAGGCCATCGTTAGAGCCTGAAACCACTGGAGGAGGAAGAGAGAATGGGTAGAATGATGGATGGGTGCAGATGAATATTAATAGCCAAGAAATAGCACTCAGAACGCTCCCTCTGGAACGGTACGCCTGAACAGGATGTTAAGTCTGTGTTAGTGCCGTTGGTGCCAAATATCCCTTTACTGGCCTTTCAGACTGTTTTGCACAGTGTCTTTCCTTCAGTGAAAAGGTCAGAGAAATGTAATAGGTCTGAATGTAAACATTTTCACAGACTCCATAAAAGATCTTGACAAAGTGTTTTTCCCTGACTGTTCTCTAAGCTTTGGTGAAGTCTTTAGTCCATTGGGCTTGATTGAAATCCGAAGAGAGACAAAACAAGTTCAAAGTAGGGAGAAATGATACTTCACATTGATGGATAATGCCATGATTTTATCATTTTTATTCACATAAATGTATGTGTTATGACTCCAGTTTCAATATACAGTGACACATGCTGACCAAATGTGAGTGGGGACTCTCCAAACGAGTTGTTGTGAGTCTGCAGATTAAATACAGCTCATTTTATTAAAATAGATGCTATTTTATCACAGACTGAGTGATCCTGACACAGGCTGAATCATGGACAAAATTATTACTGTTTTCCTCAAAATGTTCCTTTAGCAACTGGACAAGGGGGCAGATGATATTGTCACAATATCAACAATCTTAATATTACTGAATTGCTATAAACCCCTCAATAGGCTATAGGCTGCCCCTGCTATATCCCACTCAATAAAACACTTATCCGGTGTGATGTTGTTTATCAAGTTGAACTCCGGATTTGATCAAGGTTGTCAACTGCCCCAGGGAATGGCAACAGCACTAGTAATGGATCCCAGCTGTTAGTGTAGTACTGGTTTGACTGAGCCAACCCCTATATAAAACTGGTTTAGGTAACTCTATATAGCTGTATAGAACTGGGTCACTGGGGCCGACTGGGCCCTGAGGAGAGCTGACTAGATTAGAGAGATACCCTGTAACCAATCTATGCACAGCTGGATGACACACTGACAAATCACAGAGGGGAAACATTGGTCTATTTTTTGATGCTTCGGTTTCCAGATGTTTCCAGCAAAAGATTAGCCTCATGACAATTTCAATATTTCAACATTTGCCTATCAGGCTAGAGTTGAAGAAAGCAATTCTGCGCCATTTCTATGCACACAGAATGTTTTATAAGAACATTAAAACAGTTTYGACAGAGTGGGCAGACTATGATGATGGTGCCAGTGAAGTCAGACTTGTGAGAATGGTGGTAAGGTAAGTGACATCATGGCGTCCGTGTGAAAATAAACGGGTGAAACCGACCTCACAGGTCCGCAAACATCAGCCGTTTCGGAGGACCATCATTAACTTTTCAATTACATTCAATTTGGCCTAAAACGGCCCTGTGATTATCATCAGTCTGCCATGGCAAATAACAGGTATGGACCAACCATTGAGGAAGTCGACTAAACCATTCTAACGTTTCTGCAACTACCTCCCCCTAAAAAGCAACGTTTGAAATATTTTCTATCAACTTGTGGCTTTGAGTCAGTGACTCTTATCGCACACGCACACACTCAGAGCTACGTTATGGCACAAAAACAGAGATAAATCAACACACCCCCACACATCCATATTTATAAACCACAGCCATTCAATTCAGTAATTAACCACCCATGTGTAGGTCACATCCTCACTCCCGTTCTCGCTGACTCACACATACACATAGAGACCACACCAAATCAATAGAAAAAGTGCAAGCCACAGAGATCCTACTCAATTACTAGAGGGGCTATGTCATAAACCCTCAAATCACAGAATGGGGTGAAAATGGTAGGCATATTGGTATTAAATTAGAGGTCGACCAATTAAATCGGAATGGCCGATTAATTAGGGCCGATTTCAAGTTTTCATAACAATCGGTAATCGGCATTTTTGGACACTGATCATGGCCGATTACATTGCACTCCACTAGGCTGACTACCTGTTATGCGAGTGCAGAAAGGAGCCAAGGTAAGGTGCTAGCTAGCATTAAACATATCTTATAAAAAACAATCAATCTTAACATAATCACTAGTTAAACTAGTAATATCATCAACCATGTGTAGTTATCTAGCTTGTCCTGCGTTGCATATAATCGATGCGGTGCCTGTGAAATTTATCATTGAATCATAGCCTACTTCGCCAAACGGGTGATTTAACAAGCGCATTCGCGAAAAAAGCACTGTCGTTGCACCAATGTGTACTTAACCATAAAGACAGCCAACTTCGCCAAACGGGGGATGATTTAACAAAAGCACATTTGTGAAAAAAGCACAATCGTTGCACGAATGTACCTAACCATAAACATCAATGCCTTTCTTAAAATCAATACACAGAAGTATATTTTTTTAAACCTGCATATTTAGTTAAAAGAAATCCAGGTTAGCAGACAATATTAAACTTGGGAAATTGTGTCACCTCTCTTGCGTTCATAGCACGCAGAGTCAGGGTACATGCAACAGTTTGGGCAGCCTGGCTCGCTTCAAACTAATTTGCAAGAATTTACATCACTTTGAAGGTTGTGCAATGTAACAGGAATATTTAGACTTATGGATGCCACCGTTAGATAAAATACGCAACTGTTCCGTATTTCACTGAAAGAATAAATGTTTTGTTTTTGAAATTATAGTTTCTGGATTCGACCATATTAATGACCTAAGGCTCATATTTCTGTGTGTTATTATGTTATAATTAAGTCTATGATTTGATAGAGCAAACTGACTGAGCGATGGTAGGCACCAGCAGGCTCGTAAGCATTCATTCAAACAGCACTTTCGTGCATTTTGCCAGCAGCTCGTCGCAATGCTTGACTTCAAGCCTATCAACTCCCGAGATTAGGCTGGTGTAACCGATGTGAAATGGCTAGCTAGTTAGCGGGGTGCGCGCTAATAGCGTTTCAAACGTCACTCGCTCTGAGACTTGGAGTAGTTGTACCCCTTGCTCTGCATGGGTAACGCTGCTTCGAGGGTGGCTGTTGTCGATGTGTTTCTGGTTCGAGCCCAGGTAGCGGCGAGGAGAGGGATGGAAGCTATACTGTTACACTGGCAATACTAAAGTGCCTATAAGAACATCCAATAGTCAAAGGTATATTGTTACGGATACAGGTATCCTGTGTGTATTTATTTTCTCAATCATCATTCCCCAATCAGTCACCAATCAGAAGACACACCTCCTCCTGTTTCCATTACCCAATCACATCCCCTTTCCCTTGGTTTAAAAACCCATTCAGTTGTTTTCTCCAGAGCTCGATCTCTTTGTGTTTCAATCTCTCTGTGTCTCAATCTCTTGCAATATCTCTCTTTGAGCTCTCGTTTGTTTATACACCTACAGGTCACTTTGTCCCACCTGTGAGTATTGTTTTGGTTATGGTGTTTGACTGTTTGATTGTGGGAAAGGGGGTACCAAGACAAGTTGCCCATGGGCATACACTACCCGTAGGTAAACTTTGTCTAAATACACTAGTTAGAACTGGGCGGACCACCCTCTGTATTTTTGGTTAGTTAGCTAGCTGTTGTTGAAGCAGGTAGACTAGCTTAGGGGTGTTTTTGAATGCTTATTATTTMTTTCCTTGGGTCCAGCTCAGCCCCTTTTCCCGCTCCCCCATTACTGTGTGTTTACAAATAAACCATGAGTGTTTGACGGTAGATTTTAAGTTGTCTGTGGTTATTTGTTCTCGCTGTTTTTCACTGTTATAATTTGCAAGAGTTATGTTACGGGTCTCGTTGCCATCCCCCCTAGACTGTAGAGCCAAAGGGATTCGTAACATATATGAAATACAAATCGTATAGAGAAATAGTCCTATWATTCCTATAATGACTACAACCTAAAACTTTTTACCTGGGAATATTGAAGACTCATGTTAAAAGGAACCACCAGCTTTCATATGTTCTCATGTTCTGAGCAAGGAACTTAAATGTTAGCTTTCTTACATGGCGCATATTGCACTTTTACTTTCTTCTCCAACACTTTGTTTTTGCATTATTTAAACCAAATTGAACATGTTTCATGAATTATTTGAGGCTAAATTGATTTTATTAATGTATTATATTAAGTTAAAATAAGTGTTCATTCAGTATTGTTGTAATTGTCATTATTACAAATAAATAATTACTTTTTTTATTTAAAATCGGCCCATTTAAATCGGTATCGGCTTTTTTAGTCCTCCAATAATCGGTATCGGCGTTGAAAAATCATAAATCGGTCGACCTCTAGTATTGAGTAGCTTGGATAAAAAGGTGCCCAGAGTAAACTGCCTGCTACTCAATCCTAAAAGCTAGAATATGCATATAATTAGTAGATTTGGATAGAAAACACTCTGAAGTTTCTAAAACCGTTTGAATGATGTCTGAGTATAACAGAACTCATATGGCAGGCAAAAACCTGAGAAGAAATCCAACCAGGAAGTGGGAAATCTGAGGTTTGTAGTTTTTCAAGTCATTGCCTATCAAATATAGTGTCTATGGGGTCATATTGCACTTCCTAAGGCTTCCACTAGATGTCAACAGTCTTTAGAACCTTGTTTGATGCTTCTACTGTGAAGGAAAAGGGAACAAGAGCTGATTGAGTCAGGGGTCTGGCAGAGTGCCACGAGCTCAGTCTCGCACGCTCCCGTGAGAGTTAGCTGCGTTCCATTGCATTTCTACAGACAAAGGAATTCTTTGCAAACATTATTGAAGATTTATGATAAAAACATCCTAAAGATTGATTCTATACTTTGTTTGACATGTTTCTACGAACTGTAATATGACTTTTCGTCTGAACTTTCGCCTGGACTTGCACACGCCTCCTGAGTTTGGATTTGTGTACTAAATGCGCAAACAAAAAGGAGGTATTTGGACATAAATTCTGGACGTTACCGAACAAAAATTTACTGTGGAACTGGGATTCCTGGGAGTGCATTCTGATGAAGATCAAAGGTAAGTGAATATTTATAATGCTATTTCTGACTTCTGTTGACTCCACAATATGGAGGGTATCTGTATGGCTTGTTTTTGTGTCTGAGCGCCGTACTCAGATTATTGCATGGTGTGCTTTTTCCAAAAAGTTTTTTTGAAATCTGACACAGCGGTTGCATTAAGGAGAAGTTTATCTATAATTCCATGCATAACAATTGTATCTTTTAGCAATGTTTATTATGAGTATTTCTGTAAATTGATGTGGCTCTCTGCAAAATCCCCGGATGTTTTGGAGGCAAAACATTACTGAACATAACGCGCCAATGTAAACTAAGATTTTTGGATATAAATATGAACTTTATCGAACAAAACATACATGTATTGTGTAGCATGAAGTCATATGAGTGTCATCTGATGAAGATCATCAAAGGTTAGTGATTAATTTGATCTMTATTTCTGCTTTTTGTGACTCCTCTCTTTGGCTGGAACAATGGCTGTGTTTTTCTGTGACTAGGTACTGACCTAACATAATCGTTGTGTGCTTTCGTCGTAAAGCCTTTTTGAAATCGGACACTGTGGCTGGATTTACAATAAGTTTCTTTAAAATGGTGTAAAATACTTGTATGTTTGAGGAATTTTAATTATGAGATTTCTGTTGTTTGAATTTGGCGCCCTGCAGTTTCACTGGCTGTTGTCAAGTCGATCCCGTTAACGGGATCTCAGCCATAAGAAGTTAATTAACACTATAAATTTGTTAACAAGCATGATAGCTGTACTTTTATTTTATGGTTGACAGCTTTTTGGCCATTAGCCAATCGGCATTTCTTAACTGGTAAATTCCCACCTCATCAGAGTGGAAACTTGAGAGGCCCAACATAACAATCTGGTCAAAACAGACAAGTAAGGAACATTGTGAATGGCATTTTAATTTTCGCTCTGTACCAAAACCAAACCGTAACCCAAAAACCGCAATACGTACCGAACCGTGGGTTTGGTGAACCATTAAAACCCWAATTTTTTTCAATTAAATGTATCTATGGTGTATTAAAGCAACTTAAACAAGGATAATTGCAGGTAGGCCTACTGAACAAAAAGCTAAGGCTATTAACAAAAAACAAACACTTGGTTGGGAGTATGTGTTTCACTGTGTGCTGACTGCGGCGTTCTCTTGGTTATATAACACTGGTTGGTTACAACGTTGTTATATTAAAACACACTGGGAGCACAACAGTTTCCGGAGATTGTTTTACTGATACACTGATGAGTTGACTTCTAACTTGGGCAACAGTCCAGGCCTAGTGTCCAATGTCCAGCCATAGCTACAGCACACACAGACCCAAAGGTAGGCTAGATATGTTTATTGCCAATCCTATCAATGATAGTGCTGGTTGAACTATGACCTCAGATGACCACAGGAATCTGTTTGTTTTTGCTCAGAAGAAATTGCCTCCTATTACGCACCCGAGGCATGGAATTTTCTACAAAGTATACTAAAACTAGATGTACTAGTGACCCTCATTGAGTTTAAAACTCTGGTACAAAACTCTGTTCAGGAGTAGTGTAAATGTTTCCTGTAGGCTGGATTGTATTGTTGTGCTGATTGAATTAATAAAATGTATTGATTTCTGCTGCCATCTTGGCCAGGTCTCCCTTGCAAAAAAGACTGTCTCAGTGGGATTTTTATGATTAAACAAAAATAAACCCAGAGGGATATTATTAAAGCCCGACCGATAAATCGGAAGACCAAAATTAAAATCGTCATTTAAAAAAAAAGGTAATGATTGCCTGAAGAGGGCGTTCTACGAGCTGCTCATTTAACATCATTCAGCCTGTAAATCACGACGTCAGAGTGAGCATGGTGGTTTGACGTTGAGTAGCTTGCCAGCGACAGCGTATTTGTATAAGTAAATCAAAAGTACACTTCATCAAGCAAGTAGCCTTGTCCTCATTACATCCTCACTTGGTTAACATTGGCTGGCTAACCAGCAATGTATTTAGCCTAGCGAGCTATCTGAGCTATTTATGTGTGAACACAGGACTGACGACATAGTCAACTCTGACTCATCCTTCACACAAAAATAACACTGTTACTGTCTGGGCTTATTGTGTTAGTGGGATATTTTAGTTGGCRCAGATCTAGAATTCAGTCCGTCTGCTTAATTCATGATGAGATAAAGATTGTTAGCTAGCTAAATTAGTAATGTGTGACTAAAACCAGTGCGGCAAGCATCTTCCTGCTTTAATGTTTCAGTCAGCGCATGCCATTTGCAGTTGAAATATATAGCAGACACGTTTTGTACTGAATAACAGTGTAATTTACATTTACATTTTCGTAATAAATGTGTGGACCCCAGGAAGAGTAGATGCAGCAGCTAATGGGGATCCTAATAAAATAAAATACAAAAAAATTCAATAACAGCTAGAATGTGCTTGTCATAATAGACAGTACATTATGTGACAACAAGCCAAAGACAGAGAAAAGAGGAGCTAGGAATCCCATTGTGCAATGAATGGAGGAACATATAATGCCTCACACAGCAGACAGTCGGCCAATTGCATTCACGTTGTCATACTGCCTCACGCGGTTGCTAATAATCATGCAACCCCTTCTCAAAGTCAGGATATGCGTCGAGAAACCTGCCTATTTTCCTCTAAAGTATGTAATGTCACGATTTCAAAGCTATACGATATTACAGAATGCAAGTTAAATATTTGTAATGTTGTACTTCTTGTTGCTGAAATTCATGCTAATGTTGGGTTTTTGAGCTAGTGCCCAATTGACCCCTGCACTCCTTGAAGAGCCCTCCTTGTCCCGGGAATCGCCCAGAATGCACAGCACAGTCCATTGACGACGCATGTGAAACATACACAACTGCCGTTGATACAATTCCAATGGAGTTTCCCCATCTCCTTAAAAGTATCTCTCAACAAGCTCTCATTGAAGGTTGCCAAAGTGTTTCTTTACATGACCTTTGACTGTTGTAAAGCACCGTCGTGAATCTACTAAGTGGTGACATTATGAACTGCATGTTACATGATTTCACTGCATAGTTTGTGATCTTGTGAACAGTGCAGTTTCAGATTTAATATCAGATTAACTTTGAGACGAAGCTTAATTCATTCAGCCCTTGTTTATTAGTGTACTTGTGGTGCTTCTGCACAAACACTTCTGCCTTCTTATCCACTGCCATRGACAGACACATCTTTAGGTTGTACCTAAGAAGTAAAACTGAACAAGTGTTATACTGACTTTTGTATTTATAGAGGATATACAGTGCCTTCGGAAAGTATTCAKAAAGTATTCAGATCCCTAGACTTTTTCAACTTTTACGTTACAGCCTTATTCTAAAATGGCTTTWAAAAAAATCTACACACAATATCCCATAATAACAAAGCAAAAACAGGTTTAGAATTTTTTGCAAATGTATTAAAAATAAAAAACAGAAACCTTATTTTCAAAAGTATTCAGACCCTTTGCTATGAGACTTGAAATTGAGCTCAGGTGCATCCTGTTTCCATCGATCATCCTTGAGATGTTTCTACAACTTGATTGGAGTCCACCTGTGGTAAAGTCAATTGATTTGGAAAGGCACACCTGTCAAAGGTCCCACAGTTGACAGTGCATGTCAGAGCAAAAACCAAGCCATGAGGTCGAAGGAAATGTCCGTAGAGCTCTGAGACAGGATTATGTCGAGGAACAGATCTTGGGAAGGGTACCAAAAAATGTCTGCAGCATTGAAGGTCCCCAAGAACACAGTAGTCTCCATCATTCTTAAATGGAAGAAGTTTGGAACCGCCAAGACTGAGCAATCGGGGGAGAAGGGCCTTGGTCAGGGAGGTGACCAAGAACCTGATGGTCACTCTGACAGAGCTCCTCTGTGGAAATGGGAGAACCTTTCAGAAGGACAACCATCTCTGCAGCACTCCACCAATCAGGCCTTTTTGGTAGTGGCCAGACGGAAGCCTCTCCTCAGTGAAAGGCACATAACAGCCTGCTTGGAGTWTGCCAAAAGGCACCTAAAGACTCTCAGACCATGAGACACCCGATTCACAAGACTCTCTGGTCTGATGAAACCAAGATTGAACTCTTTGGTCTAAATGCCAAGCATCACGTCTGGAGGAAACCTGGCACCATCCCTATGGTGAAGCACGGTGGTGGCAGCATCATAATGTGGGGATGTTTATCAGCGGCAGGGACTGGGAGACCAGTCAGGATCGAGGGAAAGATGAACGGAGCAAAGTACAGAGATATCCTTGATGAAAACCTTTTCCAGAGCTCTCAGGACCTCAGACTGGGGTGAAGGTTCACCTTCCAACAGGACAACGACCCTAAGCACACAGACAAAACAACACAGGAGTGGCTTCGGGAAAAGTCTCAATGTCCTTGAGTGGCCCAGCCACAGCCTGGACTTGAACCCAATCGAACATCTCTGGAGACCCAAAAATAGCTGTGCAGTAACGCTCCCCATCCAACCTGAGAGCTTAAGAGGATCTGCAGAGAAGAATGGGAGAAACTCCTCAAATACAGGTGTGCCAAGCTTGTAGCATCAAGGCTGTAATCACTGTCAAAGTACTGAGCAAAGGGTCTGAATAATTATGTAAATGTGATATTTCAGTTATATATTAATTTTTTTTAAACCTGTTTTTGATTTATCATTGTAGGGTATTGTGTGTAGATTGAGGGGAAAAAACGACTTAATACATCTTAAAATAAAACTAATGTAACAAAATGTGGAAAAAGTCAAGGGGTCTGAATACTTTCCGAATACACTGTATAGTTGCTTTTTGGTGGTTATCATGTAAACCAATTTAAGAACAAATATTCTTAAATAATGTACATTTTTATATTTAGTTACAAAATCATAATTTAGAGTATCTGTTAATCCTTTGGAGCACAATTCCACCTGTTAAAAAACATGTATCGGCAGATATATCGGTAACTTTTGCCTCCCTAAAATCAGTATCGGACTCAAATCACACACACACACWCACACTTGAACCGTTTCAAATACTTTGAGCGTTTGCTTTCGCCTGCCTGGAGTGCCAGGTAGGTGGCTGAAGTATTTKAAATGTTTTAAAATTGTATTTGAACCCAGGTCTGATACAGACATACACAGGTTTAGTAAACCCATTCTCTTTTGAGAGAAGCTACCCTGTACAATCCTCCACCTACATGTCTGCTTGAGATCCTTCCAACTTTGACTAGTCTAACTTCAGGCTCATCTGAGGGTTGATACCCTAATAAGCATAGCTACACTATACAATCCTCCACCTATATGTCTATACTGCAGTTCCCACCAGTGGTTCAGAGTAGCCTCTGTTGCTAGTCAAACGTAACAAGTTAGATTAAGTCTCCAAGCACACAATGCCATGCAGAAACACCACAGGGAACTCTTAAAAGGGACACGAGGTGTTTCACTGAGAATCCCGCTGTAGAAACAGATCAGCCTTCCAATGAAACTGAAAGCGGCTATGACGTAGCCAGCGACACTAGAAAAAGGCATGAGCAATGCATTGTCATTCTCCTCGCTGTTAGACCAAAGACTGATGGCCAGAAGCTTCATTTAGAGGGAGGGGTATTTGATGAGATCAGATTATTGTGCACGTCGCTTCCTCTCCCAGGCTCAACACTCTTTTCCTCCTCTCTCTCTCTTTCTCAGGTTTTTTTACTTTGTTCTTGCATTGATTTCTGCAGAATTTGTTTGATACTGAAAGGCCAAGGGTTAGCTAACAGTAGTGTTGGGGAGATGTGGGGGGGGGGGGGGGGGGGGGGGGGGGGGGGGGGGGGGGGGGGGGGGGGGGGTCAGGCCCAAATAGTGTGCAGAATGCACGTGCACACACACATCTTATTTTACCTTCGATAGAGGGAGCCTGGTCCTGGGCAGAATACAGCATATCCTTGAAAGCCTGAAGAGCAGAGAGAGAAAAACAAGAGAAAGGGGTAAAAATAAAGTCACTAACCTAAGAAATGGGATGACATATTTATAAAATGAACTGGAGACATTGTGTTGTGTTCGACGCAACATCACTTGTGTTTCGACACGGACTCAATAATGCAGCACTACACCAAGTATTCACACACAATTAAGCCAACAGCTCAATGTGGTAGAGCAGCACATGATGTAGTGTAGTGTATGAGTCATGACGCTGCCACTGCTTAAAAGGGATATACTTCCAGTATTTGCTCTAAGCTAGCCCTAATAATAGCTAGGCCTGGGTTTAAGGTTAGGAGTTAGTTAACATGCTAGCTAAGTAGTAAGTAGTTGCAAAGTTACTAATTAGTTAAAATGCTAAAGTTCTCCATGATGTGATTCGAACACTCAACATTTGGGTTGCTGGACCTTTATACGCTAGGGATGGGAATTGCCAGGGACCTCAGGATATGATATTATCACGACATGTATTGCAATTCTCACGATTCTATATGTATTGCGAAGCGATACTGCGATTTCATAGCGATTCGATGTTCCAAACATATATTCGTCACCATGCCTGCTGCTGAGAGACAAGAGAAAAAAAGTTGTCTTGATCAGTCATGGAAATAAAAAAAGTGGTAAAAACATGTTGGCTCACCACATAAAAGCAGATGGAGAACAAGTTATAGAAGGAAAATTACTAGAGTTTCGGCACAGGTACAGACAGCTAGCACAAACATAATATTGCAATATTGTCAAAAATAATATTAATATACAGTATATTGTCAAAAATAGTATCCTGATATGTAATTATTGATTTCACCCATTACTACTATACACGGCATCTTGCATTTCTTAATAGGCAAGCTAAAAAGCCAGGCCAAATCAGTGAGTTCAGCCCCTCTTTAACATGGGCACCCAGAATATTGTACCACTGACTAGCTAAAACAGCCAGGGAATTTCTGCCCAGGAGCAAGCAGGCAAGCAGGCGGCCAGGCAGGCAAGCAGGCGGCCAGGCAGACATGTCATAGTAAACCCTTTCCAACCTATAAAGGGAAGCTACACTGTACAATACTCTTTCAGCATGTTGGTATACAGACAGACAGAAGGCCAGACAGGACAACCAGCCAGCCAGAGGAAGCAGCAGAAAGTTGAGGGATAAAACAGGTCATGATATTCGGGGCTGTGTGCAAATATAACAATAGAGAAGCTGTCCTTGAGAAAATGCCAAGAGTGTGCAAAGCTGCCATCAAGGCAAAGGGTGGCTACTTTCAAGAATATAAAATATATTTTGATTTGTTTAACACCTTTTTGGTTACTACATGATGACAAATTACCATGAATTYAGCTAAAATGTATTAGTTTAGGAAATCTGTTCCCAAGTATTCCCACAATGTGATCGTATCTCAAYGTAATCAAGGTATGAAATTATTTTTTATTTTCAAATACAACTCATTGGGATTAGTTGTGGTTAATTTGCACTGCACAAATTATAATAATTATTTACCAGCCCCCCCGACCATCCAGCCTCTGCTGAATTKAGTTGCCTACCCCTGCTATACAGTCGCTCTCTGTGCCCCAGAGTAGAGAACAAGAAGTCACTTATTATTGTGGAAAAGCCAGCGAGTCTGAGGACAATAAAAGTCCTCAGTGCCAATAGAGCTGCATGGTCAAGGTCACTCATGCTCTGATGAATGAGTGSATTCAGTAGATTTACAAACAAGAGCAACGAATGAAGAGAAATTAACAAATGATTGGGAAAAAAGTCTAGTGTCCTGAAATATAATAGGGATGCATGATATATCGGTGAAAATATCGGAATCGGACAATATTAGCCAAAAATGACAACATTGACGACGGCCCGATGTCTAGTTTAACGCCGATGTCGAAAACCGATGTCAAAGCTGACGTGTATACCTATATAACGTAGGTAGGTTACGTAATGACGCCACGAAAAATACAGCGCTACATGTGCAACACAAAATTCCTAACTTAGCCCACAATGTCTACTGTGTGGATCTATTTTTAAGTTTTAAAGGAAGATAACAAAAAGGCCATATGCAACGTTTGTGCAGCTATTATTTCCCAAGGGGGAGAAAGTGAAATCTTTCAATGCCACAAACCTAATTACTCATTTGAAAGTGCATCACCCCCAGACGTTGAGCGACTCCTTGGAACAAGAGCAGAAAATAAACTAAGCGCACACTTCCAACAACTAAACAAGTTCAAGTCGAGCAGTCATTTGAAAGAGTAAGAAAATTTCAGCGAGACAACTCAAAGGCGAAATCCATTAAAGCCAAGATAATGGAATTCATTGCCCTTGACAATCAACCATTCTCTGTTGTGGATGATGTTGGCTTTCGCCGACTGGTCAAGCACCTCGAGCCCCAGTACACACTACCAAGTAGGCGCTATTTTTCAGATGTTGTGCTACCGGAGTTACACAGTATTGTTGAAATGCACATCCACGAGCTACTTGCTATGGGCGTGCGTCACTGCTATTAGCTTCACAACTGACATTTGGACCAGCGACGTCAGCTCCATGAACATGCTGAGTCTGACAGCACAGTGGGTCGACAAGGATTTCGTATTGAGGAAAGCAATATTGCATGCTCAAGAATGTGCTGGTTCTCATACCGCTTCTGCCATTTCAATGGCATTTGAGAAAATGTTTGAAACTTGGAAAATCCCCAAGAACAAAGTACACGCTGTGCTACGTGATAATGCACGTAACGTGACAAAGGCTTTGGAAGAATGCAGAGTCGCCAGTTTGCCATGCATGGCACACACGCTGCAACTGGCTGTGAACGAAGGTGTTTTGGCCCAACGCAGCATATCTGAGATAGTGGCAACAGGTAAGGAAGATAGTGGGTCATTTTAAAACACACAGCTAGCATACAGCCGCCTGCAAGTAATACAGGAGCAGCTTGGAGTGAAACCAAAAAGGCTTAAGCAAGACGTTTCCACCAGATTGAACAGTACTTTTTACATGATGGAGAGCCTGCTGGAACAAAAACGAGTGCTTGGCGTGTACGCAGCTGACTGAGTTACCTGCAACAATCAGTACAAACCAGTGGACTCTCATTGAAAACATGAACACACTCCTAGCTCCATTCGAACAACTGACTCGAGAAATAAGCTCTTCAACTGCGTCTGCAGCAGACGTGATACTCTCTGCGCAACAAAACTTCCGACACAGACCGTGGGGTTAAAACCTGCAAAAGTACTCTACTAGACACTGTGAACAAGCGATTCGGTGGCATTCTCTCTGAGCCTCTTTACTGTGTCGCCACCATGCTTGTCGCTAGGTACAAGGACCGCTACTTCGATGCAGACACGTGAAACGTTACATACACAGTTGGACAAGATGGAAACGGACACAGTGACACTGCACACTGAAGAAGAGGACCCACGACAGAAGAGGCCACAAACAGACAGGGCTGAAACTTCACTGCTTGACATGTATGATGAAATCCTGGTTGAGAATGAAACGACTGAACAAATGAACAAAACAGCACAGCAAGTAAGTGAAAATAGGTTTTGATGATGTTTTACTGGTAATGGGGACATACGCAAATGCCAACAAAATAACTTTTTGGTGTGTGTGAGAGAGACACTTATTTTTTTTTTTTWATCTGTTACTACATCGGCCAACATTTGCCAATGTTGATCTATGCCTAATGAACATTTGGAATGCAAGAATAATAGAGGACCCCCCCCTTCCCATTATTTGCAGAACCTACTATTCCCCTCCACTTGGATACTGGAGAAGTAACAAGCACCGTTTCCCCATCCTAGCTAAAGCTGTGCGCAACTATCTTGGTGCTCCCTGTACTAGTGTGGCCAGTGAGCACCTTTTCAGTGCAGCTTCACACATTGTAGACGAAAAAAGAAACAGACTCTCTCGTGACAAAGCCGAGCTGGTCCTCTTTGTGAAGAAAAACCCCCACCAAATGTTAAAATTGTAAATGGGCAGTCATATTGTAACCCAGCCATCTAGAGTCACTGGAAAAATGTTTACTAAGCCCAATGACTTTTCTGTTTATTCATGGCTGGTATAGGTCAAGATTTTTATTTTATTTAAAACAAAGTAGTTTTTAGTTTTTTATCTAAATGAAAGATGTGTTGTAAATTTGCTCTCATTTTACTAGTCAAGTCAGTTGAGCACATTTTAAAAGTTGGTTGGCATGCTTGTGTTGTGTGTGTATTATCTTACAGCGGGAATCCCAAATCAATCATTACCGATCAATCAGGGTTCCATACTTACTGTATCCTTATCCAACGTGTGTGTCCAACACCATAAACCCCCACTGTTCCCAACAAAGATGTAGGTAGATCCATTCTCACATGCTTGTTTGTTCTCTCATCACGTGACACCTTGGAACAACAGCTTCAACATCAGGCTACAATAACAAGCGTCCTCAGTTCTCCAGTCCAAGACTAGAGAGTCCAGATAAATGTTACTCCTAGGCAAAGGCCTTGGGTCTGCTTTCACTGCCTTAATCCAAGCCTTTGGGGGCTATTAGAAATACTGTTCCTAGAGTCTAGACAAGAGATTGGGGGTAAAGTCTAGCCAACCTATATATGAGGGAAAAATTACCTACACTAGAAATGTATGCCCAAAAGGCCCCTAGCATCTATCCCCTTGGAACTTGTCTATATAGAATCTCATAAATAGTGAGAGAGTGAGAACCAAAAGACAAGGGGCCAGTCTATGGTCCTCCATTTTACAGCCCTGCTACACTAGATCTATCGGAGCATGGCATTGCCATCAGTCATTTARGGAATGCTTCCTTTGAAATCAATGAAAGCTGCTATGTTGCCCGCGTTGTGTCACATCCAATGGCAGCGTCAAAGTGCAAGAATTGCTGAGGTTCAATTCTCCATGCACATTCATTCTATCTTGTGAATGGAAATAAATGAGAAAATAGTTGATTTTGGTTGGTTTCTGGTGTAGCAGGTAGAACTTCACATTGACACAATACTGAATGGCAATGTGTGTAGTGCAGGCCCCCAGTGTCCGGTCTGGAACGTCAAGTGATGAGTTCTGCTGGTGGGCTACTGTGTAGAAACCTAGCGGTGCCAAAATCCCATTGTCTTCCCTCGAAAGCCTATGTAAAATAGATATTTTTTTCTGTATGGCGTTTTGAGCTCCAAAATCTGTTTATCAAGATCAAGTTTGATCCCCACGGATGAGGCTCGCACCCTCTTTGTGCATAACTCGGGCTGGATGAAAACGACTACATCAACCATGATCCTTTGCTAGTTAYGGCCACTTTCAATATGATCCTTAGCAATTTTTTTGATGCCATTCAGCCTCAAATCATCAATATGGCGCGCTTCAAATTCAAATACTTCCAGCTTCATGTGTCATCGGGACATTTCTATAGGAATACGTGGATGACGTCAGSGCTACTATCTTCTGGTTTTAATGTCTATGGTGTAGCATAGCTGGCTTGTTAGCTAAGGTCTTCTGTGAGGCGCTGGTTGCGTTCCAGCCCATCGTTACACAGTTGGACTGTGCATATCATAAGACCGCTATATCATTAATGTGGTTCTTGAGATGTTAAAACAGTACTCCAGGCATCGTTAGAATTTGCACAGCGCGACGGCCTGGAACGCGACCAGTACCTTACTCTTCCCTGGAGCTGAGCCAGTAAGAGAAGACACTGACTGATATGATCGTGCCGTGACCCTGGTCCCTGCCGGAACCTGCTCTGCACAGCACAAAAACGGTCACGGGACTGTCACTGAGAACTAGCTAATATAATGGGACAGTCCTCTGTTTAAATGCTCCAGTAGTTTAATTAGAAGCGTTCATTTATTTATTTTAACCACAGAGGAGAAGGCCTGAAGAAGACCCTTTTTGTGGTCAAATCTTTGCTAGTAAGTGAAACCATGGGGGAATTTAGCCCTTAGGTTAAACCGCGAGCAGGTGTTTTTTATTTTATTTTTTAAGTTTATTTTATTTTTCAACCCTTTTTTGCACTACTTTCGAACTAGCAGCAGTGTTTCCCTAGCCTAGCTCTGTTTTAAAATGGTGAATGTGAGGAACAGATAGTGTTTTTACGGAGCAGAAAACCGTTTGTGGCAGAGATGGTAGGAATGATAACAGCAACAGAGACAGGAATGGCATGGCGTGGTGTGCTTTACAAAGATCACCAACTGTCATGCAGTACTCAGCACAGAGACTACACAGCAGGGCTACTAGTGTAGCCAAAGCCTTTGTTTTCCCACACTATCCACTGTGTTTGTTTGTGTGTGTGTATGGTGTTTGTACTTGACAGAAAGGGCAACTTCCCATGCTTGAGCCTGTGTGAGTGTGCACTAAGTTCATCAGCGGGTTCTAAAGCTTAAGTTTCCAAAACAAAGCAGACCACTACAGGCAAGCGATTATCCATTCAGCCCCCCTCCCTCTACCGCTGTACTCCTGTTGGCCCTTCACAGGTCTGTGGTATCTTGCTAGCAGTGTTACACATCGTAGGCCGTAAYACAGGCCAAACTACAACACAAGATCAAGGCAGTGTGGACTGTGGAGATATGGTGTGTGTTAGGCTACACTAGTAGCCTACGAGACAGAGTCTGGTTAGAATGAACGTTGAAAGACTTCTCTGACCACAACTGGCCACACATTCTCTGCCTCCAATCTCACTGCAGTCAACTGCCAAATAGGCTAATAAGCTAAAAGAAAACTGCCATATATAAGTATTTGAGTGTCATGTCACGCGTATAATAGGATTAAATCTATGACGCACAAGCCTAGATGAAGGAGTAGGTGGCCTATAGGCTATTAACTACTGGTGAGTTAGCCACTGCACGTCTCCAATCTGAGCTCAGAAAACAGTAAGCCATAATCAGGGTCATATTCACCAGGCACCGAACTGAAAAAAACTTACTGAAACAGGAAGGGACTACCAGAATGTATCCAATAAGAAACACTTTACAAAAGCAAACTGTTTTGCCRTAATGAATATGACCCAGAAAAATCGGCTCCACAAGAGTAAAAGATACAAAAACAACAGAGGTCCCTCAGACAGGCACAGGTAATTATTCTCAACAACAACAGTATCCACAGACACACAGACATGAATAAAGGCAGACATGAACATGGTACACAAACACACATGTACATGCACCGCATGAATTCAGACAAGAATAAACAGTACAATGACAGACATAAAATGTCTGCTGCCTGCAAATGAATACAATAAGCCTCAGCCTGTTTCCCTGATGAATCTAATTGAGGCAGTACAGTGCTCTGCTCATACAGAATGTTAAGTGCAGAGTCCAGCTATCCTCTTGACCTGAGAGAGAGCAGTGAACAAATACAACACCTTTACAAGGAATTAGAATATATTCTCAGAGCGGCACGTGCATGCATATATGTGTATGGGCGCACACATTCAAACACATACATGCACACACACCAAGGCAGAATCTCACAAACAGGTTGTCATAAACAGGCTTAGGTCTATGTTCTCACAAACATTTTGAAAACCACTACATGAAGAGACTACACTTCTGAAAACCACTACATGAAGAGACTACACTTCTGAAAACCACTACATGAAGAGACTACACTTCTGAAAACCACTACACGAGTGATACTTCGTCCCAATGTGTTGTGCAACTCCAGCCAACTGGCAGGAGTCTGGAAAGACAAATTGTGTAATCATCGTGTGGAGAACTGACCCCGCAAGAGCCAGAGAGCCATCATTCACTCTCTGTTCTAGCCCTGACCATCTCTAATCAGTAGGCTAATCCAACGGAAGAAACCTCAGCAGCACTGATGTGAAATGATTCAATTATGTGTACTGCAGTCAGAGGGAGTGCTGATGTGTGTGTGTGTGTGTGGGGGGGGGGGTAGGAAGGGGCGTTGCTGTTTTAGAGTGCTGATGTGGGGGAGTAGAAAAGGGGCGGTGCTGTTTAGAGTGCTGATGTGGGGGAGTAGAAAAGGGGCAGTGCTGTTTTGAGTGTGATGTGGGGGAGCAGGCAGGGCGTGCTGTTTAGAGTGCTGATGTGGGGGAGTAGAGGGGCAGTGCTGTTTTAGAGTGCTGATGTGGGGGAGCAGGCAGGGGCGGTGCTGTTTTAGAGTGCTGATGTGGGGGAGAGGCAGGGGGCGGTGCTGTTTTAGAGTGCTGATGTGGGGGAGCAGGCAGGGGCGGTGCTGTTTTAGAGTGCTGATGTGGGGAGTAGGAAGGGGCGGTGATGTTTAGAGTGCTGATGTGGGGGAGCAGGAAGGGGGGTGCTGTTTTAGAGTGCTGATGTGGGGGATAGGAAAGGGGCAGTGCTGTTTTAGAGTGCTGATGTGGGGAGCAGGCAAGGGGCGGTGCTGTTTTAGAGTGCTGATGTGGGGGAGTGGAAAGGGGCAGTGCTGTTTTAGAGTGCTGATGTGGGGGAGTAGGAAAGGGGCAGTGCTGTTTTAGAGTGCTGATGTGGGGAGCAAGGCAGGGGCGGTGCTGTTTTAGAGTGCTGATGTGGGGGAGCAGGCAGGGGCGGTGCTGTTTTAGAGTGCTGATGTGGGGGAGCAGGCAGGGGCGGTGCTGTTTTAGAGTGCTGATGTGGGGGAGCAGGCAAGGGGCGGTGCTGTTTTAGAGTGCTGATGTGGGGAGTAGGAAGGGGGCGGTGATGTTTAGAGTGCTGATGTGGGGAGCAGGAAGGGGCGGTGCTGTTTTAGAGTGCTGATGTGGGGGATAGGAAAGGGGCAGTGCTGTTTTAGAGTGCTGATGTGGGGAGCAGGCAGGGGCGGTCTGTTTTAGAGTGCTGATGTGGGGGAGTGGAAAGGGGCAGTGCTGTTTTAGAGTGCTGATGTGGGGGAGTAGGAAAGGGGCAGTGCTGTTTTAGAGTGCTGATGTGGGGAGCAGGCAGGGGCGGTGCTGTTTAGAGTGCTGATGTGGGGGAGCAGGCAGGGGCGGTGCTGTTTTAGAGTGCTGATGTGGGGGAGGCAGGCAGGGGCGGTGCTGTTTTAGAGTGCTGATGTGGGGGAGAAGGAAGGGGGCGGTGATGTTTTAGAGTGCTGATGTGATGGACACAACTAGACCATATTTCACACACTTGCATGATCATAATTCAAAAAGACAATGTTTATCATTGAGGAATGCAAGCTCAATAACAATTATTTTGGATCTATATGCCATAATGTATTTGGCATGCTTACTTCATAACAAAGAAATGCTCTAGGGACCACTGGTCTGGACCCATTTTGCACACACATTTTCCAGCAGACGGTAGTACTGGAAGAGAGCAAGCAGACCCTTTCCAGAGCTTTTTAATTAAAAGTCAGTGTCCTTGAATTTGACTTTGTTGGTGTTGATACATGAGAGGATGGTTGCCAGCAAATATTTTAGAGGTAGCCATTTGMCTTGCGGTCTGAATTGGACCCAGCCCAGGGACTGTGTCAGTAAACATGACAGTGCTGGTGCAAGAAGCAGCAATGCGTAGAACTGAGGACTGCAGCAGTGATCACCTCCAAATGCAGGTGTTCATTGCAGAGCTATGTTGCTGCAATCCACACCAGTTCCATAGATTGCAGGTATATTCAATCATCTCCATCAAACAGGGGCATTGGGTTTTGTAGTTGATCCGTGCTGAAGAATGTTAGGGGATCAGTGTAATAGTGTGCACTTTATTACAGGTAACTACTGTACTGTAACGTTATAACGCAACTGAACAAGCTAGCTATTTGGTTGGAATTGTATAATTAATTGCATTGCAAGATAGTTTTCTATCTAGGTAACAAAATAAGGTAGAGAATAAGAATTATGAACCATACATCTAATGTAACGTATAGTATGGCTCGCTGAGTTACATTAGGTCAAGCAATACTTGTAAAACACGCTAAATAGCTCAAACGCTTGACATTCAATGTCTCAAAAAACTGTTCATTCACTGTCACACACTGCAAACTCCATTAGATGCAACCCCCCAGCAATATTAGCAGACTAACGTCGGCTAACCGCTAACATTAGGAGTTCATGCTACGTTATTTGTTATACTCGCTAGCTGACATTTCATTAGTAATGATTACTAGCTGTGTGTGTTATAAAAACGAAGCTCTATCAAGAGTATCCCTCTCTAGGCAGTTAGCTAACTAGCGTAATTTAGAAGCGCGAGCACCCCCAAAAAAATTGCTAGCTAGCGCGAGCTAGCCATTTACCTCATACTGGATGTATTGTTTTCTCCATTCAGGGGTGATGTGCGCCGAAAGGTGCTCCGTGAATTTCATCCTTCCTCAGTGGTTCCCCTCCGGGGTTTCGACGTTGAAATACTTGCTGTCAGATGACTTTCTTTGCGATGGATGATATCATACAGCTAGCTAGCCAGCCAGCTAAAATAAAACCAGCGAGGACAGTTTGATAGAGAATCACCACTTRGCAATGTTTGTCATCCAGATTATGACTGCTGCTCGGTCGAAGATCCCCTTTTCTCCGTCTCACATTATGGTCGGAGAACGTATGACAGCCACGAAATGTTACTTCAAGAAAATGCTCCTCTCCGCCTTTATCTTAACTAGGTACGTTGTCACTATAATAACATGTTGTTTCGCCTTTGATTATTACTTGGACTACATTGTTTCTGAGGTAACAGCCCCTACCTAGCCTCTTGTGCTGTGAGGTCGTTGAGTCGCCATCGTTGGGCAGAAAGTGACGTGGTTGTGTCGTCACTCTTCATAGAATACACAACAGCAAGTGGATTTTAAATTCTCACCGCCCCCTTCATTTGGAAAACGGCAAGAGCATGTGCCTTACCCACAATTTCTACTCTAAACCACTGGTTTCACAAACTAAAGTCCAAACCCTTGCCAGACGGTCAGACCTATCATACATTTGCGTTGTGGACATCAGTGTCTCCTAGAGCAGTGTATATTTATCAACAGACTATGAGTCAGAGCTTGATTGGCCCCAAGAAGGTCTGGCACCAAGGTGAACAGAGCTCAGACTGTTCATTGGTTTTGCAACCAACATAAAAAGGCACAAATCGTTACGTGATGTAGTCACTAGATGGCCATGTTAAAATTAGGACCAATGTAGTGATTGAGGGGAAAGAGTAGGAATTGAACCACAAATCCTGCACAGGGCAAATGCACTACCACCTGCTAATAAGGTACAGAGTAGGCTATGCTCAGTGCTTGATTTGGGCAGGAGCTCACAGGAGCTGAGTAGGCCTACAGGCACCTCAGATGTTCTACTACTTCAGCTCCTGAAAAAAAAGAAGATTTAATGTGTCGCTCAGTTAAGTATAGAGTCAAGTCATCATGGAATTTTGTTAAATATATATATTTTTAAATGTAACCTTTATTTAACTAGGCAAGTCAGTTAAGAACAACCTCTGCCAAAACAGGTTGCTCAGGCAGGTTTAACTTTWAAAAAATAGATGTGCCTCCACCTCTTTCTAAAAATGTAATTTAACTGTATACAAGAATATTAATATGTATGAATAGTGTGTAAATTGTATTTTTGTTGTCTTTTGGTGTCTTTCCAATATATAACTCTTATTTATTTATTTAATTATAATTTGTTTAATGTTTCATTTATATATACGTTATTTTATTTTTTATTCTATACAGTACCAGTCAAAAGTTTGGACACACCTACTCATTCAAAGGGTTTTCTTTATTTTTACTATTTTCTACATTGTAGAATAATAGTGAAGACATCACAACTATGAAATAACACATATGGAATCATGTAGTATCCAAAAAAGTGTTAAACAAATCAAAATATATTCTATGTTTGAGATTCTTCAAAGTAGCCACCCATTGCCTTGATGATAGCTTTGCACACGCTTGGCATTCTGTCAACCAGCTTCATGAGGTAGTCACCTGGAATGCATTTCAATTAACAGGTGTGCCTTGTTAAAAGTTCATTTGTGGAATTTCTTTCCTTCTTAATGCGTTTGAGCCAATCAGTTGTGTTGTGACAAGGTAGGGGTGATATACAAAAGATGGTCTTTTACCAAATAGGGCTAAGTCCATATTATGGCAAGAACAGCTAAAATAAGSAAGAGAAACGACAGGCCATCATTACTTTAAGATTTGAAGCTCAGTCAATCCGAAAGATTTCAAGATTCTTCAAGTACAGTCGCAAAAACCATCAAGCTCTATGATGAAACTGGCTCTCATGAGGACCGCCACAGGGAAGGAAAACCCAGAGTTACCTCTGCTGCAGAGGATAAGTTCATTAGAGTTACCAGCCTCAGAAATTGCAGCCCAAATAAATTCTTCACAGAGTTCAAGTAACAGACACATCTCATCATCAACTGTTCAGAGGAGACTGCATGAATCAGGCCTTCATGGTCAAAATGCTGCAAAGAAACCACTACTAAAGAACACCAACTACAAGAAGAGACTTTCTTGGGCCAAGAAACACCAGCAATGGACAACTATTGGAAATCTGTCCTTTGGTCTGATGAGTCCAAATTTGAGATTTTTAGTTCCAACCACCGTGTCTTTGTGAGATGCAGAGTAGGTGAATGGATGATCTCCGCATGTGTAGTTCCCACCGTGAAGAATGGAGGAGGTGTGATGGTGTGGGGGTGCTTTGCTGGTGACACTGTCTGTGATTTATTTAGAATTCAAGGCACGCTTAACCAGCATGGCTACCACAGCATTCAGCAGCAATACACCATCCCATCTGGTTTGCGCTTAGTGGGACTATCATTTGCTTTTCAACAGGACAACGACCCAACAAACCTTCAAGCTATGTAAGGGCTATTTGACCAAGAAGGAGAGTGATGGCGTGCTGAATCAGATGACCTGGCCTCCACCCAATTGAGATGGTTTGTGATGAGTTGGACCGCAGAGTGAAAAAGAAAGCAGACAAAAGTGCTCAGCACACGTGGGAACTGCTTCAACACTGTTGGAAAAACATTCCAGGTGAAACTGTTTGAGAGAATGCCAAGAGTGTGCAAAGCTGTCAACAAGGCAAAGGGTGACTATTTTGAAGAATCTCAAATAAAATATATATTTAGATGTGTTTAACACTTTTTTTGGTTACTACATGATTCCATATGTGTTATTTCATAGTTGTGATGTCTTCACTATTATTCTACAATGTAGAAAATAGTAAAAATAAAGAAAACCCTTGAATGAGTAGGTGTGTCCAAACTTTTGACTGGTACTGTACACACATAAAAAATGTTTTGTCCTTGTCTATAACTGTTCTGTACTTTGTCATGTGTTTGTAAGTTTTATGTGGACCCCAATAAGAGTAGCTGCTGTATGTGCAGGAGCTAATGGAGATCCTAATGAACTAAACTCCTCTTCTTCTTTCAGAAAATTAACCGAAAAATGAGTGGAGCTCCTGCACCTAAATACAATATAAACAGTACTGGGCCGGCACCCACAATGAGTACCGGAAGCTATTTCAGTCCAAGTCACGCACTGGCTATGCATACATACAGGGAGGCTACACTATTCCCACTCTCTCAAGACACGGCCCGCACACAACCCCAATGAGAGACCAACAAAATGAGAGACCACAGGGATGATCTCAGTGCTGCCAGTAACATAGCGATTGAGGGGAAGAGCTAGAGTAGGACCTCAACCAATAACTTTGCATATACAGGGCAAAAGAGCCCCAGACCTCCTCTTGGCAGAGGTGGTAGTGCACTCAAATGGAGGGAGGTGACACCATAAAATACATAAAATATGTACAGATTTAAAGAGCAAGTACATTAACTAATTTCTCTTAATTTTGGGTTTAAGGTTAGGTTACCATTATATGGGGAGCTACTCTATCATGAGCATCGTACGTCAGGATACATGTGTTACTGTAAGGTGGTAACCTAATGTGAAAGGGTACTAACCATAATTTCAGTCTCTGTTCCCAGGGGACCGTAATTATTGGGGAACAATTCAATAGTATAAAATCACTCCTCAGACATGTTCAGGTCAGAGCATTTTGTACCTGAAGGTCATGTGTAGTATGTGCAGTGTTGTTGCTGTGTAAGCTTATTTCTGGGAGAGAAACTACAGTGACCAGCAACTACTGTGAAGAATTGTTTGGACAGGGATTTGTTTTTATATTTTGGCTTAAAAAAAACACTCCAGGCTATACTTGAATGTCATAAACTAGATAGAAAGTATGTATAAATCAGCGGACGCTGGTGGGAGGAGCTATAGGAGGATGGGCTCATTGTAATGGCTGGAATGGAATTATTAGAATGGAGTCAAATGTGATTTCTATATCTTTTGTGTGTTTGATACTGTTCCATTWATTCCATTCCAGTTTTTACAACGAGCCCGTCCTCCTATAGCTCCTCTTACCAGCCTCCACTGGTAGAAATGATAATGGACCTATGTATTTAAGTAACAAGGACCAAGGGGGTGTGGTATATGGCCAATATACCATGGCTAAGGGCTATTCTTATTCACGACGCAACGCGGAGTGCCTGGATGCAGCCCTTAGCCGTGGTATAATAATTCCCCTTTAGTGTAAGAGCTGTTTGAAAAGACCACCTGAATTTTCAGTCTGTTTTGGTGGGATAGTGTTTTGGCCTGCCTGCCTGGTGACATCGCCAGGTGGTAAATTAGTTAATAGAAAAATAAGAAAGAGAGTTCCAAACCTCTTTGCCAATAACAGCTAGTTTTCGGTTTTCCCCACTCAAACCACTCCCAGACAGTCCTAGCAAAATTCTTGCTTGAGAAATTGCTCTTTGCTAAGAAGCTATTTTTGTTTCTTTTTGACCATTTTAATTGAAACAATCACAGCAAGGTACTTAATTGTTACCCATAAATTATTTGATATTGAGATTAAAATGGCTGCATTGGACCTTTATTAACCCCTGGGTGTGGGCCAGTGTTCTGAGAAGGTTCGTTTACATCTTACACTAACACCGGGTCAGGCCTGTTTTCTGTCTTCCAGCACATACAAAATCTAAATTCAACCCCAGGTCGTACTCCATGCTACATTGTTTCATTGACTGAGTTGCAGTAATCTCCAGTCTTCACTGTTTCAGCCTGAACAACATGAATTAGACTGTAACCCTTATTTGTCAACCCATTTACATACTTCTTTGGCATGACAATGAACACAGAGAGGGCTTGGTTAAAGCACACAGACGAAACCAGCAAGCTTTTTGAGAGGCTCTTTCATCTGTCATATTTACCATTGAAATATCCAAATAACTCTTTATATAGGTGAACTGAACACAAAACAGGAACTTTAAGTTTTTCTTGTGACAACAGCGCCCTCAAGTGTGAATATCAGATAAAGGCCTAGAGCGTAATTTCACCAAACGGTGCCCATAGGTACAGGCAGCTACCCTCATGGTGGCTTGGTTATATAGTTTATTACAAGGTCTGGTGTTTGAATGAAAGTGAATAATGGTATGAAATAACATATCATTGAAGTATATGGCACTGGTTGTATCATGTATTGAAAGTAGATTTGAATGGGAAATGATGCATGTCTCCCTGGGCTCGGCTCTGGCTGCATGTAAAGAAGATTAATACTTCTTTAATGTCTAAATGAAGAGAAAAAGACACGTTTCGGTGCGGGCAGCGTCATTCTCTGTAATTCTCTTAAATCATGCTTTTTTGGTAAATGTTTAGATTTCCTTGTAAGGATTCAAAGTGCTGTTATCAATAGGACATCTAGTACTGACCCCCTAAGAGGTTGGTTTGCATGCTAACCCTATATGAAAGAGTGACAAGATCTCACAAAGCTACAGTGCTTTCAGAAAGTATTCACACCCCTTGACYTTTTCCACATTTTGTAGTGTTACAGTCTGAATTTAAAATGGATTGAATTGAGATGTCGTGTCACTGGCCGAAACTCAAAATCCCATAATGTCAAAGTGGAATTAGGTTTTTAGACATTTTTACAAGGTGAAATGTCTTGAGTCATTAAGAATTCAACCTGTTTGTTATGGCAAGCATAAATACGTTCAGGAATAAACATTTGCTTAACTAGTCACATAATATGGTGCATAGACTGTGTGAAATAATAGTGTTTAACATGATTTTTGAATGACTGCCTCATCTCTGCACCCCACACATACAAGTATCTGTAAAGTCCCTCAGTCAAGCAGTGAATTTCAAACACATATTCCACCACAAAGACCATGGKGGTTTTCCAATGCCTTGCAAAGAAAGGCACCTATTGGTAGATGGGTAAAAATAAAATAAAAAGCAGACATTGAATATCCCTTTGAGCATGGTGAAGTTATTAATGACACTTTGGATGGTGTATCAATACACCCATTTGCCGGAGAGTAAGGAAACCGATCAGGGATTTCACCATGATGCCAATGGTGACTTCAACGGAAACAGAACGGAAAACAGGCAAAACCCTAGAGGAAAACCTGGTCTGCTTTCCAACAGACACTGGGAGACAAATTCATCTTTCAGCAGGACAATAACCTAAAACACAAGACTAAATATACACTGGAGTTGCTTACCAAGATGACATTGAATATTCCTGACTTGAAAATGGCAACAGGGTGTATATCCTGTTGGCCATGAAAATGAGTGAATATGCTGCAAAAGTCAGCTCCACTCCTGTTGTGTAAAACTGGTACTGTTATATAACTGTTTAGCAATGGTAATGTGGGTGCTTATTAATCCTATTTCACAGATGTATTATACTCATGTTGAATTGAAATGTGTTTTTCTGCAGTTGGGTCATGGTTTTCCATTATCAACAACAACTCTGGAGCAATTACGGTTAAGTGCTTTGCGCAAGGGCACATTAACAGATTTTTCACCTTGACATCTCGGGATTCGAACTGCCGACTTTTTGTTTACTGGCCCAACGCTCTAACCGCTAGGCTACCTGCCTGCCTGCAATGTGTGTGTGTGTGCGTGCGTGCATGCGTGCGTGCGTGCGTGCGTGCGTGCGTGCGTGCGTGCGTCTGTGTATACATTGCCTTCGGAAAGTATTCAGACCCCTTTACTTTTTAAAACATTTTGATAGGTTACAGTCTTATTCTAAAATGTATTAAATAGTTGTTTTCCCCTCATCAATCTACACACAATAATAACAAAACAAAAACAGGATTTTAGAAATTGTTGCTAATATATAAAAAATACAAAACTGAAATATCACATTTAAATAAGTATTCAGACCCTTTACTCAGTACTTTGTTGAAGCATCTTTGGCAGCAATTACAGCCTTGAGTCTTCTTGGGCATGCAGCTACAAGCTTGGCACACTTGTAGTTGGGGAGTTTCTTCCATTCTTCTCTGTAGATCCTCTCAAGCTCTGTCAGGTTGGATGGGGAACTCTGCTGCACAGCTATTTTTGGGTCTCTCCAGAGATATTCAATCGAGTTCAAGTCCGGGATCTGGCTGGGCCACTCAAAAACATTCAGAGACCTGTCCCGAAGCCACTCCTGTGTTGTCTTGGCTGTGTGGTTAAGGTCATTGTCCTGTTGTAAGGTGAACCTTCGCACCAATCTGAGGTCCTGAGCGCTCTGGAGCAGGTTTTCATCAAGGATCTCTCTGTACTTTGCTCTGTTCATCTTTGCCTCGATTCTGACTAATCTCTCAGACCCTGCCGCTGAAAAACATCCCCACAGCATGGTGCTGTCACCCCCATGCTTCACTGTAGGGATGGTGTCAGGTTTCCTCCAGATGTGATGCTTGGCATTCAGGCCAAAGAGTTCAGTCTTGGTTTCATCAGACCAGAGACTCTTGTTTCTCTTACTGAGGAGTGGCTTYAGTCTAGCTAMTCTACCATAAAGGCCCGATTGATGGAGTACTGTAGAGATGGTTGTCCTTCTGGATGGTTCTCCCATCTCCACAGACGAACTCTAGAGCTCTGTCAAAGTGACCATCAGGTTCTTGGTCACCTCCCCGACGAAGGCCCTTCTCCCCCGATTGTTCAGTTTGGCAGGCAGCTCTAGGAAGAGTCTTGGTGGTTCCAAACTTCTTCTATTTAAGAATGATGGAGGCCACTGTGTTCTTGGGGACTTCAATGCTGCAGAAATGTTTTGGTACCCTTCCCAAGACGTGTGCCTAGACATAATCTTGTCTCTGAGCTCTACGGACAATTCTTTCGACCTCATGGTTTTGTTTTTGCTTTTACATGCACTGTCATGTGTGGGACCTGATATAGACAGGTGTGTGCCTTTCCAAATCATGTCCAATCAATTTAATTTACCATAGGTGGACTCCAATCAAGTTGTAGAAACATCTCAAGGATGATCAATGGAAACAGGACGCACCTAAGCTCAATTTCGAGTCTCATAGCAAAGGGTCTGAATACTTATGTCAATAAGGCATCTGTTTTTAAATTTTTTAATACATTTCCAAAAATGTAAAAAAATCTGTTTTCCCTTTGTCATTATGGGGTATTGTGTGTAGATTAAAAAAWATATATATATTTTAGAATAAGCCTGTAATGTAACAAAATGTGGAAAAAGTCAAGGGGTCTGAATACTTTCCGAATGCACTGTATATGTGTGTGTGTGTGAGAGAGAGAGAGAGAGAGAGAGAGAGAGAGAGAGAGAGAGAGAGAGATCTTAAATACCACAACACCTCAACACAAAACTTTTTTTCAATAAATATTTATTAGGCATGAGGTTAACAACTGTGATTTTCAAAAAACAGTGGGCCTAACACACCATGCACAATTTAGGACAGCATTTGAGATTACTCTTGCCTTTCAATTACAAAAGAGTTGAGTTTGTTTGGTTTTGATGTAAACATCCACTCAGAGTCGCTCTAAGCAGCCAAAGGGAGACTTGCTAACACCATGATGACGACACTATGGCCGCTCATCGGCTGCTGGTCAAATTCAGCACCACGGGTCGTGGACAGCGCCTCTGTGCCACACCACATAACGTTGGCGTGAAATCACAAATCGTACGTCTCTCTGCAACGGCAACGAACCAGAGTGAAATCTCCATGGGCAATTATATTTATTATGATGACCCAAACGACATTAATTTGGCTACAGATGCAATGCTATAAAATACAACAACAACAAAACAACATCGCGCAAAATAATGGATTATCCGCGTCCATTTGGTGCTGTATGGGCTCGGCTCTTGGCATTCACCGCGTGCCTTAATTGAATGACTTTAAATCAAGGTCCGCCGTGAACACGAGGAGCCAGAGTCTAAATCATGGACAGAGAGAAAAAGGCGTCGTCGGTCTCGATAGGCTAGCCTATCCATAATATTCCATGTAACCTATTTTCCATATAAGGTGTTGCAGTCAATTAAGGCGATCAAACGGTCAAGAATAATTCCATTGTCTATTCCTGAAACCTCCGTCTCCAATTCGAATTAGGATAATGTTTTGCTCATGAAAAATAGTTAATTCAGCCTAGACTATCCACAAGGAAAGGACAAATACGCCTACGAGATAATCCACGGCAGCCATTATAAGAGAATCAAATTGGTCAGGCGAGGCCTTGCATTTTAGTCCTTGCTCTGATTTGGAGGTTGTACAACAATGAAAACGCCTAAAGGTGAAAAGCGGCAGCACATTTGATGTCCTTGCGCGCCTGTAATGCAACATAAACAAAACTGTTATTCCACCATAATATGATGATTACAATAACCCCATAAAAAGACCAAGTAAAGGCCGTTATTCCTCAATCATTAATTCAGAGATGGGAAGGGGGATAATTTAGGCCAAACAACAACCACCATAGSCTACAACACCACTAATCCGATATCGAATGCAAATATTTCACAATTCTGCAACACCCTAATACACAGAAAAACGCAAAGAAGAAAATAAATACACWAATTACCTACAGGAGTAAAAATGTAAACCATGTTTTGTTGAAGGGTAACAATGCTAGGCTGTATAAAATAATGTACAAATGCTGTCAAATACCGACCGTGCACAGGTTGTCTATTCTGGAAAGAGAAATAACATCATTTTATTCAAACGCAACCCACAAAAATAAAACTGCATCGGTTTTTAACTGCATATAGGCTATTCTTGTCCATGGCGCATTCTATCCTCAGGAATGATCCCCAGTCACATAGCTCTTATCACGTCTGAGTTCGTTTTCAGAATTCAAGGAATACTGATTCCATGGCGGAATTAAAAAAAWAWAWATCTGATCTAATAGGCTCCGTCCTCGTTCGGCATTCTTCTTCGGTGATTTGTTTTACTATATATATACCAGACGATAGAATAAGGTGGCAATTTCAGCATCCTTTCAGCGCGAGAGGATTACGCGCAGGGCCGGTGACGTCACTATGCAGCCAGACGCTCCAAAATCCCTCTCGTCCTCATCCTGTGCCCTTGAGACTGTTGCGCTTGCAATTTTACCAGCCTTTTCTCAAATAGCTAATACGTCCATCTATATTTCTTTGCACAAGTCAGCAATATTTTCATATGCAGAGTGTGAACATTTGTGTCTATGCTTGGCTTGCACATAACTGCGCATGATGACACATGAACAAACACCACGAATCAATTACGTAGGCCTAATTCTACTAGGCCTATTCTCGTCAGATACCCATCCAGCACACACTTTGGGGCCGTTTGCATTAGGCCTATCAGAAATTGTACAAACCTTTAACAGGATATATATAGGAGCCATTCAAATAAACTGTGTGCATAATTCAGTGACAGACATACAGATCTGAGTTTGCCACTAGAGAGCAGTATAACCACACAAAGCACGTTGATTCAAAGAAATCCAGCCACACTGAGAAGGAAGGTTAGATTTGTATTGATTAGGATGGACTGATTAGCTCGGTTTTTGTCATTGCCTTTGGCCAGCCATGGATGTGCTCGTGTCCACTCTAAACACATGATTTGTTTCTCTTCAGATTCTTCAATTCATGCCATAATGAACCTGTCACAATATTCTGTACATTGTGAACTTGATGTTCAACAGAATATATGGCCATATAACATAGTGAAACAGACTTGCTATGGACAGAGAGAGACATGCCCCTGATATTCTGCATATCCTCTTCCTTGCACTTTCAGTTACTAGTTCCCTATGATGGAACCACATCATCTGTTTGGCCAAAAGCCTGCATCAAACCATGTGCCTCTTTGTGGACAGCAGGCTACACCACATCCAAGTCTAGCTGGACAGTATAGAGAGATTGAATGGGTGGCCTTCTAATTAAACTGCTGCAGCCTGGTCTCATAGACTAGATTCCTACTGTGTCATTGACTTGTTTATTGTTTACTCCATGTGTAACTCTGTGTTGTTGTCTGTTCACACTGCTATGCTTTATCTTGGCCAGGTCGCAGTTGTAAATGAGAACTTGTTCTCAACTAGCCTACCTGGTTAAATAAAGGTGAAATAAATAAAATAAAAAATAATAAAAGATGTAACATAGTAAATGTTAAAACGGGACACTCATATAAGTATGATATATTGTTACCTTTGGTATGGTTAAATAAGACAGAAGCTTACTTAAAGCTGCAATATGTCACTTTTTAGGTGACCACATTCACATAGAAATTAGTGTTATAGAGCTGTCATTCTCATTGAAAGCAAATTTAAGAAGCGGTATACAGTGCATTCGAAAAGTATTCAGACCCGTTTACTTTTTCCACATTTTGTTGTTACGTTACAGCCTTACTCTGAAATTGATTAAAATGTTTTTTTCCCCTCATCAATCTACACACAATACCCCCTAATGACAAAGCAAAAACACTTTTTAATAAAAAAATGAAATATGACATTTACATAAGTATTCAGACCCTTTACTCAGTACTTTGTTGAAGTACCTTTGGCAGCGATTACAGCCTTGAGTCTTCTGGGTTTGACCCTACAAGCTTCGCACACCTGTATTCGGGGAGTTTCCATTCTTCTACGCAGAACCTCTCAAGCTCTGTCAGGTTGGATGGGGAGCATCGCTACACAGCTATTTTCAGGTCTCTCCAGAGATGTTTGATCAGGTCCGGGCTCTGGCCTGGTCAGTCAAGGACATTCAGATACTTTTTATTTTTACCCCTTTTTCTCCCCAATTGGTAGTTACAGTCTTGTACCATCGTTGCAACTCCCGTACGGAGTCGGGAGAGGTGAAGGTTGAGAGCCATGCATCCTCTTGACACATTGCTCGCTTAACCCGGAAGCCAGCCGCACCAATATGTCGGAGGAAATATCGTACAACAGGCGACTGAAATCAGCGTCCATGCGTCCGGCCCACCACAAGGAGTTGCTAGAGCCTGATGGGACAAGGACATCCCAGCCGGCCAAACCCTCCCCTAACCCGGACGACGCTGGGCCAATTGTGCGCCGCCTCATGGGTCTTCCGGTTGCGGCCGGCTGCAACACAGCCTGGATCTGTAATTTTGTAATTTTGTAATTTTTATTAGGATCCCCATTAGCTAATGCCATAACGCTAGCTAATCTTCCTGGGGTCCAAAACCAATTAACAAGACATTACAAACAACCACAATCAAGACTTCACAAACATTCAACAAGTAGACAATACAGATAATTAAAATACCTGACAGGAAACACATTTAACATTCAGTTGATGCTTTCTATTTGCTGTCCAGTCATATGGTCAATCACATTAGATGTTCTTTTATTTTTGTCTTGAAGGTGGATTTACTTTTTACCTCAGAAATATGGATTGGTAAAAAGTTCCATTCAGCTTTGGCTCTATATGAAACTGTAGATTTAAGGCGATTTGTCCTTGGCTTGAGTTGTTTTAGCTGCCCTGATTTTGCCTGTCTGGTTTGGTGGTTATGYGTGTTGCTAGTATGTACTAATTGGACTGAAAAATACTGTGTTTTTTTGAAAAATATAACATTCCTAATGAAAATCAGAAGACTGGATAGTAATTTGTTTTTAACATGAAGCCATGAGAGATTCTGATGCATTTGGATAATATTCATACAGTTAGAGCAATGAAGAGCTAATCTCGCAGCCCTGTTTTGAGCCATTTGGAGCTTTTTTATATCTTTCTTTGCTGCAGATGACCATATAACTGGACAGTACTCTAAGTGTGATAGGACCAGGGATTGAATCACCTGATTCACTGTGCTAGATGTGACATACTCTGAACATTTTCTTGTAACAGCAATTCCCTTACCCATCTTAATAACAATATTATCTATGTGTTCTGACCATGATAAAGCTGAGTCCGACATGACGCCTAGTAGTTTAGTTTTTTTTCACTTGCTCTACATGTATTCTTTTCATTGACAAATTCAATTGGGGGTCATCAGCAAGCATATATTTTGAACCAAATACAATAGATTTAGTTTTAGAAATGTTCAACACCAATTTGTTCATATCAACCCACTCAGACACCATTCTTAGTTCACTGCTCAGTAAATCTGTTAGCTCATTACATTCTGATGCTGCACTATACATTGTAGAGTCATCAGCATACATGACCACTCTTGCTTTGTTCATTGCTGAAGGTAAATCMTGAGTAAAAATAGAGTAGAKCAGTGGGCCTAGGSAGCTTCCTTGAGGAACACCACAATGTATATCTTTACTATTTGAAAAGCTACCATTAAAGAACACGTTTTGCCTTCTCCTGGATAGATACAGTAGCTTTCCATCCAGGATAGAGCTGCAGCCTTAAAACAATAACATTTGACTTTTCCTAGTAACAGTTCATGATCAATTACATCAAAAGCAGCACTGAAATCCAGCAACACTGCACCGACTAACTTCCTGTCATTCATACTCTTTAACCAATCATCTGTCATTTGTGCAAAGGCCGTATTCGTAGAATGCACTTCTTTGTATGCATGCTGGAATTTTTGTGTGTAATGATTGATGCCAAGTGTGCGTATTGATGGATCCCAGGATCGGTGGTTAGTATACCAGCGATGTTGAATGCCGGAGGGGAGGAGCGAGAGTAGACGTGACAGTTCCAAACGTCTTCCATTTAAGAATGATGGAGGCCACTGTGTTCTTGGGGACCTTCAATGCTGCAGAAATGTTTTGGTACCCATCCCCAGATCTGTGCTTCGACACAATCCTGTCTCAGAGCTCTACAAATAATTCCTTCGACCTTATGGCTTGGTTTTTGCTCTGACATGCACTGTCAACTGTGGGACCATATATAAAGACAGGTGTGTGCCTTTCCAAATCATGTCCAATCAATTTAATTTACCACAGGTGGACTCCAATCAAGTTGTAGAAACATCTCAAGGATGATCAATGGAAACAAGATGCACCTGAGCTCAATTTCGAGTCTCATAGCAAAGGGTCTGAATACTTATGTAAATAAGGTATTTCTGTTTTTTATTTTTAACAGATTTGCAAAAATGTCTAAAAACATGTTTGTCATTATAATATATTGTGTGTAGCTTGATGAAGACTTTAAAAAATGTAATACATTTTAGAATAAGGCTGTAACGTAACAAAATGYAGAAAAAGTCAAGGGGTCAGAATACTTTCTGAATGCACTTTATCTGTTCTATGTGCGCTATTTTTATTCTTCCCGTTCTTAAGTTTCATTTTTGCATCTTGTACTTTCGGTTTWGTACACCAGCTTCAAACAGCTGAAAATACAATATGTTTGGTTATTAGCAACCAGGAAATGGTGGAGCGACTTCTGCATTGTGCATTTAATCCAAAAAATGAACATGGGTGGGCGGGCAAATAACTTGAATGTCTAGAAACCCAAAGGTTGCGTGTTTGAATCTTATCACGGACAACTTTAACATTTTAGCTAATTAGCAACTTTTCAACTACTTACAAATTTTTAGATACTTTGCAACTACTTAGCATGTTAGCTAACCTTTCCCCTAAGTCTAACCCTAATCTTAACCCTTTTAGCTAACTCTTCCCCCAACCTTAACCCTAACCTTAACTCTTTAACCTAACTCCTAACCCTAACCTTAATCCTAACCCCTAACCCCTAGCCAAGCTAACGTTAGCCAGCTAGCTAACTTTAGCTCTAGCCACCTAGCCATCTAGCTAACAATAACCACAAAAAAAATGGAATTCGTAACATATCATACGTTTTGCAAATTTGTAAAATATTGTTGCAGCCAACTTTTGGAAGCGAACCACTCGATTTCGTCCCTACGTTATATCGGCATTGAACATGTCACCGTCCCTAAGAGAGGGGGTGACCTCGACAATTTATTGTTAAAATGAGAGTCTGCCTGGATCTTTCATTTACAGACCCTTGCTCCCTTTGGTCTCAATGTAGACTTGGTCTGAAACCATTCTTGTGAATATTGTGACTTTGCTATTCATTGTAAATGTTTGTAGGCCTATGTATCCAAATTGTATCCATTATCGTATGCTATCCATTCATGTTTTTGTATGTTCTTATATCTGAGAATGAATCAATGATATCAGGCCACACCCGGCCATGACTATAGACACCTGTGTCCTTCCAAACTACATAAACTAGTGACCCACAGTGTTAGTCATTATAGCCCGATGAAGACATCTTGTCTGTTGAAACGTTGGTTATTAGGTTATTCAATTATTGCATCTGAGCTCCTAGAGTGTGCGGCTCTCCTTTTCTTTTCCAAGTGTTCTACTCCGTTAGCCAGCACCTCACCTAAACTGGTGTGCGTTTCTTTCGCCTCTACATTTATCTACTTCCCCAGAGTAAGATGAACTCGTGGATACTATTTTTATGTATCTGTGTCTAGTAAGAAGGAAGTTATAGGTAGTTTCGTGAGCCAATGCCAACTAGCTTTAGCACAYTGACTGGAAGTTTATGGGTATCTACTAGCGTGCTTACAGATACCCATAGACTTCCAGTCATTGCGCTAACGCTAGTTAGCAATTGCGCTAGCATTAGTTAGCAACTTCCTTTAAACTGCACGCAGAGACATACAGTAAAAATGGTATCCACAAGTTCATCTGACTCTGGGGAAGTAGATAAAGGGTCTCATTGCAAAAATTGTCATATTAAATGTGAGTGGAAAAGAAATGCATTGCACTATGATGACCACATTGGGGCTGGGGCATCTCCAGCAGTACGATTTCAGTTTGATTTCCGAAAAGTGCTGTAGCTTTCAAATGATATGTCACTTTYTATTTTCTGCCTGAAATTGAGGGAGTGGGTACCACTTATGATCCGTGGACCTGGTGCCGGGCCCAAAACAACCGCTCAGAGTTGAACAGGATATGTTCATGTTCCTTTTGGGAGAAAACATAATATGACAAAAGTATTTTTACATGCTGTTAGTGACAACGTGGTTAATGAATCATTGACTAAGGGGATGGTCCTTGGCTACCCTATAACTTCCTCCTACCCATTAAAGGGGTGCACACCTTTTAAAAAATATTTATATTTCTGTAACGGTTTTCTTCGGGAGAAAGRGAGGAGGACCAAAGCGCAGCGTGATTAGTGTTCATCTTAATTTAATGAATATCAAAACTGAACACTACAAATTACAAAACAACAAATGTGAAAAACCGAAACAGTACTGTCTGGTGCAGACACACAAAGACAGAAAACAAACACCCACAAACCAAAAAGACAAAACAGGCTACCTAAATATGTTCCCAATCAGAGACAATGGACAAACACCTGCCTCTGATTGAGAACCATATCAGGCCAAACGACAAACCCAACATAGAAACACAAAAACATAGATAACCCACCCAACTCACGCCCTGACCCCACTAAAACAAAGAAAATACAAAAGAACTATGGTCAGAACGTGACAGTACCCCCCCCCCAAGGTGCGGACTCCGGCCGCAAAACCTGAAACTATAGGGGAGGGTCTGGGTGGGCATCTGTCCGCGGTGGCGGCTCTGGCGCTGGACGTGGACCCCACTCCACCATTGTCTTTGTCCGCTTTCTTAGCGTCCTTTGAGCGGCGACCCTCGCCGCCGACCTTGGCCTGGGAACCCTAATAAAGGACCCCACTGGACTGAGGAGCGCCTCTGGACTGAGGAAACTCCTCCGGACTGAGGGGCAGCTCATGACTGAGTAGCTCATGACTGAGGGTAGCTCATGACTGAGGGGTAGCTCATGACTGAGGGGTAGCTCATGACTGAGGGGTAGCTCAGACTGAGGGGGTAGCTCAGGACTGAGGGGTAGCTCAGGACTGAGGGGCAACTCAGGACTGAGGGGCAACTCAGGACTGAAAGGCAGCTCCGAATGAAGGGCAGCTCCGGACTGAAGGGCAGCTCCGACTGAAGGGCAGCTCCTGACTGGTGGCGGCTCTGGCGGCTCCTGACTGGCGGGTGGCACTGGCGGCTCCTGACTGGCGAGCGGCTCCTGACTGGCGGCGGCTCCTGACTGGCGGCGGCTCTGGCGGCTCCTGACTGGCGGGCGGCTCTGGCGCTCCTGACTGCGGGCGGCTCTGGCGGCTCCTGACTGGCGGGCGCTCTGGCGGCTCCTGACTGGCGGGCGGCTCTGGCGGCTCCTGACTGGCGGGCGCGCTCTGGCGGCTCCTGACTGACGGGCGGCTCTAGCGGCTCAGGACAGACGGGCGGCTCTGACGGCTCAGGACAGACGGGCGACTCTGACGTCGCTGGACAGACGGGGCGCTCAGGCGGCGCTGGACAGAGGGCGGCTCAGGCCGCTGGACAGACGGGCGCGTCAGGCGCGCGCTGGGACAGACGGCAGCTCAGGCGGCGCTGACAGACGGGCAGCTCAGCCGGCGCTGGACAGACGGGCAGCTCAGGCGGCGCTGGACAGACGGGCAGCTTCAGGCGGCGCTGGACAGACGGCAGCTCAGGCGGCGCTGACAGAACGGGCAGCTCAAGGCGGCGGGCGGACCAGACTGGCAGCTCAGGCGGCGCTGGACAGACGGGCAGCTCAGGCGGCGTTGGACAGACGGGCAGCTCTGGCCTGCTGAGGCGCACAGTAGGCCTAGTGCGTGGTGCCGGAACAGGTGGTACCGGGCAGGGAACACGCACTCCAGGGCGAGTGCGGGGAGCAGGAACAGAGGGTACTGGACCYTGGAGACGCACTGGATGCCTGGTGTGTGGTACCGGCACTGGTGGTACCGGGCTGAGGACACGCACCTCAGGGCGAGTGCGAGGAGGAGGAACAGGGCGTACTGGACTCTGGAGACGCACAGGAAGCCTGTTGCGTGGTGTTGGCACTGGTGGTACTGGGCTGGTGCGAGGAGGTGGCACCGGATAGACCGGACCGTGAAGGCGCACAGGAGGTCTCGAGCAACCAAGCCTGCCCAACCTTACCTGGTTGAATGCTCCCCGTAGCCAGGCCAGTGCGGCGAGGTGGAATAGCCCGCACTGGGCTGTGCTGGCGAACTGGGGACACCATGCGTAAGGCTGGTGCCATGTACACCGGCCCGAGGAGACGCACTGGAGACCAGATGCGCTGAGCCGGCTTCATGGCACCTGGCTCGGCCGATACGAGGAGCTGGGATGTATCACACCGGGCTAAGCACGCGTACTGGGGACACCGTGCGCTCCACCGCATAACACGGTGCCTGACCAGTACGACGCCCTCTCTCTCCACGGTAAGCACGGGGAGTTGGCTCAGGTCTCCTACCTGGCTTAACACCACTCCCCGTGTTCCCCCCCCAAGAAATTGTTGGGGCTGCCTCTCGGGCTTCCTTGCCAGCCATGTTCCCTCGTAACGCCGGTTCCCTTTAGCTGCTGCCTCCGCTCTCCTGGCTGCCTCCACCTGTTCCCATGGCAGGCGATCCCTTCCAGCCAGAATCTCCTCCCATGTGTAACATCCCTTGCCGTTTAGAATGTCCTCCCATGTCCATTCCTCTTCAGATTTCGCCCGCTGCTGCCGCTACCGCTGCAGCCCGTTACCACGCTGCTTGGTCCTTTTTTGGTGGGTGTTTCTGTAACGGTTGTCGTCTGGAGGAGAAGAGGACCAAGGTGCAGCGTGATTAGTGTTCATCTTAATTTAATGAATATCAAAACTGAACWCTACAAATTACAAAACAACAAATGTGAAAAACCGAAACAGTACTGTCTGGTGCAGACACACAAAGACAGAAAACAAACACCCACAAACCAAAAGACAAAACAGGCTACCTAAATATGGTTCCCAATCAGAGACAATGACAAACACCTGCCTCTGATTGAGAACCATATCAGGCCAAACGACAAACCCAACATCTCACAACTTTAAGCATCAGCTTAAAGCAGCTCACCGATCACTGCAGCTGTACACAGCCCATCTATAAATAGCCCATCCAACTACCTACCTCCTCCATATTGTTTTTATTTTCCTTTTTTGCTCTTTTGCACACCAGTATTTCTACTTGCACATCATCATCTGCACATCTACACTCCAGTGTTAAATTGTAATTAACTTCGCTACTATTGTCTATTTAATGCCTTACCTCCTTACTCCATTGCACACACTGTAAATAGATTTTTGTATGTTTATTGACTGTACTTTTGTTTATCCTGTGTAACTCTGTGTTGTTGTTTTTTGTCGCGCTGCTTTGCTTTATCTTGCCAGGTCACGGTTGTAAATGAGAACTTGTTCTTAACTGGCCTACCTGGTTAAAAAAAGGTGAAATTGTCACGTTCTGACCATAGTTCTTTTGTATTTTCTTGTTTTAGTGTGGTCAGGGAGTGAGTTGGGTGGGTTATCTATGTTTTGTGTTTCTATGTTTGGGT
>NC_036859.1:28147841-28151854 GCF_002910315.2 Salvelinus sp. IW2-2015
GTATTTTCTCTGTTTTAGTGTGGTCAGGGAGTGAGTTGGGTGGGTTATCTATGTTTTGTGTTTCTATGTTGGGTTTGTCGTTGGCCTGATATGGTTCTCAATCAGAGGCAGGTGTTTGTCATTGTCTCTGATTGGGAACCATATTTAGGTAGCCTGTTTTGGTCTTTTGGTTTGTGGGTGTTGTTTTCTGTCTTTGTGTGTCTGCACCAGACAGTACTGTTTCGGTTTTTCACATTTGTTGTTTGTGTAATTTGTAGTGTTCAGTTTTTGATATTCATTAAATTAAGATGAACACTAATCACGCTGCACCTTGGCCTCTTCTCCTCCAGACGACAACCGTGTACAGAAAGAACTATGGTCAGAACGTGACAATTTCACCTTTTTTTAACCAGGTAGGCCAGTTAAGAACAAGTTCTCATTTACAACCGTGACCTGGCCAAGATAAAGCAAAGCAGCGCGACAAAAAACAACAACACAGAGTTACACATGGGATAAACAAAAGTACAGTCAATAACAATACAAAAATCTATTTACAGTGTGTGCAATGGAGTAAGGAGGTAAGGCATTAAATAGACAATAGTAGCGAAGTAATTACAATTTAGCAAATTAACACTGGAGTGATAGATGTGCAGATGATGATGTGCAAGTAGAAATACTGGTGTGCAAAAGAGCAAAAAAAGGAAAATAAAAACAATATGGGGAGGAGGTAGGTAGTTGGATGGGCTATTTATAGATGGGCTGTGTACAGCTGCAGTGATCGGTGAGCTGCTTTAAGCTGATGCTTAAAGTTAGTGAGGGAGATAAAAGTCTCCAACTTCAGCGATTTTTGCAAATCGTTCCAGTCATTGGCAGCAGAGAATTGGAAGGAGAGGCGGCCAAAGGAGGTGTTGGCTTTGGGGATGACCAGTGAGATATAACTTCTGGAGCATGTGCTACGGGTGGGTGTTGTTATGGTGACCAGTGAGCTGAGATAAGGCGGAGCTTTACCTAGCAAAGACTTACAGATGACCTGGAGCCAGTGGGTCTGGCGACGAATATGTAGCGAGGGCCAGCCGACGAGAGCATACAGGTCGCAGTGGGGGGTGGTAAATGGGGCTTTGGTGACAAAACGGATGGCACTGTGATAGACTGTATCCAGTTTGCTGAGCAGAGTGTTGGAGGCTATTTTGTAAATTACATCACCGAAGTCGAGGATCGGTAGGATAGTCAGTTTTACGAGGTTATGTTTGGCAGCGTGAGTGAAGGAGGCTTTGTTGCGAATAGGAAGCCGATTCTAGATTTCCTTTTGGATTGGAGATGCTTAATATGAGTCTGGAAGGAGAGTTTACAGTTTAGCCAGACACCTAGGTATTTGTAGTTGTCCACATATTCAAAGTCAGAACCGTCCAGAGTAGTGATGCTAGTCAGGCGGACGGGTGCGGGCAGCGATCGGTTGAAGAGCATGGATTTAGTTTTACTAGCGTTTAAGAGTAGTCGGAGGCCACGGAAGGAGTGTTGTATGGCATTGCAGCTCGTTTGGAGGTTTGTTAACACAGTGTCCAAAGAGGGGCCAGATGTATACATAATGGTGTCGTCTGTGTAGAGGTGGATCATGGAATCACCCGCAGCAAGAGCAAAATCATTGATGTGTACAGAGAAAAGGGTCGGCACGAGAATTKAACCATGTGGTACCCCCATAGAGACTGCCAGAGGTCCGGACAACAGGCCCTCCGATTTGACACACTGAACTCTATCAGAGAAGTAGTTGGTGAACCAGGCAAGGCAGTCATTTGAGAAACCAAGGCTGTTGAGTCTGCCGCTAAGAATGTGGTGATTGACAGAGTCGAAAGCCTTGGCCAGGTCGATGAAGATGGCTGCACAGTACTGTCTTTTATCAGTTATGATATCATTTAGTACCTTGAGCGTGGCTGAGGTGCACCTGTGACCAGCTTGGAAACCAGATTGCACATCGGAGAAGGTACGGTGTGATTCGAAATGGTCGTGATGCTGTTTGTTAACCTTGGCTTTCTGGACCCGACTTTGGAAAGGCAGGGCAGGATGGATATAGGTCTGTAACAGTTTGGGTCTAGAGTGTCACCCCCTTTGAAGAGGGGGATGACCGCGGCAGCTTTCCAATCTTTAGGAATCTCGGACGATACGAAAGAGATGTTGAACAGACTAGTAATAGGGGATGCAACAATGGCGGCGGATAATTTTAGAAAGAGAGGGTCCAGATTGTCTAGCCCAGCTGATTTGTACGGGTCCAGGTTTTGCAGCTCTTTCAGAACATCTGCTATCTGGATTTGGGTGAAGGAGAAGCTGGGGAGGCTTGGGCAAGTAGCTGCGGGGGGTGCGGAGCTGTTGGCCGGGGCTGGGGTAGCCAGGAGGAAAGCACGACCAGCCGTAGAGAAATGCTTATTGAAATTCTCGACCTTGACCCCTTAACTAGGGGAATTCCATAATGTTTGAACTTTATTCACCCAACAACAAAAGGAGGAAATTACTAGCTGTACAGAATTTATTCATAGCGTTTCAAATTTTGCCCCAGAGAAACCTCAAGTTCTAGCTAAATGAGCTCACATAGACACTCTCTCAGCTTGTGCTTGTGTCTCAGACCTCAACTCAATGACTGCATCTCTGCTCAAAGGGCACACTGTCTAGTGTTACTAAATAGCCCAGTCTAAAGTAAATAGGTTTACTTTAGACTGGAATAGTGGGAATGGTTAGCCTCATCTCAGATCTGTAGGCGGACCCCAATATATATATTTTTAAATAAATATGATTATTGTTATTATTTTGGGGGTTGGGGCACCCTGGAGGTAGGGGCCCTGCGCCAGATAGCAAAATATTTAGAATTACAGGAAATTACTTTTAAAACTGCAACATTTTCTCTCAGCCTCATGGCAAAACGTGTACTGCTGACAGTGACAGGTTTGAGTCTGAACTGTGGTGAACTCAACTGTCCTATTTCATAACCTTCGCTAACAACTCCTGCATCAGCTAGAGATAAGGAAACTTTTGCTCTCTGAAAAGCAAACATGGAATTCAACAGTAAGACCTACATTTCWAAGTAAATTCTGTCGTGCTTGGAGATTCTAGGATTTGCTTGTGCAACTAATTATTGGGATTTATCAAACTATCTTATGCAACATGTACATGCTTTTATTGATAAAGCAGAGCCATACTATATTTCTGCACTTGTGAACGAGCATTACAACCCTGCCTGAAAAATGTCATCCATTCACCTTTTATGGTAAAACAAAGCCCTCATTTGCTGGATGATTTGGAGATATTGAAACTGGGACATGGTAGTTTCTAAAAGAAAGCGCAATGGCAAATTTGATCACATTTATGTAGAGGTGTGGGCAGAATGTTTTACTCTTTTTCAGTGACTTAAAAAAAAAATGCATACCACCTTTACCTATAACGAGTGCCAAATACTGGCAGCACGTTCTGCAAGTTCGATTGCCTTTTCGAACAATTTAAAAGTAAATGCTACAGCACACTAATATGGAAAATATGAACTTGTTGTTCAATATTTTGTTTATCAATAGATTATTGTTACGAGATGTCGCCAAGCCAATAGATGGCTCTGCTGTTAAGTGTATCTGAGTGTGATACAATATAAAGTCAGCAAAAAAAGAAACATCCCTTTTTCAGGACCCTGTCTTTCAAAGATAATTTGTAAAAATCCAAATAACTTCACAGATCTTCATTGTAAAGGGTTTAAACACTGTTTCCCATGCTTGTTCAATGACCCATTAACAATTAATTAACATGCACCTGTGCATTGTCATGCTGGAGGTCATGTCAGATGAGCCTGCAGGAAGGGTACCACATGACGGAGGAGGATGTCTTCCCTGTAACGCACAGCGTTGAGATTGCCTGCAATGACAACAAGCTCAGTTCGATGATGCTGTGACACACTGCCCAAGACCATGACGGACCTCCACCTCCAAATCTATCCCGCTCCAGAGTACAGGCCTCGGTGTAACGCTCGTCAGTGAAGAGCACTTTTTGCCAGTCCTATCGGA
>NC_036859.1:28151879-28157726 GCF_002910315.2 Salvelinus sp. IW2-2015
CCTACTAAACTACTGAATGAGCTGCTTCCTGTGCTTGGCCCTCCTATGTTGAACAAATAGACGGCTCTCTATCCACCGGATGTGTACCAAACTCACTAAAAGTGCAGTAATAAAGCCTCTCTTGAAAAAGCCAAACCTTGACCCAGAAAATTTAAAAAACGATCGGCCATATCGAATCTCCCATCCTCTCAAAGAAATTGAAAAAGCTGTTGCGCAGCAATTCACTGCCTTCCTGGAAGACAAACAATGTTTACGAAATGCTTCAGTCTGGTTTTAGACCCCATCATAGCACTGAGACTGCACTTCTGAAGGGGTAAATACCTTTTAATGGCGTCAGACCGAGGCTCTGCATCTGTCCTCGTGCTCATAGACCTAAGTGTTGCTTTGATACCATCGATCACCACATTCATCTTTGGAGAGATTGGATACCAAATGGTCTACATGGACAAGTTCTGGCCTGGTTTAGATCTTATCTGTCGGAAATGACATCCCCAAGAGGTAAAATATATAGTGAAAACAGTTTGTCTCTGTGGATGGTTTGTCCTCTAAAAAACTGTAAATTTCGGTGTTCCTCAAGTTCCTTTTAGGACCACTATTGTTTTCACTATATATTTGACCCTTGGGATGTCATTCAAAACATAATGTTAACTTTCACTGCTATGTGGATGACACACAGCTGTACATTTCGATGAAACATGGTGAAGCCCCAAAATTGCCCTTGCTGGAAGCTGTGTTTCAGACATAAGGAAGTGAATGTCTGCAAATGTTCTACTTTTAAACTCGGACAAAACAGAGATGCTTGTTTCTGGTCCCAAGAAACAAAGAGATCTTCTGTTGAATCTGACAATTATCTTGATGGTTGTACAGTTGTCTCAATAAAAACTGTGAAGGACCTCGGCGTTACTCTGGACCCTGATCTCTCTTTTGACGAACATATCAAGACTGTTTAAAGGACAGCTTTTTTCCATCTACGTAACATTGCAAAAATCTGAAATTTCCGGACAAAGATTATGCAGAAAAATGTATCCATGCTTTTGTCACTTCTAGGTTAGACTACTGCAATGCTCTACTTTCCGGCCCCGGAAAAGCACAAATATACTTCAGTTAGTGCTAAATACAGCTGCTAGAATCCTGACTAGAACCAAAGAATGTGACCCTATTATTCCAGTGCTATCCTCCCTACACTGGCTTCCTGTTAAGCAAGGGCTGATTTCAAGGTTCTACGCTAACCTACAGAGCATTACATGGGCTTGCTCCTACCTATCTTTCTGATTGTTCCTGCAGGTACATACCTACACGTACGCTACGGTCACAAGACACAGGCCTCCTAATTGTCCTAGAATTTCTAAGCAAACAGCTGGAGGCAGGGATTTCTCCTATAGAGCTCCATTTTATGGAATGGTCTGTGTTGGTTCAACCTAAGTCTTGGTCTCAACCTAAGTCTTTATTGGTAGACTCATCTCTTCAGTAGGTCCTATGATTGAGTGTAGTCTGGCCCAGGGTGTGAAGGTGAACGGAAGGCACTGGAGCAAAGAACGCCCTTGCTGTCTCTGCCTGGCCGGTTCCCTCTCTCCACTGGGATTCTCTGCCTCTAACCCTATTTACAGGGGCTGAGTCACTGGTTACTGGTGCTCTTCCATGCCGTCTCAGGAGAGGTGCGTCACTTGAGTGGGTTGAGTCACTGACGTGGTTCCTGTCTGGGTTGGCGCCCCCCTTGGTTGTGCCGTGGCGGAGATCTTTGTGGGCTATACTCATTCTTGTCTCAGGATGGTAAGTTGGTGGTTGAAGATATCCTCTAGTGGTGTGGGGCTGTGCTTTGGCAAAGTGTGGGGTTATATCCTGCCTGTTTGGCCCTGTCGCGGGTGTATCATCGGATGGGGCCACAGTGTCTCCTACCCCTCCTGTCTCAGCCTCCAGTATTTATGCTGCAGTAGTTTATGTGTCGGGGGCTAGGGTCAGTCTGTTATATCTGGAGTATTTCTACTGTCTTATCCGGTGTCCTGTGTGAATTTAAGTATGCTCTCTCTAATTCTCTCTTCTCTCTTTCTTTCTTTCTTTCTTTCTCTCAGAGGACCTGTGCCATAGGACCATGCCTCTACCTGGCATGATGACTCCTTGCTGTCCCCAGTCACCTGGCCATGCTGCTGCTCCAGTTTCAACTGTTCTGCCTGCGACTATGGAACCCTGACCTGTTCACTGGCTGTTCACATGCTACCTGTCCCAGACCTGCTGTTTTCAACTCTCTAGAGACAGCAGGAGCGGTAGAGATACTCTCAATGATCGGCTATGAAAAGCCAACTGACATTTACTCCTGAGGTGCTGACCTGTTGCACCTCAACAACAACTGTGATTATTATTATTTGACCATGCGTGGTCATTTAAACATTTGAACATCTTGGCCATGTTCGTTTATAATTCCCACCCGCACAGCCAGAAGAGGACTGGCCACCCCTCATAGCCTGGTTCTCTCTAGGTTTCTTCCTAGGTTTTGGCCTTTCTACAGAGTTTTTCCTAGCCACCGTGCTTCTACACCTGCATTGCTTGCTGTTTGGAGTTTTAGGCTGGGTTTCTGTACAGCACTTTGAATATCAGCTGATGTAAGAAGGGCTAAATAAATACATTTGATTTGATTTGATATACCTACGACAGTTGTTAGATAGATGCCCTCACTCATCAAGTTTGACTTGCAATATCCATCTTTGGCATTGAGTACTGAGAATACCTTTGCGTTGGAATCTCTGGTAGAATCTCTTCTATTGTGGGCATCTGGAAGTGCGATCTCAGTAAGGCTTTGTTGAGTGCACTGGGGTCCATGTATATTCTTAGTTTATCAGGTTTTTCAATGACAACCATGTTGCTGATCCACATTTTGGCTTTGTGACTGTCGTGATGATGTCTGCATTGTCCATTGAATGTATGGCCGTTGTGATCCTTCCCTTCAGTGGAATATGTATGTTGATTAGAAAGTTTTTCTTCAGCATCATTGAGTAGCATGCATACAGCTCCCTTCAGTGCATAGTAATGCTTACTTGGCTCGCTCGTACTAAACTCAGCAAAAAAAGAAATGTTGTCTCACTGTCAACTGCGTATATTTCAGCAAACTTAACATGTGTAAATATTTGTATGAACATAACAAGATTCAACAACTGAGACATAAACTGAAGTTCCACAGACGTGTGACTAACAGAAATTGAATAATGTGTCCTGAAAGAACAAAACCAAAAGCAATAGTCAGTATCTGGAGCCACCACTATATAAACTGCAGTGATCTCTCTATCATGCACAAATTTGCCAGTTCTTGCTGTGAGATGTACCCCACTCTTCCACCAAGGCACCTGCAAGTTCCGGACCTTTCGGGGGGAATGGCCTAGCTCTCACCTTCGATCCAACAGTCCCAGACGTGCTCCAACCGGAGAGTTGGAGCCATATCCTTGTGTCACGAGACTTGCCATTACACAATTAGCAACCGAAGCTACCATGAATCTACGCAATAACTGCAATGATGCTATATCGCGTACGCTAGCAGGCAGATGCGTCTCATGCGTCAGTATGAGTCGCAGAGGGTCATGTCAGATGAGCCTGCAGACAGGGTACCACTGACGGAGGAGGAGTCTTCCCTGTAACGCACAGCGTTGAGATTGCCTGCAATGACAACAGCTCAGTTCGATGATGCTGTGACACACTGCCAGACCATGACGGACCTCCACCTCCAAATCTATCCCGCTCCAGAGTAAGCTCGGTGTGTAACGCTCGTCAGTGAAGAGCACTTTTTGCCAGTCTATCTGGTCCAGCGACGGTGGGTTTGTGCCCATAGACAACGTTGTTGCTGGTGATGTCTGTGAGGACCTGCCTTACAACAGGCCTACAACCCTCAGTCCAGCCTCTCTCAGCCTATTGCGGACAGTCTGAACACTGATGGTGTCACGAACGTCTCAGGGAAATAACCGGACCAAGTGCAGCGTACATTTCTTTTTATTTAAATGTCGCCAACAAAAACAACAAAAACAAATGTGAAGCTGACTAGGGCTATACAGGCCACTAACACAGACAACTACCCACAACTAAGGTGGAAAAACAGGCTGCCTAAGTATGATTCCCAATCAGAGACAACGATAGACAGCTGTCCCTGATTGAGAACCATACCCGGCCAAAACATAGAAACAGAAAACATAGAAATAAAAACTAGAATGCCCACCCTAGTCACAACCTGGCCTAACCAAAATAGAGAATTAAAACCTCTCTACGGCCAGGGCGTGACAGATGGAGGGATTGTGGGTTCCTGTGTAACTCGGGGAGTTGTTGTTGCCATCCTGTACCTGTCCGCAGGTGTGATGTTCGGATGTACTGATCCTGTGCAGGTGTTGTTACAGTGGTCTGCCATTGCGAGGACGATCAGCTCCCTGTAGCGCTGTCTTAGGCGTCTCACAGTACGTACATTTGAATTTATTTCCCTGGCCACATCTGCATCCTCATGCCTCCTTGCAGCATGCCTAAGGCACGTTCATGTAGATGAGCAGGGAGGGCATCTTACTTTTGTGTTTTTCAGAGTCAGTAGAAAGGCCTCTTTAGTTCCTAAGTTTTCATAACTGTGACCTTAATTGCCTACCGTCTGTAAGCTGTTAGTGTCTTAACGACCGTTTCCACTAGCCATACTGCTCGTTCTGTGCGTGATTTCCTACAAGTCAGGAATGTTAGTGTTCTGCCATGGCCAGCGTAGAGCCCGGATCTCAATCCCGTTGAGCACGTCTGGGACCTGTTGGATCGAAGGGTGAGGGCTAGGGCCATTCCCCCCAGAAAGGTCCGGGAACTTGCAGGTGCCTTGGTGGAAGAGTGGGGTAACATCTCACAGCAAGAACTGGCAAATCTGGTGCAGTCCATGAGGAGGAGATTCACTGCAGTACTTAATGCAGCTGGTGGCCACACCAGATACTGACTATTGCTTTTGGTTTTGTTCCCCCCCTTTGTTCAGGGACACATTATTCAATTTCTGTTAGTCACACGTCTGTGGAACTTCAGTTTATGTCTCAGTTGTTGAATCTTGTTATGTTCATACAAATATTTACACATGTTAAGTTTGCTGAAAATATACGCAGTTGACAGTGAGACAACATTTMTTTTTTTGCTGAGTTTAGTACGAGCGAGCCAAGTAAGGCATTACTATGCACTGAAGGGAGCTGTATGCATGCTACTCAATGATGCTGAAGAAAATACTTTCTAATCAACATACATATTCCACTGAAGGGAAGGATCACAACGGCCATACATTCAATGGACAATGCAGACATCATCACGACAGTCACAAAGCCAACAAYGTGGATCAGCAACATGGTTGTCATTGAAAAACCTGATAAACTAAGAATATACATGGACCCCAGTGCACTCAACAAAGCCTTACTGAGATCGCACTTCCAGATGCCCACAATAGAAGAGATTCTACCAGAGATATCCAACGCAAAGGTATTCTCAGTACTCAATGCCAAAGATGGATATTGGCAAGTCAAACTTGATGAAGTGAGCATCTATCTAACAACTGTCGGTAGGTATATCAAATCAAATCAAATGTATTTATTTAGCCCTTCTTACATCAGCTGATATCTCAAAGTGCTGTACAGAAACCCAGCCTAAAACTCCAAACAGCAAGCAATGCAGGTGTAGAAGCACGGTGGCTAGGAAAAACTCTGTAGAAAGGCCAAAACCTAGGAAGAAACCTAGAGAGGAACCAGGCTATGAGGGGTGGCCAGTCCTCTTCTGGCTGTGCCGGGTGGAGATTATAACAGAACATGGCCAAGATGTTCAAATGTTTATAAATGACCAACATGGTCAAATAATAATAATCACAGTAGTTGT
>NC_036859.1:28161458-28345495 GCF_002910315.2 Salvelinus sp. IW2-2015
GACTACACTGACTGTGCTAGTGGCAGACTCCACTAAGCTGGCAAGCCTGACAGCCGTCACTCCTCAACAGGCCAGGCTTGGTCCTGTTTTGGGTGAGTCCCAGAAAGAGGCGAATTATCTACAAATTCTATCTTTTGGTAGGGGCAGAAAACAGTTTTCAACCAGCGATTGAGTTGTGAGACTGCTGTAGAGCTCATCACTCCCCCTAACTGGGAGGGGGCCAGAGACAATTACTTGATGCCGACACATCTTTCTAGCTGATTTACACGCTGAAGCTATGTTGCGCTTGGTGACCTCTGACTGTTTCATCCTTACATCGTTGGTGCCGACGTGGATAACAATATCCCTATACTCTCTACACTCGCCAGTTTTAGCTTTAGCCAGCACCATCTTCAGATTAGCCTTAACGTCGGTAGCCCTGCCCCCTGGTAAACAGTGTATGATCGCTGGATGATTCATTCTAAGTCTAATACTGCGGGTAATGGAGTCACCAATGACTAGGGTTTTCAATTTGTCAGAGCTAATGGTGGGAGGATTCGGCGTCTCAGACCCCGTAACGGGAGGAGTAGAGACCAGAGAAGGCTCGGCCTCTGACTCCGACTCACTACTCAATGGGGAGAACCGGTTGAAAGTTTCTGTCGGCTGAATGAGCCACACCGGTTGAGTATTCCTACAGCATTTCCCTCCAGAAGCCATGAGAAAGTTGTCCGGCTGCGGGGACTGTGCGAGGGGATTTATACTACTATCTATACTTACTGGTGGCACAGACGCTGTTTCATCCTTTCCTACACTGAAATTACCCTTGCCTAACGATTGCGTCTGAAGCTGGGCTTGCAGCACAGCTATCCTCGCCGTAAGGCGATCGTTCTCCTGTATATTATGAGTACAGTGACTGCAATTAGAAGGCATCATGTTAATGTTACTACTTAGCTTTCTGGTGGAGGGCCTGACGAACCATGTCCAGAGATAGCATCCGGAGTGAAAAAGTTGAATGAAAAAAAAAAAGTTGAGTGAGGGAAAAACTAAAAATATATACGATAATTATAAAGTAAAAACCGTAAAGTTGTCAGGTAGCAAAGTAAGGTTAGCAACAAAACGCACAGCAGCACGTAAACAAGTCTGCAAGTTGTGACCGGAAATGACAGAGACGAAAAAACGTGATGTGATGAAGATGGCTGACAATGCCATTTGGAATTAAGCCAGCAGCTGAATACCAGCGCAGACAGTGTGTAGCACTACAGGGACTTTAAGGAGTGAGTGTGATCGCAGATGACATTCTACTCTGTGGATGTGGTGACACACATGAAGAGGCGATGGCAGATCATGACAGAATCCTTACAGCTCTCCTGCAGACAGCAAGAGATGTCAACATGAAGCTGAACAAAAATAAACTCYGGTTAAAGCTGCCTAGTGTGACACACATGGCTCATCTTTTCACYGCAAWGGGCCTTCACCCTGACCCAGAGAAAATAACAGCCATTCAGAACATGGGTTAACACCGACCAACATCAAGTCACTACAGCGGATGTTGGGGTTAGTGAACTATCTTGAAAATTCATGCCCCGSCTATCTGATGTGTRCGAGTCGCTCAGAAGGCTGACTGACAAGGACATTGACTGGACATGGCTACCACAGCATGACACAGCCGTTGAGACTATCAAACAGTTAGTCACACAACACCCAGTGCTCAAATACTACGACCTGAGGGATGAAGTCACACTGCAGTGTGATGCCAGTGAGACAGGTTTGTATCCTGTTGCATTTTCCTCCAGAACATTGACTTAGACAGAACAATGACATGCACAGATTGAGAAAGAATGTCTATCCATTGTTTTTGCATGTGACAAGTTTGACCAGTATCTGCATGGCAGACAGTTCATCACAATACACAGCAACCACAAACTGCTTGAGACAATCTTCAAGAAATCCTTACTCACAGCACCCAAGCAACTGCAGAGAATGTTGCTAAGGCTACAAAGATACCAACTCCATGTGCAAWACAAACAAGGAAAATAACTACATGTAGCTGACTTCCTGTCCAGAACAGCTCAATCAACCACAGAGCACAGACAAATGCAAACACCAGCCACGGTCTAGGCTATGGGCCTGGCCACAAATGAACTGGAACAGGCGGATTAMACCAGTGATGTCAACATCACGATTAAGACAATAGAGTCAATCAAAGAACACTGTTCCCAGGACCCACTGTTTCAGGCTCTGTAYGCACAAATCAACAACKGCTGGCCTGGAACCAAACAGGCTSTGAGTCACACACTGAAACATTTATGGATGTACAAAGAGGAGCTAACCACAGAAAATTGACTGATATTTAAAGGAAACAGGGTCTTCATCCCTGACATGTTACGCACTGACTTTCTACACAAAATACCCTCTGGCCACTCAGGCATAGAAAGGCACATGATGCTGTTTTCTGGCCAAGTATCACAGAGGACGTAAAGATCTTTATCAATGTGCCACCTGCAATGCAATCCAGAAGAGACAACAAAAGGAGACACTCATCTCCCACCAAATGCCTCCTCTCCAATGGTCCAAGATCGGGATGGACTTACTCACAGTCAACAAAAGCAACTACCTCCTCATGGTCGATTATTACTCAGACTAGTGGGAGCTCGATGAGCTGACTGACACCACATCAGACACCATCATTGAATGCTGCAAAAATCAGTTCAGCAGACATGGTGTTGCCCACACACATTTATCTGAGTAAATGTTCTTTATTTTTTATTTTTACAAAAATGTAAATGTTAATGCCATAGTTGTACATTTTCGGTCAAAATCACTAGAATAAATGTGCTTTAGCTGGCACCCTGTCCTGATAATGGCTACACTATCTAGCTACTTCCCTCTCCTTACTGCAGGACAGCAGTACTCTGTTTTAGTCGGCAAGCAGGAACAAAGGACACACGGTGCCCCGTGTTGTTGTGTTGYCAGATTGCAGTGCAAACTCTCCCCTTTGAGCAGTATACTGAATCACGGTGACATCTTGATGGTTTGTCACGAATCCCGCTTCCTGAGTCTGTTTTTGCCTGTGTTCTGTCCTGGAGTGTTTTTCCRGKGTCCTGGAACGCACCCTGTCTGGTTGCCGGGCGTCGTAGCTAGTTGGGAGATCTCTGATTACCCGCACCTGTATCCCATCAGCTATCTGCACACCTGGTYCTGATCATCACCCCTCCACTTCATAAGCTCTGACCTGACATCCATTCCCTGCCGGATCGTTAGCCATGAACAGTATGTTGTGCCAGCGTATCAGCCTCCAGTTTGATAGAGTTTGTTTTGTTGTTTTGTACGTCTTGCTTGCCTTGAACTTACCTCCGNGTATCAGCCTCCAGTTTGATAGAGTTTGTTTTGTTGTTTTGTACGTCTTGCTTGCCTTGAACTTACCTCCGTTTGTTCTGTCTACAGTCATTCACCCGGAACACTCACCCCATCCCTGCCTGGTCGTCGGTGGCTTCTGTTACTCCCTTGGATCTGCCTATTCACTCCCCTCAACTCACCTCCGCTGCCCGCTCCGCCACCTGGATCTTTCTACCTCTACGTTTAAACTTGTAAATAAATACTCACCTTCGTCCTACTCTCCTTGTCCTGGTCTGCTTCTGGGTTCTATTTTAGAAAACCGTGACATGGTTACTATCAATATTACAAGTTAAGTGGGATGGAACAAATTGGCCACATTAGCTATCACCAGCGAAATGTGAAACAGCTGCCCAGTGCGAAGCAATAGTGGGAAGCATGTTGATACAACCTCGATACTTTAGATAATTGGCATGTCAAGGTGACATCCACATGGTGACCAATACTACAAATTATTTCTCCCTTGGCAATGAATATAAACACCACTTTCTTTCATAAGTTTTAACTAGTGCCATGCTGTTGTTGCCATCTAGTGTTGTAGCTGAATCAGAATTAGTTAGGTAACATAGATAAATAAGATGTTTTATTTACTTTCATAATATGCTTATGTGAGATACTTGTCATTCGAATGTCTCTTTTTGGACTATACTGTCGGCAGTTGCATTTTCCTTTCTTCTCTAGGGAAAAGTCACTTGGGGCCCAGAGAAGGGAGAGGTCAGGCTTGTCTTTTACATGTCTGGTAATATGCAGAATATCAGAATGGAACATTGTCTTCATATGTGAACAGGTTTGAACATTGTCTTCATATGTGAATGTATCTGTTAAACCATGTGAAGGGCTCCACAATGTCTGTACTCCAGTCACTCCCTCCTCTTCCCATTGGGGGGAGGAGTATGGCAGTATCTGGAACCATTGTATTACCCCTCTGATGTTGAACTTATCTTGACCTAGTATATGACCTAGAGGCTCACTCCCCTCAATGAGCTTGTCCAGGGGTGGGGTGTATTTGAGATGGGAGTATCTAGAATTGACAATTGATATATGCCATTGGATGAGGTAATGTTTTGGTACTATGAAGTACCAAGAATGAGATTAGAACCTCGTCTTAGAGAGCAAACTGAACGATAATTTATAGCTAATGCTATCTGGCTATAGGATACTCCTCTCTCGTAAAAGGCCTTTTTGAAGTTTCTGAGATCTGTGGTTCGTCATGTAAGTTGAGAGGGGTGTATCTTGGCTATATAATATCTTTGTATTCTCTTATAGGCACTCTCAGAGAATTCATTTATAGACACTGAATTGATCTGAGAGTCAAAGGGCTATGGTGAAGCTCATATGATTAAAGATGAAGTTTAAATATAACTCAGACTTGTGTGTGGTTTGTAAACTCTCCTCATTTAGTAATACAGGAAATTACCACGACACTAGCCAGCATAAACTTGCTAGCTGGGAAGGGCTCATCAAGACAACTGACTGAACCAAATCCATTCGTCTCCACGCGAATTTGTATTGGCGAATCGCAAACCAACTGAAAGTTACATGCACCACCATCTACTGTGTGTGATGCAGGTCACGGCCTCCCTATTAATCTATTTATCTTATCTATCCCTGCCTACTGTTCTAGAGTGTGAATTCATTACACTTTGTGACACAAAAAGTGGAAGGGAAAAGGACGGGGAAGAAAAAATGCCCTACCAACTAACCCTACAGCTATTAAAACCTCACCACTATTCCACTACTTGGCCCTATCTGATCCTACTCCAGGCCAACAGCCTGGGAGGATGGGRCACAATTGTTCAACACACCTTGTAACTCTTCCACAGTAAAATCTTGTACACCCAAGTACTTCTCTGCAGCTGACACCACAAAATCTATTTTCTATGAACGCTAAGAAACCAACCTTACTGAAGCACGTTATTCCTATCACTCTCTAATGGCCTCGGTCTACTCACTCGCCCTGGACCCATCTTCCTCTAATACTCTCTTCACTGGAAACCTCAACCTGCCTTTCTCTCACCAGAGACTTCTGATCTGCAGCACTACAGTTAACACACACAACTTTTCCCACGAAACTACACATTGCTTTTTCTCATGCTGTCCTGTACACTTCTCACGTCTAGGAATCTCCCTCYTACATACTGCTGCAATATAACCATAAGCTTGGCACCTAAAACACGGTAATGGGTTCAGGACAAAAGCTCTCACGGGATAACTGACACATCCTAGGCCATAATATAATATTGGAATGTAGGCGCAGTTTAGATTTTGGCCACTAGATGGCAGCAGTGCRTGTGCAACGTTTCAGATTGATCCAGTGAAGCATTGCAATACTGGACAATATTTTGTATCAAGTCTGCCCAAATGTGCAAAATTGGTCAATTGATACATGTTMAAGTACATACAAAAATGRTATGGTAATACAACATTTAAGTTTACACACTCCCAGGAATGTCATACATGATATGATATGATTATGCACKAACTTTCACACATCTTGTCACGGATCCCTCTGGAACTGTGTCATTACGCACACCTGGTCCCCATTCCCACTGATTGTATTTGTATAAATGTGCCCTTTATTTCACCATTGGGCTGTCGATTATTGTTCCAATGTTCGTTGGTCGTGTGAGTACCTGTGCTGTGTTGTTTTGGCTTTTGTGCCATTGTGGAGTGCGCAGATGATTACGGGTCTCGTCCCGTGTGATAATCATTGTGCGCTAGTGTTATTTATTCGAGGTACTCCTCGCTCTTTTGTTTGGGTTTCAACTCTGTGTGTTGTATATGTGTGTTTGATCTTTGTCCCTGTGCCTTCACATTGCACGCTGTAATTTGGGGTAATAAAAACCCCTATTACGCATTCCTGCGCCTGTCTCCCGATCCCTTTATACCAACATGACACATCTAGATGGCCGGGCGAGGTAGGTGTGGAGCCAGAGAGAGCAGGGGTTCAAACTGTAGAACCCAGTTCCTACATTTGAATATATCAAACAAAACTATGCTACATTTTATCTCTGTGACCCTCAGGATGACAAATCAATGCAAGATTACTGAATGTAAGTACATTATTTACCTTCAGAGGTGAATGTATCAAACCAGTTGCCGTCATAAAAGTTTTTTGTTGTTGTGCACTCTCCTCAAACAATAGCATGGTATTTTTTTCACTGTAATAGCTAGTGTAAATTGGACAGTGYAGTTAGATTAACAAGAATTTAAGATTTCTACACATATAAGACATGTCTATGTCCTGGAAAGTTTGCTGTTACTTACAACATCATGCTAGTCACATTAGCGTACGTTAGTTCAACTGTCCCGGTATAGGGACACCGATCCCATAGAGGATACCACAGAGAGAACATCATATATATTATGTGATCAAATCAAGCTGAGATAAAAAATAATAATAAATAAAACAAACAGATTAAAAAGGATCAAACGTATTAATTGTGCTACAGTCATCATTAAGCCAGCTCAGCCCAGCTGTACCAAMAGTAAGGCATGAATAATCATTCAATAACTACATTCCAGCTGTGAAAGACAATAGCTCACAAATGAACCCGTTGGCCTGTTGTAATGTTGGCGAGACAGCTGTGCTGACGGTTGCAGCCGGCGTGACAATGTATCAGTGACAGTGTACCTGTCGGTTCTCTTATCATCCTGGGGTTGATCTCTTGCACGGCTGGCACACATACACTGCCAGGATGGCACAGACGACAGCTGGCCTTGGATGGTTATGGCTAGTGGACTGTGTCCTTGTTGTAGACACCACCTCTGATAGCTAGATATGGATCCATAAATCAATATGTGAATCCGTTGATCCATAAATCTATGTAAAACTCTTATGTTTTATGATCTGATAAGTTACTTCAGGGCACTTTGAGCCAGGAGAGATTGACAAGCATGTTATTAATATTAGCTCTGTGTACATCCAAGGGACAGCTGTGCTGCCCTGTTCTGAGCCAATTGCAATTTTCCTAAGTCCTTTTTTGTGGCACTTGACCACACGACTGAACAGTAGTCAAGTTGTAACAAAACTAGGGCCTGTAGGACCTGCCTTGTTGATAGTGTTGTTAAGAAGGCAGAGCATTGCTTTATTATAGACAGACTTCTCCCCATTTAGCTACTACTGTATCAATATGTTTTGACCATGACAGTTTACAATCTAGGGTTACTCCAAGCAGTTTAGTCATCTCAACTTGCTCAATTTCCACATTATTTATTACAAGATGTAGTTGAGGTTTAGGGTTTAGTGAATGTTTTGTCCCAAATATTATGCTTTTAGTTTTAGAAATATTTAGGGCTAACTTATTCCTTGCCACCCACTCTGAAACTAACTGCAGCTCTTTGTTGAGTGTTGCAGTCATTTCAGTCACTGTAGTAGCTGATGTGTATAGTGTGGAGTCATCCGCATACATAAACACTCTGGCTTTACTCAAAGTCAGTGGCATGTCGTTAGTTAAAATGGAAAAAAGCAAGGGGCCTAAACAGCTACCCTGGGGAATTCCTGATTCTACCTGGATTATATTTGAGAGGCATCCATTAAAACACCCTCTSTGTTCTGTTTGACAAGTAACTCTTTATCCACATTATAGCAGGTGGTGTGAAGCCATAACACATACGTTTTTCCAGAAGCAGACTATGATCGATAATGTCAAAACTGCACTGAAGTCTAACAAGACAGTCCCCACAATCATTTGATCATCAATTTCTCTCAGCCAATCATCAGTCATTTATGTAAGTGCTGTGCTTGTTGAGTGTCCTTCCCTATAAGCGTGCTGAAAGTCTGTCGTCAATTTGTTTACTGTGAAAGAGCATTATATCTGGTCAAACACMATTTTTTCCAGAAGTTTACTAAGGGTTGGTAACAGGCTGATTGGTCGGCTATTGGAGCCAGTTAAGGGGGCTTTACTATTCTTGGGTAGCGGAATGACTTTAGCTTCCCTCCAGKCCTGAGGGCACACAYTTTCTAGTAGGCTTAAATTGAAGATGTGACAAATAGGAGTGGCAATATTGCCTGCTATTATCCTCAGTCATTTTCCATCCAGATTGTCAGACCCCGGTGGCTTATGGACCCTTATGKAGCACTTATGGACCTGAGATGGGAAAGGAAAGGGGGATACCTAGTCAGTTGTACAACTGAATGCATTCAACTGAAATGTGTCTTCCGCATTTAACCCAACCCCTCTGAATCAGACACCAGCACCTGGTGTACTACATCACCTTCCAATGTAGCAGAGAGAGCAAGCACAAGAGAGAGAGAGAGAGAAGAGAACGAGAGAGAGAGAGAGACCTTATTAGAGGTTTATAGAATGACCCAATACCATGAGTGTGGCTTTTCTTTGTGTATGTTTGCGTGAGTAGTGATCAAAGTAATGACTGACTGGTAAATTAAGAAATTAATGGCACAATACATCATTGTAGAAATGTATTGCATTTATACTGGTTTTGTAAAGTAAACATCACATGCATTTTTATACTTGTTTTGTACGGTATATCACAGTAAACAATAATACAGATAATAAAATAATTTTATCCCAGCATAAGGAATACTTCAACGTAACTAGAATGTACATTACACTACTCAATCAGCGCAGTTAGAGTCATTCAACAGCACAGTAAATGGTTTACCAACTACTGATTGTGAAGGTCACAAACAGAAGCACAACTGAAATGTTGAATGATTTCACAGTTCAAAGATTGCGGTCGGCAATAGTGATACAGTAATGATGCTTACGTGGAAGATTCAGTAAATATTACTGATAACATTTATATGGAGTTCCATCAAAGTCACTTTTGAAACGGGACTCCTCCTAAAATGGCCTTTTCGCCAATGCTACCTTTCTGAGGCTAACAAAAACCTCTCTGTATCAACTTAAAAAATACATTACAACAATACATCGCAGCGTATTTAAATCCCACTGAGTACGGACGTCAATTCAACGTCTATTCCACGTTGGTTCAACGTAATTTCATTGAAATGATGTGGAAACAATGTTGATTCAACCAGTGTGTGCCCAGTGGGATCATTGTGGCTTAAATTCTTAAATATACAAAATATACAATTCACATTATGGAGAAAGTAGATCAGTGGAGTCTGTCTTACTGAGTTTTCAGTTTATATCTAAAGTCAATATCATAGGTGGGCTGCAGGATCCCCAGGCCTGCACGTGACTGGTCGAGAGGAGGCACTTTAACAGCTGAGTCTAGGAGCTCCATGTCGAAGTAGGAGAGTACCAGCGCTAGGAACTGCTTGATCTCATGCACTGCGAAGAAGCGCCCGGGGCACTTGGTCACCCCAGAGCCGAAAGGCATGTAAAAGTACCGCAGTTTGCGCCCCTCCCTGTAGAACGTYGTCTTCTCTTGGCCACTGTCATCCAGATATCTGTCGTATTTGTAGGTCTGCGGATTGACAGGTAGAGGAGTATTAGAAAAATCAAGTAAAACTTGCCCTAGTTAAGAGGCCTCCATACTAGACCCCCTTCACCTTTAAAAGAAAGAGCCTGAGCATCACTCACCAAGGGGTCCTCGTAAATTTCGGGGTCAAAGTGGAGCATCTGGGGGTAGAGGGCGATGACGTCATCTTTGCGGATGCGGTACGACTCCTGGTTGTCAAGGTGAAGCAGGAAGTCCTCTTTAGCCACTCGGACGTTCATTGAAGCACTTGACAGACGCATGGCCTCCTTAATGATGCTGTCTGTAGGGCAAGAAGACRTTACTTTTGATAATCACATATTGAATGGACAACTAGACTTTGGTATCAAACATGGTTTAGTTACAATATTTATTAAATAATTTTGGCTTTATTTCACCAGGTGTATTGCAACTTTCCCTTACCTATTACAGGCATGTTGTCCAGGTCCTCCCGGGAGAGAGTGAGTTGTGGTTTGCTGTGGTCGACACGCTGACCTGAACTCTCCAGAATCTTCTTCACCTCCTCATTGGCTGCCTTCATAGCCTCTGGACTCCTGAAGACACAAGACAAGATAGGGTCAATAAAACCATCAAGTTCAGACTATACAGACTGATTAATCACAATATTCTCAACGTGCACTTTGGTAGAGGAGGATATGGTCATTCTATGCAGCTCTATGACATAAAGGGAATGCTATGTTTCTCCAACTGTATTTAATAAGTGGTTCTTGACACCTCTGTTATCGAAGAGTTACTTTGAGCCAGTGCTAAGCCGCAGTCAGAGCATTGTTGAGAAGGCGATGTACTGTACAGGACTGTTACAAAAGACATTACTCTGGCCTAAACTCCACCACAATGAGCACAGCAGAATGTGCGTGTAGACCTAGAGAATCTGCCAGGACTGAATGGGATGCGTGAGATCCGAGGAGCATTAGTTCCGCTTTTTGTTGTTGTTGTAACTTGTTATTTGGATGCATCAGGATTGGGTGAAGCCGGTGGGGGTGTTCAACACATATGAACACAGAAGTTACTCACGCAGTTGACCACATTACGCAAGATTTTACTTCTGGGTTAACAGACTAAACTCTTTGTAACACTTTCTGGCCTACCTAGTCTGGCCTGACTAGTYTCACATGGAGTGAGCTTAGCCAAACGTATGACACAAGTCTATAGAAGAGACATTAAGGATGGGAATGAGACTAAGCCCTACATACCTGATCATGTAAAGCAGGCTCCAGAAAGTAGCAGGCAGTGTGTTGGCCTGCGAGGCCCACAGCAGTGCCACATGGGTGCGGGCCTTGCTCAGGTCATTGAAGGTGGACAGCGTGTCGTTTAGAAGCATGCGCAATGAGATCAGGTCTGATATGTTCTGGCGTTTGCTTAAGTTCTCGGCCAGCATGGTCTTAGCCAGGTTCTCCCTGGCAGAGTAGGCGCTCTTGAACACGTGGATGGGCAAGCCGGCTACCAGAGCCGGGAAGATCTTGTCGAACTCCTTGAAGTTCTCTAGAGCATTAAGCACCAACGCCTTCTGGGCCTCCTGGCGCGCAGCATTCTTGTTGTTTCCCAGATCCTTGCCGAAGAGCGTCAGGTAGCCTGACTCGAACATGACCTTGTAGCAGAAGGCAAAGATGCCGTCCACGTCCCAGCGGTCCTTGCTGGGGCTGAGGGTGTCGGATTGCAGCATGACTGACTGTAGGTTCTCCATCATGGTCTCGATGAGTGAGGGGAGGGCTTCGCCCTGCAGGGTCTTCAAGAAGGTCTGGTGGAGGTTCTCTGTGGTGTAGCCGTGTCTGGGGTCCATGCTGTCATGGCCGAACGCCTGGGGGGAGACGGAGAGAGGTTTAAAATTATACTCTTGAAAGTCTGGATTGACAGACATAGATCTATGAACTCATTATCACCAAATGTTTAGTTGAACAATTCATAGGTAGGTTTGTCCTTACCTTGACCGAGGTAGAGAAGTGGAACTTCTTCCAGTCCAGATGCCTGCCTTGGCGGATGACGGCATGGTAGGAGAAAGGGTCGCACAGGAAGTGAAAGTATTTTCCAGCAATCTTGCAAGTGAAGATGTGGCCAAATTTCTTCTGTCGGCTCCGGAGAAACTCCAGGGGGTTTGCTCCAAACTGGAGGGCACAGCCGAGGTACGGGATCAAACCATTCTCCACCGGAGGCTCACCTGGTTGTCTGGAAGAGCAACAACACTCATGTAACATAATAACAACGAGAAAGCAATGCCSAAGCAAGCCAACAGAGATAGCTGTACATATGAAACACAAAGGTGATGTTTAGACATACAGTAAGAGATGTTAAAACACTTGACTTAAACAGCAAGAAAGTAACCCAAACAACAACACAGTAATGCATAAATAGGTGGGTGCTAAAACAAGATGTACTCAAACTACGAGGTCAATTCAAACAACGTTGAAAGTAATGAATCATATCCAGCAGAGTGAAACCCAATGACACTGCAGCAATCTAAGAATAACAATACTACTTATACATAACCATCTGGTTTTAAAGTACCACATGTCAAATACGTTGAATTATCTCCGGCTTTTTTGAAATGTGAACAACACTAAAGTCTCAACAAAAATGAAGAACCTGCCAAAGTGAACAAAACTTGAAAGCAATCTGAGTTTTAAGAGCAATGACAGGTGACACAAATGAAACCTCCAAGAAAGAAAACAATTAAAAGTCAGCTGCTCTTTAGTTTTCTTAAAAGAAATAGAACTACATAACCCACAGTCCACATCTCCCAAATCCTTACATTACTATTATTACAATGAGTTCCATTACATGATGTTATTGTCTACATTCCACATTTGATTTCTTATCTTTTAACATTTTACATGTAAAGGCAATTTACTATACAATGCATGTGTCTCTGTTTACCTCTTGCGGATCCCCAGAGCAAGCCACAGACAGCAGCAAAAACCAATCACCACTGCCCAAATCAAAGATATGGTGATGATCATGGTTGCTAAAGATGCTCCAAAAGGCTAGTGGCAAATGCCAGTGCAGAGAAAAGATCACAAGCTGCCTTAGAGAGGTCTAATGGTCAGGCTCAGTGTAGACTCCCTAGCAGAGAGAACACAGCTAGCTGACAGTAGAGGTTCTGGAGACTGAGTTTGTGGCATCCTTAGGTCTGAGGCAGCTATTTATATGGTGCYCCACACAAGACACGGGATGGGAGATGAAGCAATAAAGCAGTGGCGATGAATGATTGGCAGGTGCAGCCAAGACACCGCCTTCCTGTTTTTGTTACATGTATATAACCTGTTACACTAGATGTCTCCAGGAAATCTATGGAAGTGTGTGTGTACAATGGCCTTGACTGTAGTCCACACTACCTGAAGGACAGCAGACTGTATCTGATAGCACCACTGGGTTGGCAAATAGCTTTCAAGGTCTTTGACGCTTCTGTGTGTGTGTCTGTCTCTCTCTCTCTCTCTCTCTCTCTCTCTCTCTCTCTCTCTCTCTCTCTCTCTCTCTCTCTCTCTCTCTCTCTGTCTGTGAGTGCGTGTGTGCGCGCACAAGTGTTTGTGTGTCTTTGTGTGCATTTGTGTGTGTACAGTGCATTCAGAAAGTAATCAGACCCCGTGACATTTTCCACATTTTGTTACGTTACAGCCTTATTCTAAAATATATTAAATAGTTCATTTCCTCTCATCAATCTACACACAATACTCCTTAATGACAAAGCAAAAGCAGGTTTTTAGAAATCTTTGCAAATATATAAAAAATGAAATTACATTTACATAAGTATTCAGACCCTTTACTCAGTACTTTGTTGAAGCTCCTTTGGCAGCGAATACAGCCTCAAGTCTTCTTGGGTATGACGCTACAAGCTTGGCACACCTGTATTTGCGGAGTTTCTCCCATTCTTCTCTGCAAATCCTCTCAAGGTCTGTCACGTTGGATGGGGAGCTTCACTGCACAGCTATTATCAGGTCTCTCCAAATTTGTTTGATTGGGCTCAAGTCTGGGATCTGGCTGGGCCACTCAAGGACATTCAGAGACTTGTCCCGAAGCCACTCCTGCATTGTCTTGGCTGTGTGCTTACTTCACCCCAGTATGAGTTCCTGAGCGGTCTGGAGCAAGTTTTCATCAAGGATCTCTCTGTACTTTGCTCCGTTCATCTTTCCCTCAATCCTGACTAGTCTCCCATTCCCTGACTCTGAAAAACATCCCACAGCATGATCCTGCCACCACCATGCTTCACCACCGGGATGGTGCCAGGTTTCCTCCAGACATGACGCTTGGCATTCAGGCCAAAGAGTTACATTTTGGTTTCATCAGACCACAGAATCTTGTTTTTCATGGTCTGAGAGTCCTTTATGTGCCTTTTGGCAAACTTCAAGCGGGCTGTCAAGTGGCTTTTATTGAGGAGTGGCTTCCGTTTGGCCACTCTACCATAAAGGCCTGATTGGTGGAGTGCTGCAGAGGAACTCTGGAGCTCTGTCAGAGTGACCATCGGGTTCTTGGTCACCTCCCTGAACAAGGCCCTTCTCCCCCGATTGTTCAGTTTGGCCGGGCGGCTAGCTCTAGGAAGAGTCTTGGTGGTTCCAAATTTCTTCCATTTAAGAAGGATGGAGGCCACTGTGTTCTTGGGGACCTTCAATGCTGCAGACATTTTTTGGTACCCTTCCCCAGATCTCTGCCTCGACACAATCCTAATCCGGAACTCTACGGACAATTCCTTTATATAGAACTTTATATAGACAGGTGTGTGCCTTTCCAAATCATGTCCAATCAATTTAATTTACCACAGGTGGACTCCTAACAAGTTGTAGAAACATCTCAAGGATGATCAGTGAAAACAGGATGCACCTGAGCTCAATTCTGAGTCTCATAACAAAGGGTCTGAATACTTATGCAAATAAGGTATTTCTGTTTTACATTTTTTATAAATTTATAAAACCTGTTTTTGCTTTGTCATTATGGGGTATTATGTGTAGATTGATGAGGAAAATGTTTTATTTAGTCAATTTTAGAACAAGGCTGTAACATAACAAAAAGTGGAAAAAGTCAAGGGATCTGAACACTTTCCAAATGCACTGTATGTGAGTCTGTCTCGGTCTCTGTATGTGAGTCTGTCTCGGTCTCTGTATGTGAGTCTGCTCTCGCCCTCTCTCTCGTGTTTGTGAGTGAGTGTGTGTGTGTGTATGCTTGTTGTGACCTGTTGTGACAAATTGTTGAGGCCAGTAACTAGGTGGAGGATGTGAGGTTGTGTATTTCAGTTGCTCTTACAACATAAATATCAAAACAATCCATTTGTTCGCGCTCAAGAGATAATTATCTTGAACAATTAATTTCCCCATGAACTCATCCATAAACTCTTCCATGATGTCACGCCCTGACCATAGTTTGCTTTGTATGTTTTATGTTTTGTTTGGTCAGGGTGTGATCTGAGTGGGCATTCTATGTTKTATGTCTGGTTTGTCTATTTCTATGTGTTTGGCCTGATATGGTTCTCAATCAGAGACAGGTGTTTTGCGTTGTCTCTGATTGGGAACCATATTTAGAAAGCCTGTTTTGTATTGTGRGTTGTGGGTTATTGTCTATATGTTAGTTGCTTGTGTCTGCACTGTTTATATATAGCGTCACGTTCGTTTGTTGTTTTGTAAGTTTGTCAAGTGTTCTTCGTTTCTTCTTTAATAAATAGAAGAATGTATTCACTTCACGCTGCGCCTTGGTCCTCCTCTCTTTCCCCCGAAGACGATCRTGACAGAATAACCCACCATCAATGGACCAAGCAGCGTGAAATGGAGGAACAGCGCTTTGTGGAGAAATGGACTTGGGAGGAGATTCTGGACGGTAAGGGACCCTGGGCACAGGCTGGTGAATATCGCCGCCCAAAAGCTGAGCTGGAGGCAGCGAAAGAGGAGAGGTGGTGGTATGAGGAGGCTGCACATAAGCGCTGCTGGAAGCCAGAGAGGCAGCCCCAAAAATATCTTGGGGGGGGAGGCACACGGGGAGTGTGGCTAAGCCAGGTAGGAGACCTGAGCCAACTCCCCGTGCTTACCGTGGAGAGAGAGCGACCGGGCAGGCACCGCGTTATGCAGAGATGCGCACGGTGTCCCCGGTGTGCAGGCATAGCCCTGTGCGGTACATAACAGCACCTCGTATCGGCCTGGCTAGATTGGGCATCGAGCCAGGTGCCATGAAACCGGCTCTACGCATCTGGTCACCAGTGCGTCTCCTTGGGCCGGGGTACATGGCACCAGCCCTACGCATGGTGTCCCCGGTTCGCCAACACAGCCCAGTGCGGGCTGTGTATTCCACCTCCCCGCACTGGTCGGGCTACGGGGAGCATTCAACCAGGTAAGGTTGGGCAGGCTCGGTGCTCAAGGGAGCCAGTATGCCTGCACGGTCCGGTCTATCCGGCGCCACCTCCCCGCCCCAGCCCAGTACCACCAGTGCCTACACCACGCACCAGGCTTCCAGTGCGTCTCCAGAGCCCTGTTCCTCCTCCACGCATTCTCCCTGTGGTGCGTGTCTCCAGCCCAGTACCTCCAGTTCCGGCACCACGCACCAAGCCTCCTGTGTGTCTCCAGAGCCCTGTACGCACTGTTCCTTCTCCCCGCACTCGCCCTGAGGTGCGTGCCCTCAGCCCGGTACCACCAGTGTCGGCACCACGTACCAGGCCTATAGTACGCCTCGAGAGTCCAGTGTGCCCTGGTCCTGCTCCCCGCACTAGCCTTGAGGTGCGTGTCTCCAGTCCGGTACCACCAGTTCCGGCACCACGCACCAGGCCTACTGTGCGCCTCAGCAGGTCAGAGTCGGCTGCCTGCCCAGCGCCGTCTGAGCTGCCTGCCTGCCCAGCGCCGTCTGAGCTGCCTGCCTGCCCAGCGCCGTCTGAGCTGCCTGCCTGCCCAGCGCCGTCTGAGCTGCCTGCCTGCCCAGAATGGCTATAATTGTTAATGGGAATATGGTGTGTGCATTTTCAGGATCTAAATAAACAATTTTGAATTTGTAAGCAGGATTGTTGCATCTTTACACATACATTTTTACTCAGATACATTTGCCCTATATTCTCCTAACCACACGATGAAGCTCTGATGAAAATATGCAACTAAGATTTTAATCTATTTTCCTACATGTTTTCCTGACTACATACCCATTTTCTTCCCATCTCACCAAATGTAGCCCATAGGCATTCATCACATGCACAGCAGACAGCTGGCAGTTGAACATTAAATAATGAGAATCATTAATTAAAGAGGAAAAGTTGAAATTAACCCAGCGAAGAGGTGAAGATGTGGACAGGATGGAACATTGCAACACCTGTGATGGCATGTGCATGTTTTTGATTTAACTTGAAGATATTCGTTTATAAATTTTTCGAAGAAAAAGATTCATTGAAAAGACTTGCTGGTTTTGTCTTTATCCCTGTGTCACGTCCTGACCATAGTGCTTATGTGTTTTGCTTGTTTTAGTGTTGGTCAGGACGTGAGCTGGGTGGGCATTCTATGTTGTGTGTCTAGTTTGTCTGTTTCTGTGTTCGGCCTAATATGGTTCTCAATCAGAGGCAGCTGTCAATCGTTGTCCCTGATTGAGAATCATATATAGGTGGCTTGTTTTGTGTTGGGATTTTGTGGGTGGTTGTTTCCTGTCTCTGTGCTTTCTCTGCACCAGATAGGGCTGTACCGGTAAGCCACGTTTGTTATTTTGTAAGTGTTCACTGTTTATTCGTTTAATTAAACATGTTGAGCACTGGTTCCGCTGYGTCTTGGTACGATCCCTGCTACACCCCCTCTTCAGACGAAGAGGAGGAAGGCTGCCGTTACACCCTGGCGTCATGTCAACTCATAGTTTCAAGGTTAAGGTCTCGTTTATTCTTTGCGTTTTATCACTTGTAGTTGTCACGATTGTTGAAAAGAGTAGACCAAGGCGCAGCGTGCGTATAGTTCCACATATTTTTTATAAACTGAAAACTCACCAAAACAAAACAACAATAAAGCACAAACGAACTGTGAAGCTATACAAAATAGTGCAGACAGGCAACTAAACATAGTCAAGATCCCACAAACACAAAAGGGAAATGGCTACCTAAATATGATCCCCAATCAGAGACAACGATAAACAGCTGTCTCTGATTGGGAACCATATCAGGCCAACATAGACAYACAAAAACCCTAGATGACCCACCCTAGTCACTATCACGCCCCAACCAACACAGAGAAAAAACAGCTTACTATGGTCAGGGTGTGACAGTAGTCTTTCGGGTGAGGATTTTTTCAAAATTGTAGTGGTAAACTTTACATGTGAAACTTTGAAAACGTTCCTAATTAAATGCACAAAAAAATGATATTCAAATCAATAAATCAGATAAATCCATGACAAATTCTACCCTGGTGTTTAAACAAAATCATATCAAACCCTTTGTTTAGTTTTCGGCTTCTTTCTTCCTTTTTGTAACTAACTTCTTTCTTTAAATAACTTCAGAGGTACAACAAAAGAGTTGTTAACCAAAAGCCCCTTGTGACCAGTGATGTGTTGACACTGCATCACCACTCTTCTTCCAGCCTGCCCTTTGAGTTTAGACTGTAGTAACCTTAATCCATCCACCTTCACACAGGTCACTCCTGGATAGAAGGTTACTCCTGTATCATGGGTGTGGTGGACGGTGGCTGGCTGTGTGGCTGATAGCTCTTATATCATTTACAGTCAAGACGTACAGCATTTCTTTTTTTGAGCTATCCCCTAATGTATCATGAAAACAAAATGGATAATGCAGCTGGGGGAATGCAAGAGCAACGAACGTTGTGCAGAGAACATGCTGCTGACGTGGGAGTCCTTTTACAGAATCACTGATGTGTCCTGTTTCCCTGACTGGTTTGGCTTATGGTTGTGAATCCTGTTCATGTTCCTATGAGGTTTGGGAGTGTGTTTACCGTCTGCTGATAAAGAGTTTTTGGCTAAAGCAGGCCCTTTTGACGGGATGTCTAGACSAGATGGTCAGATCTAGTGTGGCTCAGTTGGTATTGCATAGTCACAAAGTGTTGTGTGGTTTCGATTCCTACAGGGGACTAACTACTGTATGTTGCTCTGCTAAGGGTGTCTTCTCGTGATTAGAATGTCAGATGATGACATCAGTAATGGAAATGTGGAAGTGCCACAATTTGTGGCAATAATGCATTTATATACTGCTCTGTTGAATAACTTGCCATTTTTACATTGATATGGTATTTTGTACAGTCAAAATAGTTTTCAATGGTTTGGCTTTAAAAATAGGGGCATGTTGAAGATGTCATAAAATATCACAAGATGTATGTCTTTACAATAACTTCCACAAATAAGCATTAATAAACGATCAATAAACTATAACCAATGTGATTTATACAAATATACAATCATTTAAAGCATACTCCATTTTCAAAATTTCACATACTATCAAACTTTCTATTTCCGCATACCCAAAATACCAAATATTTTTTTWATATCAAATTGGGATAACTTTCATGTCCGGTTTAAACCAGTATCCCATTGACAGAAGATCTTATCTGTGAATGGCACTTAAATCTGACTGTATGACGTTGCGTATGGTGAAATGAGCTTACTGCTGTGGTGATAAGAGAAGGGAACTGAAGGACAACTTCACTAGTTTGAATTATTAACACTTCCTCGCCAGGGCGTTAGCTTGACCTTTAAGCTAATTATGCAAACAAGTCTGAAGCAGAAGTCAATTAAAAATGAYATCTTCTTTATAGAAAATGTATTATACCTAAGAAATCTACAAAGAATATCTTGTCTGGTAACTGAGCTAACCGGAAATATGTCTGGAGCAGTRAGCATCACAGACCTAACAATGAAAAATAAATGAATCACAACACTAAATGTTAATTTAAATGTATAATTAATTTAGTGTATACTGTACATCAAATATTTTCTATGTATGATTGATAAAGTAGCAGAGCATGTCATGAAAAGAACAGTCTGCCGGCAGTTTCTTTTAATCAGTTTCAATGATTTATGTATACAATTCTAAGATATTGTGCTGTATGTTATTAACCTTTTACTGCAGTGGGCTAAATCATGGTCACACAGAGTGTTTCTTGTTAGTCTTAAACAAATCTACTTTGAAACAAAAGTATACACCTCACACATATGGTTGTGGGTAAAAAAAAAGAAGACACCTGTACCATGTCAGATCTAGAGTTGAAATGTATTACATTTTGAGTTTGCAACCCAATATTACACTTTATATATCACAGAAGACTGAAATGTAACAGAACCGGTTGATATAGAAACAACGGATTTTCGCCGGCTTTTTTGAAATAATGTTTATTAATTATGAAATTATGAAAAATATGAATAACACTCTACCCACGAGGCCACTAGGTCATTWGACTGCAGKAAAGGGCTACGTCTGCTTCCTTTCAATTATTTACATTATAGGGAGAATTCTACCACCTTGACATTGAACATTCTATCAGCTGCTTTGCCCCTCTTTTCTTACCCATAATGCTCTACTCTGTCTACCATATCTGTGTAGACCTGTAAGCAATAGCACTGCCATGGTAGCAAGGTAATGTCTCGTCCTTGGCCTCACCTGTTTGACAACACGATAATCCTGAATGGGATATAGATTTTTCTCTTCTGAGGCTGATAGGTTTCATTTGGGTTCTTATGTTCAAGGCCAAGTACTATTGATATATCTGGTACCAATAGATGTTACTTGGGAATTAAAATATGGATAGATCTGAGGTCCATTTCTATTTACAAGGTTGCAGAGATTAGAGGATTGGCCACCCTTCGGAGCCTGGTTCCGCTCTAGGTTTCTTCCTAGGTTCCTGCCTTGTGAGTTTTTGCGTCTGCCTTTTCATTGCTTGCTCTTTGGGGATTTAGGCTGGGTATCTGTAAAGCACTTTGTGACAACTGCTGATATAAAAATKACTTTATAAAATACATTTGATTGATAGATTTAGGGGGAACCAGTGTCATTCCAAAATCTTTGTACTGTAACTGTGTCAACTGGTAGACATATTACCCAGGTCCCAACATGAGTCTGATCCAACTACGGTTTCCAAGAAGAGTGACTAAGCACACATTCAACAACCTCCACCCGATCAATGGAACAAAAACACTCAAGGCAGAAAATGTATTATGTCTGTTAATCAAGGTACAATTTCCAAATTGCCAGAAGCTTATTAGCTTTCTGATTACTGGTRAGGTTAAAAAAAGATCACCCAATAATTCGGCAGTTCGATATGATGTGTCCCTTGTCGGGCTGCTATGGAACTTTGGTTCAGACTGCTGGTTGGATGGAGGGAGATAACCCTCTGCACTCTACGCCCCGATCAACAGTCACAGCGATAAGCAAGCAGCCAAGGGAACTGTTATGAAACAATACACATCACTATGAGGTYTAGGCCTACTAATTGAGAAGAGCGACTGAAGATTACTCCTTCATTACCCTTGGGGGGAATATTTCAGTGGTATTATACTGTATTTTGTTTTACTAGAGAAGGATGATTTGAGACAGTATTGATGTGGATACTTCATATTGAAGTTAGAGTTTACAGTAAATCATTACTAGTCCTGTAGCTGGTATATACAGTACCTAATATTTGTTAGGAAATTACTTGATAACGACATGACTACTTATTTGAACTTCCCGTTAGTAAGTACTGTAAGTACAGTCATAACTGAAATTATTGACGACCTTGATAAAGATGAGCAAAAAATAGAATTGCTCAGAGAAAGAGATTTTCTTTATCAAGTAATAATAWTTTTTTCTCAAAAAGAGAGGGGTCAAAATGATTGGCACCCTTGTTTTCAATACACCTGCACCCTCCCCTTGTGTGGATAAYGGCGCTGAACCTTTTTCTAAAATATTTKATGAGATTGGAGAACACATTGGGAGGGATCTTAGACCCTTCCTCCATACCTTCCTTCATACATCTTTCCAGATCTTTGATATCTTTCGTCTGTGCTTATGGACTGCCCTCTTCAATTCAAACCACAGCTTTCCATTAGAGCTCAAGTCCGGGGACTGAGATGGCCATTGCAAAATGTTGATTTTATGGTCAGGCTACTTTATGGTAATTATCGGAAATTAACAACATTTGTAACTGTCTTGGGTAATAATCATGCAATTACTGTGTTGTTACCATGTTGATCTTGTTACGTGATCATTTATGATTACATAAGATAAGCATATTCATATTTTCAGGAAGTTTGATTGAAGGGAAGACCTATGAGTTGTTCTCTGTTCCATTGAACAACCTCTATTTTGACCACCCGACCCATGCCCAACCACAAAGACACACACAAGGACACACACACAAGGACACACACACAAGGACACACACACAAGGACACACACACAAGGACACACACACACCTGTACCTTGACACATACACCAGATTATAGCTGTTGCCGTGGAGGATAATTGACCTTGACGGTAATGCTGATTGATAGATTTGAAGCTGTTGAGTTGTGTCAACTACACCTTTAGATATACTCCCTCTGGAATACAGTATAACTGTTCTGCAGGGAAAGGTTTGGAGAAGAAGACATTTCTTCATTGCCTGTTTCAGATATCTTTTTGGGTTTCGCTATGACAAGGGCGTAGAAGTCAAAGTCAATTCCTGGAGGGCTCCAGTGTCTTAGGATTTTCATTCATTCTTTTAGTGTCTGATTAAGAGCAGGAAACCCAGGTGTGTAGACTTCCTAGCTAATCAATCACCTTGATCAGTTATGTGAAAACGAAGGAACAAATCAAATCAAATTAAATGTTGTGCAGAATACAACCTTATAGTYAAATGCTTACTTATAAGCCCTTAACCAACAATGCAGTTCAAGAAATAGAGTTAAGAAAATATTTACTAAACAAAATAAAGTATTAAAAAAAAAAAAACACAAAAAAATAACTAATAACAAGGTTATTTACAGGGGGTACCGGTACAGAGTCAACGTGCGGGAGTACAGGTTAGTCGAAGTAATTTGCACATGTAGGTAGGGGTAAAGTGACTGCATAGGTAATAACCAGTGAGTAGCAGAAATGTAAAAATAAAAAAGGGGGGGGGGGGGTCAATGTAAATTGTTTGGGGTAGAAGCTGTTAAGGAGCCTTTTGGTCCTAGACTTGGCGCTCCGGTACCGCTTGCCGTTCAGTAGCAGAGAGAACAGTCTATGACTTGGGTGACTGGAGTCTTTGACAATTTTTTGGGCCTTACTCTGACACCGCCTAGTATGTAGGTCCTGGATGGCAGGAAGCTTGGCCCCAGTGATGTACTGGGCTGTACGCACTACCCTCCTTACGGTCAGATACAGAGCAGTTGCCATACCAGGCGGTGATGCAACCGGTCAGAATGCTCTCGATGGTGCAGCTGTAGAACTTTTTGAGGATCTGGGGACCCATGCCAAATCTTTTCAGTCTCCTGAGGGGGCAAAGGTGTTGTCGTGCCCTCTTCATGACTGTCTTGGTGTGTTTGGACCATGATAGTTCGTTGGTGATGTGGACACCAAGGAACTTGAAACCCTCGACCCGCTCCACTACAGCCCTGTCGATGTTAATGGGGGCCTGTTCAGCCCGCTTTTTCCTGTAGTCCACGATCAGCTCCTTTGTCTTGCTCATATTGAGSGGGAGGTTGTTGTCCTGGCACCACACCTCCCTATAGGCTGTCTCATCRTTGTCGGTGATCATGCCTACCACTGTTGTGTCGTCAACAAACCTAATGATTGTGTTGGAGTCATGTTTGGCCACGCAGTCGTGGGTGAACAGGGAGAACAGGGAGAACAGGAGGGGACTAAGCACCCACACCTGAGGGGCTCCAGTGTTGAGGATCAGCGTGGCAGATGTATTGTTGCCTACCCTTACCACCTGTGGCGGACTGTCAGGAAGTCCAGGATCCAGTTGCAGAGGGAGGTGTTGAACGCTGAGCTGAAGTCAATGAACAGCATTCTCACATAGGTGTTCCTTTTGTCCAGGTGGGAAAGGGCAGTGTGGAGTGCGATTTGAGATTGCGTCATATGTGGATCCTTATGGGGCGGTATGCGAATTGGTGTAGGTCTAGGGGTTCCGGGATGATGGTGTTGATGTGAGCCATGACCAGCCTTTCAAAGCACTTCATGGCCACCAACGTGAGTGCTACGGGGCGTTAATCATTTAGGCAGGTTACCTTYGCTTCCTTGGGCACAGGGACTATGGTGGTCTGCTTGAAACATGYAGGTATTACAGACTCGGTCAGGGGGAGAGGGTCAAAACAGCAGGTCCGGTACAAGGTAGCACATCTGGTGAACAGGTCAGGATCCATAGCCGCAGGCTGAACAGCAGAAACTGTCAGCTGCACTACCAGGTGGACTGGGGACGTGAACAGCCAGAAGTCGTCAGGCCAGGTAGTCTTGAGGCATGGTCCTAGGGCTCAGGTCCTCTGGGAGGAGAGATGGGAGAATTAGAGGGAGCATACCTGWGATCACACAGGACACCATATAAGACAGGAGAATTACACCAGATAGGACCGACTGACACTATCCCCTCGGCACATAGACTATTGCAGCATAGATACTGGCGACTGCTATAGGTGGTATCGGGGGACACTGTTGCTCACTTCTTCCAGGGCAATCGGAGACACCATAGTTTCTCTATTGTCAGCCAGGGAGCGGAAAAGTCTTGTCTAAATCCATTTACAATTGTGCAAAATGCTAGTGCTTGGAAATACAATTTAAGGTTTGGAACGAATAGCCCTGCAGTGTCTTTCCCTTTCTGTAAATGTGTTAATTTAATCCGGGATTTCTTACCTTTCCAAATACATTTTAAAAACGCATTGTGGATTTTATTCTAATAGCCGGAAGGGATAAATTCAACTGAAGCAATATAGATCCTTTTTTACAATATACATTCTGCCAGTTAGAGTAACTGGGATGTTAATCCATCTACCGAGGTCTGATATAATTGATTTGAGCATTCTGTTGAACTTTTTGGCAATGGTTTCATCTAAAGRAAATATATCTATTCCTAAATATTTCAAAGGGGAAACGATTGAGATTCCATAAGTAGAGATGGGGTCCTCTGTCGGGTTATTCAGGGGTAGTAAGGCAGATTTGAGATGGGATCGCCTTGCCTGCTACTTCTAGTTATTCTGAAACGATTAGAGCAGGTATTGGCTGTTATTACTATTGCTGAGGGATTGGCATATAGTATTTTAATCATATTGAATAAGTCCCATATGTTCCAAAACCGACCAAAGATATGATCATTGTAGTCTATCAAAAGTTTTTTCTGCGTTGAGAAAGGAGCTTTGGTTTCTGATGAATCATGTAAGATCCTGTATTTAGACGACAGAGGTTATCTGAGGATAACTTCTTATGGCTGAGATCCCGTTAACGGGATCGACTTGACAACAGCCAGTGAAACTGCAGGGCGCCAAATTCAAACAACAGAAATCTCATATATAAAATTTCTCAAACATACAAGTACTTAACACCATTTTAAAGATAAACTTGTTGTAAATCCAGCCACAGTGTCCGATTTCAAAAAGGCTTTACGACGAAAGCACACCAAACGATTATGTTAGGTCAGTATCTAGTCACAGAAAAACACAGCMATTTTCCCAGCCAAAGAGAGGAGTCACAAAAAGCAGAAATAGAGATCAAATTAATCACTAACCTTTGATGATCTTCATCAGATGACACTCATATGACTTCATGCTACACAATACATGTATGTTTTGTTCGATAAAGTTCATATTTATATCCAAAAATCTTAGTTTACATTGGCGCGTTATGTTCAGTAATGTTTGCCTCCAAAACATCTGGTGATTTTGCAGAGAACCACATCAATTTACAGAAATACTCATAATAAACATTGCTAAAAGATACAATTGTTATGCATGGAATTATAGATAAACTTCTCCTTAATGCAACCGCTGTGTCAGATTTTAAAAAAACTTTTGGGAAAAAGCACACCATGCTATAATCTGAGTACAGCGCTCAGAGCCCAAAGAAGCCATACAGATATCCGCCATGTTGTGGAGTCAACAGAAGCCAGAAATAGTATTATAAATATTGACTTACCTTTGGTCTTCATCAGAATGCACTCCCAGGAATCCCAGTTCCACAATAAATGTTTGTTTTGTTCGATAACGTCCATAATTTATGTCCAAATACCTCCTTTTTGTTCACGCGTTTAGTACAGTAATCCAAATGCGCAGGCACTAGGTCCAGACAAAGTAAAAAAATTCCATTACAGTTCGTAGAAACATGTCAAACGATGTTTTGAATCAATCTTTAGGATGTTTTTAACATAAATCTTCAATAATGTTTCAACCGGAGAATTCCTTTGTCTTCAGAAATGCGATGGAACGCAGGTCGCTCTCACGGGAGCGCGCGTGGTCAGCTCATGCCAGACCCCTGACTCAAAGAGCTCTTCTTCCCTCATTCTTCACAGTAGAAGCATCAAAGGAAGTGCAATATGACCCCAAAGACACTGTATATTGGATAGGCAAACCTACAAACCTCAGATTTCCCACTTCCTGGTTGGATTTTTTTCTCAGGTTTTTGCCTGCCATATGAGTTTTGTTATACTCACAGAAATCATTCAAACAGTTTTAGAAACTTCAGAGTGTTTTCTATCCAAATATACTAATAATATGCATATCTTAGCTTCTGGGACTGAGTAGCAGGCAGTTTACTCTGGGCACCTTTTTAACAAACCCGCTTTGGTCTGAGTATACCAACTTGGGTAATTAAGTTTCAAGATGGGACGAGAGAATTTTGGAAAATATATTTATATCTGTGTTTATCAAAGATAGGGGGTGACAGTGAGATCCCTGTATGGCATCCTTACCTTTTTTATTTTATTTACATCCCTTCCAAATAGAGTACCACAGTATGAGTCATAATACCCATAAATCTTAGTGGTCAAACAGGGAAATGGTTCCAAAAGTTTTTCCACCATTAATTTTTCCCATTTTTTCCCCCCGAACATTTAAAATAAGGGCTGTGTTCCGTGTAGGCTTACCCTGGCGTGAAGTTTTGATAACCGTGTAAATCTCTCGAGGACAAGAGGACTTTTCTTAATATATTCGCCTGTATGTACCCCCCAAAAATGAAATGTTAATTGGCTGCTAATGTAGCTATCATAAAGAACTACAAATGCCATGACGATCTGGACGAGACTGTCGATTCGAGGTAAAGGTAAGAATCTCTGGAGAAACTATCTAATGTTGGCTAAATGTAGTAATTAATAAATTGGCAACATTTATTTAAATGGACAATTCGGAACTTTCCTGTACAAGTTTTAAATTGACACAATACCTGTTAGCAAAGGTGTCAGCTATAGATAACGTGCAGGAGCTTGCAGGGATTTGTAGTTTTGCATGGTCTATTTTGATGCTAATTAGCATTTCAAATCTGAGAGTAAATAGAGGCGAATTTATTGATAAGTCACCTTGTCCGAGAGAGATTTACATGGTTATCAAAACGTCACGCCAGGGTAAGCCTACATGAAACAAAGCCCTTATTTTAAGTGTTTCTAAAGTCCCCGATTGGAACCATTTCCCTGTTTGACCGCTAGGTTTTATAGGTATTATGAAACCTTCACTGTGGGGCTCTATGAACCTTTGTGAAGGGCTGTGTTAATCATTTAGACTAATAGTTTACCTAATTGGTTCCCGAAATGTTAAATAGACCTCAGGAGAAATACTGTCCCTTTTACGTTATTGGAGAAAAACATGGGCTCCTAGCAAACCGGCTTCCTCATTTGATAGAAGAGGAGTTCTTAAATCTTTTTTACTCAATCTTACTTGGTGTGGATTTACAATCAGAGGTGTACATTTCTTTATAGAAACAGGAATCTTTGGTTGATAAATTTGGTTTCTGATAGTAATTCACCGGATTCATATTCAATGGTTTCCATATGCGCTAATTGATCATTACTGCAAAGCTTGTTAGCCAGTAGATGACAGGCAGCTCAATTCTGATATTTTTTTTCACAAATTGGTCTTTTGATCAATCAGATCATCTTTGAAAAATATATTTTGTGAAAAGATAGTGTGATTATTAACGCAGCCCTCAAGGACATACAGYGCATTCAGAAAGTATTCAGACCCCTTGACTTTTTCCACATTTTGTTACGTTACAGCCTTATTCTAAAATTGATTAAATTGTTCTTTTTCACCATCAATCTACACACAATACCACATAATGACAAGCAAAAAGTATCACATTTACATAAGTATTCATACCCTTTACTCAGTACTTTGTTGAAACACCTTTGACAACGATTACAGCTTCGTGTCTTCTTGGGTATGACACTACAAGCTTGAAACACCTGTATTTGGGAAGTTTCTCMCATTCTTCTTTGCAGATCCTCTCAAGGTTTGTCAGGTTGGATAGGGAGCGTCACTGCACAGCTATTTTCAGGTCTGTCCAGAGATGTTCGATCGGGCTCTGGGCTCTGTACTTTGCTCCGGTCATCTTTCCCTCAATCCTGACTAGTCTCCTAGTCCCGGCTGCTGAGGACATCCCCACAGCATGATGTTCCCACCACCATGCATCACCGTAGGGATGGTACCAGGTCTCCACAAGTGATGCTTGGCATTCAAGCCAAAGAGTTCAATCTTGGTTTCATCAGACCAGAGAATCTTGATCCTCATTGTCTGAGAGTCCTTTAGGTTCCTTTTGGCAAACTCCAAGTGGGCTGTCATGGGCCTTTTACTGTGGAGTGGCTTCCGTCTGGCCACTCTACCATGAAGGCCTGATTCGTGGAGTGCTGCAGAGATGGTTGGCCTTCTGGAAGGTTCTCCCATCTCCACAGAGGAACTCTGGAGCTCTGTCAGTGACCACCGGGTTCTTGGTCACCTACCTGACTAAGGCCTTTGTCCCTCGGTTGCTCAGTTTGGCCAGGCGGCCAGCTCTAGGAAGAGTCTTAGTGGTTCCAAACTGATTCCATTTAAGAATGATGGAGGCCACTGTGTTCTTGGGGACCTTCAATGCTGCAGACATTTTTTGGTACCCTTCCCCAGATCTCTGCCTCGACACAATCCTGTCTCGGAGCTCTACGGACAATTCCTTCGACCTCATGGCTTGGTTTTTGCTCTGACATGCACTGTCAACTGTGGGACCTTAAATAGACAGGTGTGCGCCTTTCCAAATCATGTCCAATCAATTGAATTTACCACAGGTGGACTCCAATCAATTTGTAGAAACATCACAAGAATGATCAATGGAAACAGGATGCACCTGAGCTCAATTTAAAGTCTCATAGCAAAGGGTCTGAATACTTATGTAAATAAGGTATTTCTGTTTTTATTTTTAATACATTTGTAAAAATGTCTAAACCTGTTTTCGCTTTGTCATTATTGTATGTATTGTATGTATTGTATGTAGATTGATGAGGAAAACAATTAATTCAATACATTTTAGAACAAGGCTGTAACAAAATGTGGAAAGAGTCAAGGGGTCTGAATAGTTTCCGAATGCACTGTATGAAAGCTATGAGATGCCCCATGCAGGTGATAAACCATTGTTCTTCCACCCTGGACCTGGTGACCCATAAGGTGTGCAGGCTTTTGTTCTAGACTCATTCTAACACACCAACCATTAAGCTCTTGAATATTTGAATCAGGTATGTTACTACAATGTAATGTACAATGAGGTGTTTTGTATTATTACAATGTAATGACAGGCTTTGCACTTAGTTTCCTTATTATGTAATCAAATTAGATTATGGTTGTCCCTAGGACTAGTCTGGAGGAAAATAACAGTACAATACATTTAGAGTATGTATAGTATTTATTTATTTACTCAACTTTCTTGATAGAGCTCTTTATTATAATATCCCCCTAGAGTCGATTGATGCGCCCGCAAGTCACACGTGATGTCATTTTGAATATTGAATAGCAGCTCCGTGTGTTTATGCTAGAGACTTTCTTGCAGTGCCTGCAGCTCATTCCCCTCTTTCCGCTGATATAAAGCGCCTATCCCATAACATGGGACTTGTGAAAGCAGTATTTTATACACATGAGAGGATCCAGACAAGAAAATCAACTGTAAAACCAGAATAATTAGTCACCAACATCGAGCAGCACTTTAGCAGCACTCACTTGTTTTGCTTGTTTTGCTTGTTTTGCTTGTTTTGCTCTACGACGCACACAAGCTTCTAGCCCAAAGGTCGGCAGATGACGATATTGAGTCGTGTCATCTTACCATCCAAATGCATTGTATGCAGCCGGCAATACAACATTCTCCAAATTTTTCACAAAATTTTAGCAGCACTCACTTGTTTTGCTCTACGACGCACACAAGCTTCTAGCCCAAAGGTTGGCAGATGACAATATTGAGTCGTGTCATCTTACCGTCCAAATGCATTGTATGCAGCCGGCAATACATTCGTATCCCTCATGGGCGGGTTCGTACTTAAAACATTCTCCATTCAGGCTGCATAGGCTTTGTTTTCCTTTATGTGAGTACGCTGAAATAAAACTGGGAAAATATGCACTCTTTCTTCATGAAACACCATTTTCCGCCACCATGCTAGAGTGGCTAAATGCTAATCCCGGATTTTGTGTATCGTATTAAACAAAAAACGTACAGCTACGGGTGGAGTCTCGCAAGCTGTCCCAGACATACATCGGTCCCTTTAAGGTTGCCAGGAGAGTGAACCCCGTTACATATCGCCTGCACTTACCCAGATCCCTTAAGATTAAACCCACGTTTCACATTTCCTTATTAAAACCTGTTGTTTTTTCTCCCCTTGTCCCGGCAGGCAGACCTCCCCCTCCGCCCTGTGTCATCGGAGGCCAGCCTGCTTATACCGTCCATCGGATACTGGATTCCCGCCGGGTGCAGCGGTCCTGGCAGTATCTGGTGGACTGGGAAGGCTGAGGGGCGCTCCTGGGTTCCTGCCAAAGACATACTGGACCCTGACCTCATTCTTCAGTTCAGGGCCCTCCACCCCGAGAAAGCTGGTAGGAACGTCGGGAGCCGTTCCTAGGGGGGGGGGATTCTGTCTGGATTTGGCAGAGTGCAGGCGATATGTAACGGGGTTCACTCTCCTGGCAACCTTAAAGGGACCGATGTATGTCTGGGACAGCTTGCGAGACTCCACCCGTAGCTGTACGTTTTTTGTGGAGAGCCAGACTCTCTGGCCGGGGCACAGGGTAGGCCCGGGACGGCGACGTCTGTTGGCTTGTCGTTGGTACCGCTGTGAGGAACGCAGAAGATTAAGACGGGTCTTCCTCCATGTAAGCCGACAGCGTCTGATGAACTTCAAGGCTGAAGGCACTCCGACTTCTGCCTCCTGGTCCGGGAACAATGGAGGGGCATAGCCAAACTAACTCTCGTGCGGGGACATACCAGTGGAGGAGGAGCGCAAGGTGTTGTGCGCGTACTCGGCCCAAACAATGAAGTACGACCATGTGGACGGGTTGTTGGAGGCCATACATCTGAGGGCGGTTTCCAGCTCTTGATTCATCCTCTCGGTTTGGCCGTTGGACTCCGGGTGGTACCCTGAAGATAGACTGGCAGTGGCCCCTATGAGTTGGCAGAAGGCCTTCCAAAACCTTGAGGCGAACTCGGGACCTCTGTCGGAAACCATATCTTGAGGAATGCTGAAGACTCGGAACACATGGTTAATTACCAACTCAGCCGTTTCCTTGGCAGAAGGTAACTTAGTCAAGGGGACGAACCTGGCAGCCTTAGAAAACCTGTCGATGATGACTAGGATAGTAGTATTACCATGGGACGGAGGAAGGCCAGTAATAAAGTCCAACGAGATATGGGACCAGGGTCGGTGGGGAATAGATAAAGGGTGAAGGAGTCCTTGAAGGCGGAGGTGAGAAGATTTTCCCTGGCAGCACACGGGACAGGCCTTGACGAAAGTGGCAACGTCTTCTTTTATGGTGGGCCACCAGAACTTTCGCTGGATGAACTCCAAGGTGCGACCTACGCCCGGGTGACAGGTGAGGCGAGAGGAGTGCCCCCACAGAAGGACCTGGGTCCTCGCTGCCTTGGGGACAAACAACCGATTGGCAGGACTTCCTTTCGGACCCGGTTCGATAGCTTGAGCTCGTCTCACGGTATCCTCAACTTGCCACGAGATCGGGGCCACAATCTTAGCGGCAGGAAGGACAGGCATGTCAGTATCTTCTCGAATGGCAGGAGCGTAGACTCGGGACAAGGCGTCCGGTTTGAGATTCTTCGACCCGGGCCGATAGGTGAGGATAAACTGGAATTGATTGAAGAAAAGAGACCATCGAGCTTGTCTGGAGTTCAACCGCTTCGCCTGCTGGATATACTCAAGATTTTTGTGGTCCGTAAGCACTTGAAACGGTTGAGAAGCCCCCTCGAGCCAATGTCTCCATTCCTTCAATGCCATCTTAACCGCTAGGAGTTCACGATCCCCCACATCGTAGTTCCTCTCGGCCGGGGTAAGCCGGTGTGAGAAGAAGGCGCAAGGGAGGAGCTTCTTGTCTTCACCCCTCTGAGACAGGACAGCTCCAACACCAACCTCTGATGCGTCTACCTCCACCACAAAAGGTTCATCCGCAGTCGGTAGTGTCAGGATGGGAGCAGAGAGGATGCGCTGCTTGAGTCCTTGGAAGGCCGTCTCAGCTTATTTTCCCCACAGAAACCTTGCGTTGCCACCCTTGGTTAAAGCTGAGAGAGGGGCTGCCACCAAGCTGAAGTTCTTGATGAACTTGCGGTAAAAGTTTGTGAAGCCCAGGAAACGCTGAACTTCCTTAACGGACTTGGGGGTGGGCCAATCCGCTACCGCCCCTACCTTCTTGGAGTCCATTTGGACTCGACCGGGTTCCACTACAAATCCCAGGAATTGTACTCGGGAGGAATGGAATTCACATTTTTCCGGCTTAACGTACAAATGGCTGTCTAGGAGGCGTTTGAGTACTTGTCTGACATGCTTTGTGTGTTCTTGAAGGGAGCTCGAAAAGATGAGGATGTCATCCAAGTAAAYGAACACGAAGATGTTAAGCATATCCCTAAGCACATCGTTTATGAGCGCTTGGAACACAGCCGGGGCGTTGGTCAGGCCGAAGGGCATCACCAAGTATTCGTAGTGACCAGTAGGCGTGTTGAAAGCGGTCTTCCACTCGTCACCGTGTCTGACCCGCACAAGAAGGTATGCGTTCCGCAGGTCAAGCTTAGTGAAGACAGCTGCTTCCTGGAGCAGCTCAAAKGCTGTGGCCATAAGGGGTAGCGGTTACGGACGGTTATGGCATTGAGTCCCCGGTAGTCGATGCAAGCACATAATCCACCGTCTTTTTTGGCCACAAAGAAAAACCCTGCTCCCGCGGGCGAGGTGGACGGACGAATGAGGCCTGCTGCCAGAGCGTCCTTGATGTAGGTATCCATAGCAGCTCGTTCGGGAGGAGATAGGGAAAAGATCCGACCCCTGGTCGATGAGGCAATCGTAAGGTCTATGGGGTGGTAGCATGGTGGCCCTCTGTTTGAGGTCATGGTAACACTCAGGAACTCGGGACAGGTCGATGGATTCTAGAGACTCGGGAGGAGAACTCGGGGAACTCGGGAAGATACAAGTGGCTTGGCACGTAGGACCCCACTGCTTGAYAGTGCCCACAGACCAGTCGATGTGAGGGTTATGGCTGTGAAGCCAGGGGTAGCCAAGGACGAGAGGAAACTCGGAACAGTGGATCAGATGAAAGTTCATCACTTCCTGGTGTTGGGAAACTGAAAGTCGCAAGGGGGTAGTGACGCGGGTGACAAGTCCAGATCCCAGAGGGCTTCCATCCAACGTAGTAACCCTCATGGAGTCCCTTAGAGGTTCAGAGGGGACGCCATTCTCCTTCGCCCAGATACCATCCATGAAGTTTCCTGCGGCTCCAGAGTCTACCAAGGCTTGAAGGGGAAGCTCGTGGTTGTCCCAGGAAAGGGTGACTGGAATGAGCAGGCGGGAGTTGGACGGATGGGAGGAGGTTATGTTTCCCGTTAGTCCCCCCAGGCCTCCACGGGACAGTGCGTTTCCCTGGAGCCCGGGACACGTGGAGCGGAAATGGCCCGGTTTGCCGCAATATAGACAGTATCGCTCCCTCATCCGGCGGTCTCTCTCAGCCTGGGAGATGCGTCCAATCTGCATGGGTTCCAGTGAAGCCAGCGAGGATAAAGGTGGGGACTCGGCGCTGGGACCGATAGGAGCTAGGGCGAGAGGTCTACGGTTGAGTTCTCTCTCTCTCAGACGCTGGTCTATGCACAAGGCCAACTTTATCAGGGACTCGAGGTTGTCCGGTGGTTCCCGAGTGGCCAGTTCATCTTGGATGGTGTCGGAAAGACCCTTCAGAAAGCACACTGTGAGCGCCTTGTCGTTCCAGCCACTCGCTGCTGCCACCGTGCGGAACTGGATGGCATAGTCTGTCACGCTGCGCCGACCTTGGCGGAGAGTCAGGAGCTGTTTGGCTGAGTCAGGGCCGCTGGTAGGACCTTGAAACACTCGCTTGTTTTCCTCAGCAAAGGCAGAGTAGCTGGCACAGCAGGGACTTTGGGCATCCCACACAGCAGTAGCCCAGGCCAGGGCTTTTTCCGACATCAGGGTGATGATATATGCGATCTTGGACCGGTCGGTGGGAAACGACGAGGGTTGCAGCTCGAAGGAGAGAGAACATTGGGTGAAAAAACCCTTACAAGCACTCGGATCACCTGAGAACCGTTGGGGAGGCGGAAGACGAGGTTCAGCCAGGGGGTTAACTGCCACGGGCACTTGAATCTGAGGTGCGGGAGCGGTTGCCGGGGGAAGTCGATCAGATATCTGCTTTATGGAAGTCAGCATCTCCGACAGAAGTTGAGAATGTCTAGCCATTAAGGCATCTTGCTGAACCAGAGCGGCTTCGTGGCGATGGACAGTCCCCTCGTGGTGGGACAGCGTGGCAAAAAGGTCCTGGGAACTGGCTGCCTCTGGCTTCATTTGGCTCTGTGTTTGTCAGGACCCGGTTACCAACTCGGGTCTCCGGTGAGAGAAACAGTCACTTAGCAAACTGAGCCACTAATAGTCGGCAGAACCCAGAAGATGAGGCAGACACAGCAGTACTTGAGACGGTGTTTTAATAAAGTAAAAAGGAAAGTTCTTCAGGCAAAAATATAAATCCACAACGTCAAAAGAAATTCCAAGAGAAAAAGGTAATCCTCCAAGTCAAAAGGTGGTAGGTACAGCAGAAAAAAGCCTCAAAAGATAATCAAAAATAAATAAACGAGAACAAAAACAGAGTACCACAAGAGAGTCCAACTGGAGCAACAAATGTTAACAGCATCGCTAGGGCTGGGTGCTAACATTCAAACACAGAGCAAAGAACTGAGGAAGCACAATGGGGGCATCTAGTGGCCAAAACCGGAACAATCCTGGCCAAATCTTGACACAGGGGTTCCGTTTCATCAACAATGCATTTGGACGGTAAAATAACACGACTCAATATTGCCATCTGCCGGCTATTGGGCTAAGAAGCATCAGAGGAGTCCTTCACTGTAAAAATTTTACAAAAGTGAATGGTGTACAGTATGAAAAGTGCAATAACCAAAGTCCCTAAATATGAGTCTACAACAAAAATCCCAGTGTTTTATTATATCTCCTAGATATAGGACAGACGCTTCAATTCCTTAAAATTAATGTTTTGACAGTCTGTTTTGCCATTTATGAATATGTTATTCAGTGAGATTCTATGGGCTATAGCAGTAAAGGCCAAACTCTATATTTGATGAAATCATTTTTCAATATATTTTTTTATACCATTGGGTTAAAAAAAAAGTAAACTAAAATATCTTAATGAACCATGGTATGACCGTCTTAAAACAATTCCATATGTTAGCTTAGTAAATATCGCAAACCAAGGGCTTAGTTAGAACAGTTAGTAACACAACGTTACCCTTTTCAAAATAAGCATACTCTCAAAATCTAAAATATGCACTCTTCTGATATTTGGGATTCGTACCAATGGTATTATCAAAAGCCTGGATTAGCACATTCATTCAATGTAATGGACCACCTGTTACAGAGGCTGTAGGATGACATTCCTTGTAGCTGCTGATCTGAAGTCAGTATCTCATTTCCTTCCCTAACGGTTATGGCTAGGATTTGGGGATGGTTAGCTGACCCTACATCAGTGCTAAAAGCAACTTTAGCCGGGAGAGTGTCATTCAGGGCCTCTGGGTTGGATTGTCATGTTAGACTTGTTTTTTCTTTGTGTGTGTGCTGCCCTCTTCTGGTGAAATAGTCCTGAACTCCACGAAGATACAGCACACAGAGGACTTGCAGCCTATCCATCCAGGTATCCCAACAAGGACAGAGAAGAGTACAGCAGTGAAACCCCCTGAATTACGTTTCATTCTGTGTGCTGAAAGTTAACATCGCTGTACTCTAAACATTGTATAGCCGTCCCAATGTTGTTTATTTGTCCATCAGTGTAATGTCAGACAGTCATCATGACCTTCAAGTTTAAAGAAAATGTCCTTAAAGTCAGAATCAAAGTACTGTTGTCTATATTAAAAAAATACTTACCAAATAAACAGTAGCTACAATTACTAAATTGCTTGTAGACGATTAATCTCTGATTAATTATTTTGTCTCAAATTAATTAATTTATTGCACTGATCCATTGCTCATAGTTATCATGCCAAAATTGGCACTTAGTCAACTCAATATGTTATCAAACTGAGGATGTCAAAATAATACACCATTTGGGTGCTTGTTGATACAGTCCAATGATATCTTGTTGCTATAAGCTTTGCAGAGTATAGGGTTGGACTCTGGACAGAGATCAATGTGGATTTAGGCTTCTATTCTTGCCAACCAGTACACACCTGATTCAACTAATCAACAAATCATGGACTTCAATCAAGACATTATTAGTTGAATCAGGTGTATTATTGCTTGGTTAATAAAATAAAAACCTGCACCACATGGGCTCTCTGTGGATAAGAARCCATGCACAAAGACCACAACACACACAACTTTCAATGAAAGCTGATTCACATTTGCTGTACTGCTATTCTTTGCTAATTTGTTCAACTTGTCTTCCTAAAGCCTGTCTGAAGACTTTCAAATCTCCCTCTACTGTTGTATTACAAATGTACAGGTGGTTGACCAAAAAACACAATCACCTGGATGAATGATGGACAACAATATGACAATTCCCCCACCTAAAAGTGCATGAGTAGTTGCCCAATAGTCATCTTCTTGTCCCTCATTTGTTTGCATTTTTGTCCACCACTTGCAGTTCTTCTATCGCTGATTTCTTATTCTTCTCTCTACATCAACGACTAGTAGTCCACTCCAAACATCTTGGAGAGATTACAGAGGATTCTAATTGTTCCTAATTGTTTCTAATCTTGGTAAAGGCACCATGGCTAGAGACATAATATGCTGTAGTCTTTGTGTGTTATATAATCAACATAAATCGTAACAAAAAAACTATTTATACTCATGTTCATTGAATATTAGATATATCAACACACTATCCCATGTTTAAATTCAATCCGGGCTTAAAAGGAGCATACTGGGCTTAATTTAACAGTGATTTATGGTGAAAAAGACAGAATAACAAATTTTACTCATAAATTATTTGGAAAGCAATGGTTTAGGGCATGGTTTCTGATAAAATAATKTATATGTTTAAAGATGATAATTAAATAATTCTACCCTGAAACTTAACCATTAGGGATTACAGTTTATGTAGCATGTATAAGGAATAATTAACTATGTTGGACTGGGAGGGAGAGAAATATGTGTGTATGTGTGTGCCTAAGAAAATACAGAGAACAATTAAACTGTGGTTGACCCGACCTGGCTCGAACTCTGAGAAACTTATGACGACAGGGAGTACTCAAGGTTTCCCTAATATCGGGGGAATGGAACTGTCGGCCGGGTAGTGATACACAGTGGTGAGAACTCTGGAGAAGGATACAACTCACCTACTGTTTGTGTGTATGTATGTGCGTAGGATACCTACTGTTTGTGTGGAAGTATGTGCGCAAGTATAAAATGGATGTCTTTGTATAATGGACTTCGGGACATTCTCGTGAATAAACTGTACTAACCTTTTGCATAAGCTGAGTCTTTGCCTAATTATTATTAAACCCATGGTCTTACAAACCCTGGGTGATTGGTCAAAGCTATTGATTGTTAGTTATTATCATTGTGATTGAAAATGCTCATGACAGTTTCCCACCCAAACTCATTCCTGCCCCCCCGGGTGCAGATTTAGTTTTTCCCCCCTAGCACTACACAGCTGATTCCATTATTTGAGTCAGCTGTATAGTGCTACTGTATGGCAAATACCAAAACGTGCACCCGGGGGGGCCTAGAACAGAATTTGGGAAACCCTGGTTTAGGGTATAAGTATACACTATATTCTACAATATTATGCAAAGTTAGTATTGATCATATTGAAAAATAAATCTTTATTGACATTTACGTTCTGTATAGAGGGAGTGCTTTTTGTGCAACTGTACCCTTTAAGCCCACCTGAGATGATGTCATCTCTTTTTGTAAATTATTCGGAAATGTATTCAGAACCCTTGACTTTTTCCGCATTGTGTTACGTTACAGCCGTATTCTAAAATTGATCAAATTAAATGTTTTCCTCATCAATCTGCACACAAAACCCCATAATGACAAAGTGAAAATAGGTTTTTTAACTTTTTTGCAAATTTATACAAAATGTAACATTAAAATACCTTATTTACAAGTATTCAGAACCCTTTGCTCTGAGATTTAAAATTGAGCTCAGGTGCATCCTGTTTCCATTGATCATTCTTGAGATGTTTCTACAACTTGATTAATGTCCACTTGTGGTAAATTCAATTGATTGGACATGATTTGGAAAGGCACACACCTGTCTATATATGGTCCCACAGTTGACAGTGCATGTCAGAGCAAAAATCAAGCCATGAGGTCAAAGGAATTATCCGTAGCGCTCTGAGACAGGATTGTGTCGAGGCAGAGATCTGGGGAAGGGTAGCAAAAATGTCTGCAGCATTGAAGGTCCCTAAGAACACAGTGGCCTTCATCATTCTTAAATGGAAGAAGTTTGGAACCACCAAGACTCTTCCTAGAGCTGGCCGCCCGGCCAAACTGAGCAACCGAGGGAGAAAGGCCTTGGTCTGTGATTATTATTATTTGACCCTGCTGGTCATCTATGAACATTTGAACATCTTGGCCATGTTCTGTTATAATCTCCACCCGGCACAGCCAGAAGAGGATTGGCCACCCCTCATAGCCTGGTTCCTCTCTAGGTTCTGGCTTTTCTAGGGAGTTTTTCCTAGCCACCGTGCTTCTACACCTGCATTGCTTGCTGTTTGGGGTTTTAGGCTGGGTTTCTGTACAGCACTTTATGACATCAGCTGATGTAAGAAGGTCTTTATAAATACATTTGATTTGGTCAGGGAGGTAACCAAGAACCCGATGGTCACTCTGACAGAGCTCCAGAGTTCCTCTGTGGAGATTGGAGAACCTTCCAGAAGTACAACCATCTCTGCAACACTCCACCAATCAGGCTTTTATGGTTGAGGGGCCAGATGGAAGCCACTCCTCAGTAAAAGGTCCACTTGGAGTTTGCCAAAAGGCACCTGAAGGCTCTCAGACCATGAGAAACAAGATTCTCTGGTCTGATGAAATCAAGGTTGAACTATTTGGCCTGAATGCTATTTGGCCTGAATTTGGAGGAAATTTGGCACCATCCCTATGGTGAAGCATGGTGGTGGCAGCATCATGCTATGGAGATGTTTTTCAGCATTAGGGACTGGGAGACTAGTCAGGATCGAGAGAAAGATGAACACAGCAAAGTACAGAGAGATCCTTGATGAAAACTTGCTCCAGACCGCTAAGGACTGGGGAGAAGGCAGAGCCGGGCAGCCCTATACGCTTACTACGCAAGTTGCGTAGGGCTCCACAAATTACGCAAGGGCCCCGCCTCCCCCTCGTGTCAAAGCTGGTGTCAATGTTTACACTTCGATGAGAGGATGAAGCGGAACTATCCTTCTGGTCACGAAAAGTGAAAAAAAAACACCATGAGAGTGAATTGCGGGAACAGCAATCAGGTAAACTTGTGTTCTCTCCTCTTCAAGTTTGATGTCAGCAAATAACAGTAACGTTAAATTGATCTGCTAACTTGCAGTGCATCTCTCTAGTCTGTCTGTCTTGATAACCTAGCTTGGCAGTGCATCTCTTGGTCAGTCTGTGTCTTGCTTGCTTGCCAGCCACTTCCAGGGCTGTGTTCACAAAAGTGAGAGTGAAATACAACTAATTATTACGTTTGATAAACGCCAACGGGCAATGGTGTTTCTGAACTGCAGCTCGGAAAAGATAACCGCGTTGTGCGTGAACATGCATTTATATGCGCGTGCACGAAATGAAACTCGCGCTTTCCAGCAGCAACCTCTGTGGGGACCAGTCCAGACAATATATGGGCGTGATTGCACTCCTCATAGGCGCACATYATTTTAAAACAAGACAATGATTATCTAGTTTCTCAGTCAATGTTTAGTTACAACTCTAGACTAATGCAAGACGAAAAGCAATGGATTGACATTGACTATTGATTTATATATTGAATTTAAAATGTTGATTAGCTGGGCAAACTGGGCAATATGGATGCACATCTATCAGTAAATAATAACCATCAATTATTCAGCCAAGCCGTAGTATAAATAGTATTTTATATTTGAAAATGTATAAAAGGAAATCTGGGGGAGACAGTTTGAATGGGTCTGATGCAGCTGATAAAATGTATAATAGTATTGTTATCTATAATTTACAGGTGCTATGCTTAAGTTTGTCAGTAGAGGAGATGCTGATTCATCAGCCAGGACAAGCACAGACTCAGTTGATCCACATCCAGCTTCAGCCAGTACTAACACAGACCCGGTACAGCCGTCTTCAGCCAGTACTAACACAGACCCGGTACAGCCGTCTTCAGCCAGTACTAACAAGACCCGGTACAGCCATTTCAGCCAGTACTAACACAGACCCGGTACAGCCGTCTTCAGTAAGTACTAACACAGACCCAGTACAGCCGTCTTCAGCCAGTACTAACACAGACCCAGTACAGCCGTCTTCAGCCAAGTACTAACACAGACCCAGTACAGCCGTCTTCAGCAACCTAACACAGACCCAGTACAGCCGTCTTCAGCAAAGTAACACAAGACCCGGTACAGCCGTCTTCAGCCAGTACTAACACAGACCCAGGTGAAGTACAGGCAGCCTCAGCCAGTACTAAACACAGACCCAGGTGAAGTACAGGCAGCCTCAGCCAGTACTAACCCAGACCCGGGTGAAGTACAGGCAGCCTCAGCCAGTACTAACACAGACCCAGGTGAAGTACAGGCAAGCCTCAGCCAGTACTAACACAGACCCGGGTGAATGTACAGGCAGCCTCAGCCAGTACTAACACAGACCCAGGTGAAGTACAGGCAGCCTCAGCCAGTACTAACACAGACCCAGGTGAAGTACAGGCAGCCTCAGCCAGTACTAACACAGACCCAGGTGAAGTACAGGCAGCCTCAGCCAGTACTAACACAGACCCAGGTGAAGTACAGGCAGCCTCAGCCAGTACTAAAACAGACCCGGGTGAAGTACAGCAGCCTCAGCCAGTACTAACCCAGACCCAGGTGAAGTACAGGCAGCCTCAGCCAGTACTAACACAGACCCAGGTGAAGTACAGGCAGCCTCAGCCAGTACTAACACAGACCCAGGTGAAGTACAGGCAGCCTCAGCCAGTACTAAAACAGACCCGGGTGAAGTACAGGCAGCCTCAGCCGTACTAACACAGACCCAGGTAGTACAGGCAGCCTCAGCCAGTACTAACACAGACCCAGGTGAAGTACAGCAGCCTCAGCCAGTACTAACACAGACCCAGGTGAAGTACAGGCAGCCTCAGCCAGTACTAACACAGACCCAGGTGAAGTACAGGCAGCCTCAGCCAGTACTAGCACAACCAGAGGTGTACAGCCAGCATCAGATACAAGCAGCTCAGACCCTAATAGAACAGTTTGCTGCTCCACCAAATGATCCAGATTGCGCCCTTAACAGACTTTTAGTCTTAACAGACTTTATGAGGACTGAGTTAGTGCGTAGAGGTCCATTCAAACCAGGACTGGGTTTTTCTTACCCTAAAGACAATTCTAGAAAAGGTTTCCWTTCAGGCTTATTACAGAGACAGCTGTCWAACRGGGAAAAGATTACCAGGAGCTGGCTTTCATATTCAATCTAAAACAACGCTGTGTATTGTTTTTGCTGTAAGCTCTTTTCTACAAAAGACTACAAAATAATAAAGGAAGGCGTGAATGACTGGTCAAATATCAACACCATTCTGAAACACCATGAGGGTAGTCCTGAACACACAAACAATATGATTAAGTGGAGAGAACTTGATCTGCGCCTAAGTCGGGGACATACTCTTTACCAGATACAAATGACAATTTTGGAGGCTGAAAGAAAGAGATGGTGGGATGTCCTTACACATTTAATAAGTATCACCCAGTCTCTGGCTGACAGAAACCTAGCACTAAGGGGTTCATCAGATAAACTCTTCCAACCAGGTAATGGAAACTTCCTAAAAGAGGTTGAATTACTGGCAAAGTTTTACTCCATTATGAAAAATAATCTCATCAAAATTAAAGATGGAAAGATACATGCTCATTACCTTGGGAAGTGCACACAGAATGAGCTGATACAGATTGTGAGTGACAAGATTCTGGAAGCAATAGTGACTCATGTAAGAGACTCAAAGTACTTCTCCATTATCTTGGACTGTACACCTGACATTGGTCACCAGGAGCAAATGTCAATTATTCTGAGAAGCATGGCTTGAAAGGGAAAGCCAGAGTTCAAGGAGGCTTTCCTCGGCTTTGTGAATGTTGAGGGTACAACAGGCTTGAATCTGTCCACTGTCATCTTAGATAAGCTGAACGAGCTGAAGATTCCATTTGAAGATTGCAGACGGCAAGTTTATGATAATGGGGCCAACATGAAGGGAAAGCACATGAAGGAGTAAAGCCAGACTGCTCAAAAAAATCCCAGAGCCGTGTTCGTCCCATGTGGAGCACATACTCTAAATCTTGTCGTTGCAGATTCTGCCAAATCTTCAAAAGATGCAGTTGGGTTTCTTAGGCATGTGCAAAAGCTCCTTCACTCTTTCCGCTGGCATCATCAAATGATGGAGTGTTTGAAGAAAACTTGACAACCGTGAAGTCACACGGGGAAAGAGTAGGCTGCAATAGTGTTGCATTGCAATCAGGTTTCTGAGGTGCGGAGGCATTACTTGGAAGCCATGACAGGAACGATTCAACGATCCTGTGGCCAAGGTGGAGGCACAAGCACTTGCAGAAGGAAGTGTGGGTCTACCACTTCTTGATTGAAGTGTCGTATGGCTGTGAGGATACTGACAATACAAACAGGTGAAAAACGTTCCTCAATCCGCCCAAGCAAGGTTTGGATATCGCAATAATTTAATCTCAAATGCAAAGGCCTCCGTCACTACATAACGTATGGGAGACTGGATTCTCTGAGGTCCAGATTTACATCAGCCATTATAGCATTTGTGAAGAAATATATGTGGAAGCTGGTTCTGAAAAGAAGAGCACTGAGACCACAACAGGCAAGAGGCATTGCAGCTTAGATTACTCTGATGATCAGTGAGCTGATGCCTGAAAACCTTGAGTGTCAACTACTTCAATCATTTGTGGGTCGACTCTGCTGTTATCATCCATGTTATGGAGTAGAGTTGAATACACTCAACAGGTGAAAACTCAAATATGGAGTTGTTGCTGAACTTAGCACTGGCCTCTCCGTGTCCTAGTGACTTCTTTAAAAGCTCACTGCATGGAAGTTGAAAAACTTCTTAACCTTCAGAGATGACTGTGACAACAGTGGAAATGGATTGACACATGAGATTCAGAATTGACCTGATTCTGCCATCCAGATAAGATGATGCCTTAGAGCTGCTTCCTCTTTCTCTGTGAAAAAAACCTGGAGGAACTCTATCCCTAACCTTGGGATAGCCCTAAGAATTGCAGTCACCCTATCAGTAACAGTAGCATCGGCAGGAGGAGCTTTTCAAAATGAACTCATATCAAAAGCTACCTGAGGTCTTTCATGTCACAGGAACGTTTGAGTGGTCTGGCTCATCATGAGCATAAATCATGACTTGGGGAAACACATGTGCTATGATGACATCATTGATGATTTTGCCTCAAGAAAGTGCAGAAGAGGAACATTTTGATGGTAAAGATTTTAATTCAAACATTTCAAATGTTACACACTTTGTTAACGTTTAAAATTGTGTTATGGCAGAAGTACATTTTGTGTAAATGACTGCTTAACTATTGTGACATACTTTCTCAATTTCTTTCCAGACAGTCCAGATAGACTGGTGTCCATGCGATGCTGAAAATGCCCAGGCTGTAGAGGGAAACAAAGTTAATTCAACAAGCTGTAAAGGCTTATTTGACTATTTTGAGAACATATTACTCAATGTAGCTGCAGCCATAGACTATAGGCTTTGGTTTACATTGTATAGCCAAAGCTAATCACACAGCTGTAAAGGCTTTATTTGACTATTTTGAGACGTATAGCTGCGGTCATAGCCTATAGGCTTTGGCTTACATTGTATAGCCAAAGCTAATTGTATAATATTGTGAGGACTGGATTAATTACCAGGCAGCAGAGCCAAAGCTCAGTGTTATATTTGATTATTTTTTACATTTTCTACAATTTCTTATTTATGTTAATGTTAATATTCACTTATCTTAAGATTCTATAGAAAATATTCTATTCAATAAATATTGTTTGTTTAAACCTCATTCTTTTCTGTATAGGTCTACTTATTCTTAGACCGACAGATGGAGMAAACTGTTTTAAAGGAGGGAGGATTGTAGTGGGAGCACTGGGGTGTCAGGGGTGACTGTGTGGCAATGGTAAATGGTTTACATGGCTCACGGGTCAGGTAGGAGGGCCCCTTAGCAGAATTTTTCTTAGGGCCCCAGGGAGGTCAGTACTGGCTCTGGGGGAAGGTTCACCTTCCAACAGGACAACGACCCTAAGTGCACAGCCAAGACAACGCAGGAGTGGCTTCGGGACAAGTCTCTGAGTGTCCTTGAATGGCCCAGCAGGAGCCCGGACTTGAACCCGATCGAACATCTCTGGAGAGACCTTAAAATTGCTGTGCAGCGACGCTCCCCATCCAACCTGATAAAGCCTGAGAGGAGAAGAATCTCTGCAGAGAAGAATGGGAGAAACTCCCAAAATACAGGTGTGCCATGCTTGTAGAGTCATACTCAAGAAGACTTGAGGCTGTAATCGCTGCCAAAGGTGCTTCAACAAAGTACTGAGTTTATTTTTATATTTGTATTTTGGGGGGGAGTAAAGGGTCTGAATACATATGTAATTGTGATATTTCTGTTTTTTATACACTACTAGTCAAAAGTTTTAGAACACCTACTCATTCAAGGGTTTTTCTACATTTTTACTATTTTCTACATTCTACATCAAAACTGGGAAATAACCAAGGGTGTACGAAGCGGTCATCAAGGCAAAGGGTTGCTATTTGAAGAATCTCAAATATAAAATATATTTTGATTGGTTTAACACTTTTGTGGTTATTACATGATTCCATATGTGTTATTTCATAGTTGTGATGTCTTCACTATTATTCTACAATGTAGAAAATACAAAAGATAAAGAAAAACCCTTGAATGAGTATGTGTTCTAAAACTTTTGACCGGTAGTGTACATTTGCAAAAATGTCAAAAATGTTTTTTTTGCTTTGTCATTATGGGGTATTGAGAAAAAAATACAATTTAATCAATTTTAGAATAAGGCTGTAACGTAACAAAATGTGGAAAAAGTCAAGGGTGTCTGAATACTTTCCGAATGCACTGTATAGCAATGCAAAGTTCATTTAACAGTAAAAATAAGACAAAATGTATTTAAAAATATATGCTGTGAATGCCTGAAATGTATTATCTTGTTGTAGTTCACCAGGTTATGTTACTACTGTGTGACTATAACATGTAGGCACAACTGTTAGCATGAAAAAAACATATTTTCATTGGCAAGAAATAGTCATTAATGCCCATGAAATATGCCATCATGTGCATATATCAGTTCATGAATATCTTAATTGTACTGTCACGCCCTGACCTTAGAGAGCCGTTTTATTTCTCTATTTGGTTAGGTCAGGGTGGGGTGGGGTGGGCATTCTAGGTTTTGTTTTCTAGGTTTCTGTATTTCTATGTTTTGGCCGGGTATGGTTCTCAATCAGGGACAGCTGTCTCTCGTTGTCTCTGATTGAGAATCATACTTAGGCAGCCTTTTTTCCCACCTTATGTTGTGGGTAATTTATTATTTTCCGTGTGTGTTTGTGTGCACCTCGGTTGCGTCACGTTCTTTGCTGTTTACCTGTTTGTTTTTGTTTGTTAAGGTTTCACTCCTATTAAAAGATGTGGAACTACATGCACGCTGTGCCTTGGTTGATTTATGACAGGGAGTTTGAGGATAGCGAGCGTGACATTTACATAAAGTATGATCACTTATGTGAGAAGCAACAAAACATTTCTGGAAAATGTGTTTATCTGAGTGTCGCCTCAACACCAAGTTTTTTTGCAGCTTTGAAATTGGGCGCTAGTGGAAATTTACACAACTGTCAATAGCTTAATAATAAAACATCTGATTGGCTTAGAATATAAACTGTTATGATTATAACAACCAGATGAATTGGTTGAGATATTAAACAGCAGGAAATGTTTCTTTTTTTCTTTGAATCCAAAGATGGAAGTGGGCTTGAAGGGTACGTGGGCTTAGCTACGCTTACCCAATTTATTTATCTTGTTATTCCTCTTTTTCTGTCTCAGCATTGTAAGGAAGCATTTCACTGTTAGTCTACACCTGTTGTTCACAAGCTTGTGTCAAATACATTTGATTTGATTTGGACTGTGGACTGKAAGGAAAACTTTTTAGGTCAATTATAGCTTGCATGACTGCCCCTCCGGGATTCAGCGACCGTGGACACACAACTGCATCAAATCCCAGTCTGTCTGAGAAGCATACCATATACCAAGCTAACATGGATACAATTAAGAAAAAGTACATACTGTACAATATAAATAATACATGCATGTGTTAAAAATCTAATAGATCTGACTTTTTGAGGTTCCTTTGAATTATACATTTCAGTTTGAATGTGAGGTAGTGTTGAAAACAATCATGTAAACAATCAATTTTCACAAACACACTCTGCATCGTTGGTGGTCCTGATCAAACATACCATGTTTGTATCCAAACCCAGATACACCAATTCCACTAGGGAATTACACATCAAGCCATATCCTATCACCCACTGACATCCAAACAAGGCTGTGGTCATTGGTCACATTCTCCTAACAGCCACTAAATAACAGTCACTGACCTTATCTTTCAGTGTGTTTACAGATGGCATCTCCAACAGTGGCAATTGATTGCGTATCATCTAGTCATTTCAGAATGATCCGGCCATTTCCTAAAAAACTGCATCTAACGTTCTGTAATTCATTCTGATGCACCTTCCTGTAGTATTCCAGAGCATTATGGAAATTCTTTGGAATCCTTTGACATTTGCAGGAATCCTGTTTCTGAGAAAGTATATAGTCTCTGTAGTCTAGTCTGAAACCACATTGTATTGTTTCTTTATTTATCCTGATTCTGATATAGTATGATAAAAACAGCAGGACATGAGCTTAAATTCACCTACCAGTCATTAGATTTAAAGCCATACAACATAATCATATCCCACTGGGCACACACTGGTTCAATCAACATTGTTTCCACATCATTTCAATTAAATTACGTTGAACCAACGTGGAATAGATGTTTAATTGACGTCTGCGCCCAGTGGGATACCAGCAGGCATAATGGAATTGCAACATCTGCATCCATCCTCAGTCTAGAAACAAACAATATTCATATTATATAATATGTATTAAAATGTATATCTAATCTATATACTGTATTTAATCATATATATATATATATATATATATATATTTTTAAATCGCATGGATTATTTCAACCATATAATGAGACCATCTAATGTCATGGTAGCCTTAGCCATGCAGTTATTATTGAGTGCTTCTCTCTCCATGTATTCCTTGCTGGGTAAAAGTGTATCACTTTTAAACAAACGCAGCGACATCAACGCAGCGACATCACATTAATCTTGTGTTTTTCCCTCTGGCGACAGAAACACTTACAATGGGAAACGACATGATACATAGGGGCTGCCATCTCCACAGCTTCACCCTGCAACAGCATTGGAGACAAATGGCTTTTGATGAATTCGATAGTTAATTCCCCTCCCAGCCATGTTTACAGTAACAGTTCAATACTTCACTCCATCAGGAAAGTTTCACACCATATTGGATCTGATAAACTGATTTAAAGACCCACTGAGTGACATGGCATTGGCAGTGCTGAAGCCCACAAACCTGTCTATCTGCCTGCCTGTCTGTCTGTCTGTACGCCCATTATTATTCCTTCCGTCTGTTTGCCTGTCTGTCTGCATTGTTTTTGATGTGTCTTCATGACTTCTCCTCAGACAATTTTTCGTAACAACACAAACATGACGTGGTGTTGAGTGAAATATCTGCTGAGGCTTTGGCATAGTAATGAAAGATCTATAGCACTCATCTGTTTAAGTAATTTTGCGTTTTTGAGGTTAACCTTTTTGCTTCAGAATGGAGTTGTTGACGAGCAGCCGTACACGAAACGAGCAGCAGTACAATATGTAATGCCTTTTCACTGAAAGGCAAGCTGAAAGTGAATGATACCATCAATTGATAAGATGACCAGATATGATTATCATAAAAATCTGAACAATAACCTTCATTTTACAATGCAGAGGCAAAGGCCTACATGTAAATCATGTTGCAAAATGGCTATTACTACTAAACAGCAAACACACCTCTAAAAGGAGATGATACTTATGCAGACACACTGGAAAAATACACAACCAAGACATTCAAGAAGAAACCGTTGAATGATCATAACGATTACACTCAGATAAGGTATTGACCTCATACCAGATAGTAGCCCTAACTTCCTGCAGAATAAGGTCCTCCCCACTCTTCATAGCATTCCTGTGTTATCAGACTGGTGGTGCTAGGGTCTCTGTGGATCTGCCTGTCCCTGGACAAGCCCTGATCCTGGTGATACTGGCCAGGGAACAAGCTCGACTGCGAAGGGGAGAAGATTATAAACGACTATAAATTTGGGGAAGATTACATTAACAACTCATAGGAATCCAAGACAGGCTGACTACACCCACACTGGCCACCCCAAGCCAGTAGTGCATGACTCAGGGAAGAGTTAATCTAGATTAAGATAATGTTGTTTGACAGTACTCTTCTTTTTGGAATATATTTCTTTATGAAATACTCTCTAGTACTATTGTCTGACTTCTGGGAACATTCAATAAATTACCTGGTTTTCCAGAAATTCTGCTTGGAGGATTCTGTATTTCCTTCTTATTCCCTCCTGATTCCAGGAATCGTTCAAATGGGATTTCAGGAAAACCAAGGAATTTATAGAAAACGTTTGCAACCCTTGTCTGACAATATTTTTATATGTAAAGTAAAGTTATCTGGCAGTACTCCTCATTCTGGAATTGTCTGACTAAACTATTACCTCTTGAATGGTGTTTTTTCTGTTAATCTCCTGTGCAGACAAGCTATCGACCTACAACTCCTACAATAGTTTTGTCATCCTCTCTCTTCGACTGGTACTGATTGTCTGTACTGTACCATGCTCTTCTGCTCGGTGGAAAGTGCTGTGGAAGTTTTGGGTAAGGCAGAAATCTTGCCTTGCTCAGAGTCAGGGTCTCACCACTCATCATCCCTAATGATCTCCATATGGGCTGACTGCAGCTCAATGCCAATGTACTCACTTCCTGTTCTGACTAACTATAGGGAGTCACACCAGTGGAAAATCCTGAACTGTAGAAGAAACTAATACAGGGAGTTATTTCTGACCCTGTGACTTGACAAAGAGGAACTCCATGCCTAAGAGCCTATCACTAGCTTGGATTCAGTTTGAAGAACAGGCCCCAGTATACTGTAAGGCCAGGGTAACGAATGATAATCCATGGACACTGTGACTTCAGATAAGACTCATGGTATAATTAGAGCAACACAACTTCAGGGACAAATAAAATAAAATGAGCATATGAGCAGAGAGCTGGCATCTGGCTTGGCACCAAACTCTAAACTAAACAACTATCCCAGAARCCTCTGCTCTTTATACCCAGAGCAACAGCATCCGGTATGAAAATAAAGATCATCCAATTACGGTCCCACAATACCCTCTGTCTCTCATAGAAACATATTTKGACTTACCTTTTACCACAGTGTAAACATCAAAAACACACATGATGGAAGGGCAAGATAAATATCATGCCCTGAATAGAGGAGTGAAAAGGCCTGGAGTGTCACTGAAGCAAACCTTCACTGAGTGCATTGTGGGCGGCTCATGCAATTTTCAGCCACAATACTGTTTTGATGTCAATCTTTCATGATTCAATACACTGTCTAGTCTCTCTCTGCCCAGAACGTCGTCTGGATGTCCTCTCTGACCCCTCTTTATAAACCCATCATCTCTGCTGAGCTGAGGGAGAAGGCACGGTACAGTTCCTTAGCTCGCTTGTAGTATTGAATAACTGCAGAGGGAAGCAGTGTGTCTATTGATGTTGGCCACGCAGCTTAGCACACCCCAACCACCCTTTTCTTTTGTTACTGTGATTCTAACCTTTAATCCAATATATGACCTTTCTCCTTGTTGTTTAACTGCTTTCAGACAGACTGAAAGACATACTTAACTTGGTAAAAGAACAAAAACCCTGTAAGAGGTTAATATAATGGTATTCAGACCTAAACAAACAGATTTTGACTGTAATTTTTTAATTCCAAATGAGATTAACATGGTAGAATTTAGATTACGTAGATAAATCTTGTACAGTATATCGCTGTAATATGCATGCGCTCTCTCTCTCTCTCTCTCTCTCTCTCTCTCTCTCTCTCTCTCTCTCTCTCTCTCTCTCTCTCTCTCTCTCTCTCTCTCTCTCTCTCTCTCTCTCTCTCTCTCTCTCTCTCTCTCTCTCTCTCTCTCTCTCTCTCTCTCTCTCTCTCTCTCTCTCTGTGCTGGTTCAGCAGACGCTTCTTTCCTGAATGAGCACTTCCTCGTCTGGGCCCTGGGATCAGTGGGGTGGCTGTTATGAGGAATGTGGAACGGAGGAGAGCATCAGCACAATGATCCCTCTCTCCCTCTCTTTACCTTTCACTCTTTCTCGTTCGCTCTCCCTTCTCTCGTTCCTTCCCCTCTCCTTTTCACCTATATCGCTCTATATATTATCCTTGACCCTCCTTTTCCTTCTTGTTCCCTCTCCTCTCTTGCATGGTCAGGACACTGGGAATATGAACATGAATTTGAACTACTTTAACTAGCTGGTATTCCTGTATGCTGCACCTACCATAAGATACCACTATTCACCAACATCATACATGTATCTCTGTGTTGTGTATTTGTACTCTCTTACAATGAAGTAAGTGTTGGCAGCTTTCTCTAAAAACAACATCCAAGCAGGGATATGATGAGACACCTCAGATATTCTCCTCCAGTTTCAAGCATTAACCAAGGTTATGAAAAAGTGCTCCAGACTCACAAATCATTAGTTACCTTAGAGAACATCTCTACTATATGAATACCAGACAGAGCTCAGCGCCGGCCCTGATTGGCAGATCTGGGAGTTTCTGTGAGTGGGGTCCATTCAGGTCATGGCTACAAGGGATCCAGCTTTTGTCAAATGAACATTGAAAGTAAAAAAAAAAAAAAATCCTAACCTTAACCTAATTCTCCTAACCTGCTACGTTGATTCTCATTACCTGCTGCGTAAGTTCTCCTAACCTGCTACGAAAAGTCAAATCCGACTGACGTTAATTTGATAAAAGCTGGATCCCTTCTAGCCATGACCGTCCGTACCATTGTCTTGCCAGTTTTCTGGGCGCAGAGAGTGTGGGAACATGACCTACATTATACTGGAGATTGGTTGCAGATGCAGCCTCGGTGCTGTTGTAGCAGGGAGCTGCTATTGAATTAGCAAAAACCCAGGCTTCCTCTGAGGTTTACCCCCAAGCATGAGATTTCTCTCTTGGAGGAGGTCTGGAAGTCTCCTTACATGTTCTCTATCTTACTATGAGGAGAGAAACACACAGAGAGAGAGAGGGAGACAGAGAGATGAAAAGGAGAGAGACACAGAGAGAGAGAGGGAGACAGAGAGATGAAAAGGAGAGAGACACAGAGAGAGAGAGAGAGGGAGACAGAGAGATGAAAATGAGAGAGAGAGGGAGACAGAGAGATGAAAAGGAGAGAGAGAGAGAGAAAGAGAGAGTGAGCTTCCATCATAAGATACATTTCACTGCGGTGCATAGAGTAGAAATTGCTTTCTTGCATGAAATGCCATCACACTGATATCTGTGTAAGTGTAAGACATCAGGACACTTGAAATTTCATCCATGGAATATGCGTTCACTCATTAAAACATAATCAGCCATTCTCAGGTTATGGGAATTTGTGGACATCTCTCATCAGGTAGCTTATTTTGATCAGTTGGTTTTTGTTAAGGCTACCACTTCTTCCAACCAACATAACATGTGGTCATAACACTTGTGTCCATAGAGACAACATCTCCATATAAACCTCCTGCAGCAAACTCATGTGAGACGTGAGACATTTCCTCAACAAGAGACCAGTCAGTAAAAAACAGACTTCTGCACAGCAACAATATGAACAGTTTATTGTAGAGGTGACCGTGGTGACGGTGACATAATTTGTCATGTGCTGCTTTCCAAGTTTTCTCGAGTAAAACTACCCTCTGTTTGCGAAATTCATGACTCATATAACCAGTATCACCTTCTTTCCCAAGCACTCCCTTTTCCACAAGGTTTGCCGTTGAGTTCAATTCTCCGCTGGCAAAATTAACCGAGGGCCGTTTTCCATGGAAAAGGATTTACCAGATTGGGAATGGGGCCCAGAATGTACCACACACTGTAGTTACTGTACTGTATGTACGGCTATTGACAGCTAATGATGATGCTGCTGTGACGGCTGTCTAATAGCTCCTTTAACCACACTCGTTTCAGGGATTTAAAACACATTCAGACTGCATTGATTAACTGCTTTGCCAGGGAAAACATGCCACAATGACGCTCACCAACGAGCAAGGATTCCTATGCTACTCTACGACTTGTATAGCCAACCACAACCCCTAAGGTCCTCTGCCAATGGCCATATTTGAAATTGGTCAATGACCCTGTTAATAGCCTGTGTGATTAATCTATTCATAACGTCACTGCCAAGTGAATTACATGATTATATGGTTATTAACATGGTTTATAGAATAACATGGTTGAGTGAGGTTTTCCTGAACACTAAAGGATTACATTTCTTCCCAACATCTCACATAAGGAGACAATTCAAAACATACAGTAAACCCCACACACCTGGATGAAGTGATGTCACCCAATAACATTTCCAGATGTTTGTAAAATTGGATAGACTTTCCTAACTAACTAAGATTAATGGGCCTTTAAAGGGTTACTGATGTGTTTTTTGTTATATATATATCACTGCATTCCAAAACAAATTGGTCTCCATATCAGCATTCAATGAACCAACAATGTGCTTTGGGCCAATCGATATGGGAAAACCCACTCAACCATGTTAAACCCATTGTAAACTCAATCCCTCCAGAACTTTCATTATGCACACTTGGCCACTATTCCCTGTGATTAGTAATTGTATAAGTGTGTCATTGGTTTACCATTGTCCTGTCAATTATTGTTCCCATGTCCGTTGGTGGTGTGAGTACCTATGTGTTGGTGCAGCTGTTATGCTGCGTGTCTTATATATTGTGTATTACGGGTATCGTCCCGTGGCGTTCAACGAGGTTCACCCTCACTCTTTTGTTTGGGTACAGCCCAGTGTTTTAGTATATGTGTTTGTTTTGAGTGTATTAAAAAGCCCTATTGTGTATTCCTGCACCTGTCTCCAAATCCTTTATACCAGCGTGACACCCACTCAACCGTGTTAAACCCATTCAGCTGTGTTAGTCTACTTTCACGCCCTGATCTGTTTCACCTGTCTTTGTGATTGTCTCCACCCACCTCCAGGTGTCTCCTGTTTTCCCCATTAGTCCCCGGTGTATTTATCCCTGTGTTTCCTGTCTCTCTGTGCCAGTTCGTCTTGKTTTGCCAAGTCAACCAGCGTTTCTCCTTGCTCCTATTTTTCCCAGTCTCAGTTTTTTCCTAGTCCTCCTGGTTTTGACCCTTGCCTGTCCTGACGCTGAATCCGCCTGCCTGACCAATGCCTGTTCCGACCTCGAGTCTGCCTATCCCCATGTACTGTTTGGACTCGGACCTGTTCACTTAACCCCTGCCTGTCCTGACCTCGAGCTTGCCTATCCCCTGGTACTGTTTGGACTCGGACCTGTTCACTTAACCCCTGCCTGTCCCCGACCTGCCTTTTGCCTACCCCTTTTGGTATAATAAATGTCGGAGCTCAACCATCTGCCTCCTGTGTCTGCATTTGGGTCTCGCCTTGTGCCCTTATACAGCCCTCGGCTCTGACATTTAGAATAGATTCATTATGATATCAATAGGGTCATTGACCCACTTCAATTATTTCAAATAATTATTTGTTGTATAAGCCTCATTGGAGTATCATTGGAAGTGGATCATCTTAATTTTAACATGACAATTATCCTCAAGTGTAATTTATCTCCCCATAACACCATGTTACAGCTTTCTAAAATCATGTGACAAATGTTTTTGTTTTCTTGATCAACAAATAGTTTGGCCATTTTTGTGTGTATGTCTGTCATTACAAGAAGTCAGGTGTTCCGACCTGGTTTTGTCATGGCTAAGTAACAGCATATAGGGTTTGCCCAAAACGGAGCCCTCAGAAGCAGACGAGCTCAGTGGGAAACAGCCCTCCCTTTCAGCCCASCGCGTGTACTTAATGAATTTCGACACGTTCCCCATTCCTTTCTATCTCCCCTACCAAAATGAATAGAGGCAGGGCTCTACACTGAAAGGCTACGAGGGGAAATCTAAATGAAAGGAGATATTGTGTTGACACTATGGGACTTCCTGTCTGTATATTGTCTGCTTTCACAATATCCAATAACAGTGGGTCATGTTACAACGTTACAAGATAAGGGATCTAGAGAGCTGCTACAGTATATCTATTGTTTGAATAAGAGGAATTTTATCAACTGTGATCTCTCTTTAGGCTCTGGGAGGAACATGATTTCTAAGCCCATGTGAGAGCCATACTATGTGATCATGACACCAAATCCACAAGCACGACGAGATCACACGATCAGAGTCCAAGACCACACTATCAAGATAACGCCAATTCCTGGCACAACTGCAGTTTATAGCTTCAATTAGGCATTTCTCTTGGTGAGGTACATTTCACTATATCTAATTCCTCTCAGTTTATGCAACATTTTCACAGAAGACCCTCTGTGATTTGTCTAAAAGAGATGAAAGCACAGGCCTTTTTCAAAATAACCTGCTGTCTAATTAAGGCTGTAGACAGACAATAAGATGCCTCACTTGGCCAATTAGAGATAACAAACATGAAATGAAATATGTTTGGCTGTAACAGCAGCCATCTCACTCTCTCCATCCCTTTCTCCCTCTCTCTTCCATATATCCCTCTGTCTCTACACCCCACCCTTTTTCCAACTCTCCCTCTTAATCTTTCATCCTTCCCTTTCTCTCCATCTCACTCTCCATCCCTCCCTTTCACTATCTATCTCTTTCTCATCTCTCTCTCTCTAATCACTGCACAGTTGTGGGCCAGGCATGGCAGCGTGCCATCAGGATTGATTTGAAGACCCTCCTCCTGAAAAGAGGACAATGAGGCCGAGGAGGTGGGTGCGCGGGGGCTCGCTTCTGATTAAATTCCACACAATCTTTTCCTCAGAGGGTTCCACCCCCTCAACACATACCCCTCCGCCCCCTCTGTATCCCACACATCAGCTGGTCACAATGATTATAATAACACCCTGTGCCTAGGTCAGACCTGGTAATGCCAGCAGTCACATGTGAGGGAGGTGAAATAGTAGTGTTAGCATAGCAGGGGGTGATCTCATTGTCTGGTCTCTGAGGTGTTGTTTTATCTAATGGATGTGATGATACCAGACACACTGCCGATGCTTGACTGAAGGCCCTTTGACAGMCGATTTATGATCTCTTCATAATTTATTTATGATTTATTTGAGTAGGGACCCTTGACATTACTGTGCTGTATGTCTGAGAGAAGCAGTTATTGTCCATTTTTTATTTAACCTTTATTTAGCTAGGCAAGTCAGTTAAGAACAAAGTCTTATTTTACAATGACGGCCTAGCCCGGCCAAACCCTCCCCTAATAACCAGGATGACGCTGGACCAATTGTGTGCCACCCTATCGGACTCCCGATCACAGCCGGTTGTGATACAGCCCGGGATCGAACCAGAGTCTGTAGTGACACCTCTAGCACTGAGATGCAGTGCCTTAGACCGCTGCGCCACTCGGGTCAATGCCCTGCTCTCTTGCTGTGTTCCATGGGAGAATCAGTGGTGTTGTGCTGCCACCTTAAATTTCCTGACTTCTTTTCCATGCCCCACTAAATCATCAGATGTGGTTGTACTACTTCCTGTTGTTCTATTGTTCCCATTTCTCCAGATAGACATCAAATCTCCAATAACACCCTGTTGCCCAGAGTGCATTGCAGAGCTCTAATGTGGCTCTGGTCAAAAGTAGTGCATTATAAGATACAGGATAGGTTGTGAAATGAGATGCATAATGAGCGAATGGTATCTGAAACCCTTCCCCATTATATTAGATATTCAATACCAAATGCCTCAATGTCTGTCCTGAGATGTCTTTTGTCTAAGAAGCATCTAAGGATATCATCGAGAAAGGAACGACTCAGTGAGTCTGAATATCTAGTAAGATGCTTTATGGATTTCAGTACAAGCATTGTTTTATGCATTTCATTGTTCTTCATTCTGACAGTCTCCCAACAGTACCCCAGTCTCTCATGCAGTCATGGAAACCCCTGGAGTGTCTGTGCCAATGGTGCCAATATCCATCCCCGTCAGCTCAGAGGGAGCTGATGCCATTGTAGGACAAGCCTGGCACTGGTAGGGTTCCAGCAGGCCTGGCATGGGACACACAGGGGAGGGCATCCTAAATGGTTATTTGTGTGACAGTGGAACAGAGCTTAGCGCCATGTGTTTCTGAAGATCCCTTTGGTTAGAGGGGGAATGAAGGAGCCGTAATCCTGTTGCATCTCCATAATTCCTGCAGCAATTAACATTAATGAAGCTGGTGAAAAGGCAGATGGGATGTTAACTAAGGGCCCTGAGATAAAAGAGGGTCATTTGTACCAATCTGTGACTGTCCTGTCTAAAATACGAGGAAACCAGAATCTTAAGAGTTTTCAAGTGTCTGCTTGTATTCACAGTGACATAATTTGAGGATTTTACTTTTCAAGGATAGTGTTGGTTTATTTCTGACTGTGTAAGCAAGCATGGGTTGATGGTGAGTATGGATGTGGTAGAGACTGGGAACAGCACAGCTGTGTGTGTGTGTGTGTGTGTGTGTGTGTGTGTGTGTGTGCGCACACGCACGCGTGTGTGTGTGCATTCAAGTGTGTGTGTGTGTGTGTGTCTGTGTAGTGTGTATGTGTGGTGTGTGTGAGCGTGTCTGTGTGTGTTTTGGAGGTATTCCCCGTCTGTGTAGCCTACTTATAAGTGACCACTTTCATTCTTGCATGAAGAAAAAAAAGAACTTCGAGGCACATGATCATATGTGCTTTTGTTAAAAAGTCATAAGGCGCATCTTTCATTTCAAGGCACAGATTGGTTCATGCTCCCTAATTAATTCAATTAGGCTGATTAAAGTGAGCATGATATGGACAAAATGAATATGTATGTATAAACTAATGTATATGCCAATGCCTGAAGATCACCGGGTTATGGTTAGGGAAATGGTTATCATTAAATGATGTCACAGAAATATCAAAACTGGAACATTTGCTCCGTTATTGCTTTGATGAACGTGTATACCAGCCAGCATGACCCGTCTTCATAAAAAGGACGCGTCTCCTTTAAGAGAAAATGGGGCGCAACATCTACAATGGTAGGGGTGCACAAACCGACTGAGAATGTAAAATAGCATCATATCTCTAGCACCAATTATTTATCGTTAACAATTCATCAACAGTTATGTTATAATAATCAAAAAATATTAACTTAAATCATTATACGAAGATTAATATGCAAGAACATTTGGAATGTGTCCCTTGTCACCCCTTTCACTGGCGCCGTCATTGTCTGGATACGGACTGTAGAGTGCGCTGCAGATTGCGTTGAATTAGCTGTTTGGTGTTGCCCATACAGTTTGGAGGCCATCCCCACACGTTCCGTATAACGGAAAGATACTGCAGCATCCTTTGTTTTCCTTCGCTGGGTATCAAGGTAAGGAATTTACCTATGGTTTACCATATGCTTGTCTAGTAGCCGATATATTCTGCACAGACTGGCGTTGCCATGCATTCTTGACTTCTTTCGTCTGTTTCCCTCAATTCTCCATCACCGTAGGCTGAATGGATTGTTTGAATGATGTCAACTAGCTAGCTAGTTATTAAACACAAAATATGGAATAAAGTCAAGTCTGAATAAAGTCAATTTCAGAATAAATTCGTGAACATGTGCGACGTCGTGTTTCAACCGGCATGCAAGCACCAGGCAACGTTCGTGCGTACTCCACTGTTGTTTTTTTGGCTCACAATGCTCCATACAGGTTGTTGGTGGCTGTAATTTAGTAGCTACACTAGTTCTACAACGTTGCGTCATTACATCAGCCTGAATGAAGCAGCAGGTCACAACGAAACGATGCAACTAAACCTCAATGTTGCTCTTTCTTTTGCGGTTTAACATTCTGTCATTATGATGTTTTGGGTGGCTCGAGCGCTGGGGGATTGCGTAGTCAGCATCGTTATTGTGTGATTGTATGTGGTTATGAGATGGGACATAATTCGAGTAATTGCCCGATAACAAGCAGGGAAACTTGGACTCGTCAGTCCACTGAGAACATGGCATACAGGACAATACAAGACAATCTCTTCTGAGATATTGTGGTGTTTGTCTGTTTTGACTGACATTTTTAGGCAGACACACTGTCTTTATTAAATAAGGGGCAAATTAGTGGAAATGAAGTGCAAGTGTATTGCATTGATTATATAGTAGCATTAGGTCTGTTAGCATCGATTGCCAATAGTTTAAAGCGGCAATCAGCAGTTGAAACATTAACTAAGTGTAGTCCCCGCCCCTGTTTCGGGTAAGGGATGGGGCTGGAGAATTGTAACAACTCTCAAATTCATAGACAGAGCTATGGATGCAAGTACTGACCGTCCATGATATCAACATTATAGTTTTAAYCATGTTTTGAGGCTCCTATATAGTGTTTGTTTACATTTACTTTGTTTACATTTACTTTGTTTACAAACATTGGATTGAAACGAGCTTATATTTTGGGTCTGATGGGGTACAACAGTTGAACTAAGTTGAACTAACTCTGGCTGAATAATTTGATCTACAGTGCCTGGTACACAGCTGCACACAACAGGTTTAGTGTCAAAAGCTAAATATTGGGATTAGAATGTGTATGTGTGTGTTCGTTGGTAGGCTGGCGTGGAAAACGCATTTGGGTATTTTGTATCAGTGTGAACAGATTCTCAGGAAAATACGAGGGAAAAGCATTAGGCTTGTGTAACGGATGTGAAAGGGCTAGCTAGTTAGCGGTGGTGTGCGCTAATAGCGTTTCAATCAGTTACATCACTCGCTTTGAGACCTTGAAGTAGTGGTTCCCCTTGCTCTGCAAGGGCCGCGGACTTTGTGGAGCGATGGGTAACGATGCTTCGTGGGTGACTGTTGTTGATGTGTGCAGAGGGCGCCCGGGTCAGGGCGAGGGGACGCCGTAAAGTTAAACTGTTACATTGATGCTGTTGACCCGGATCACTGGTTGCTGCGGAAAAGGAGGAGGTCGAAAGGGGGGGTGAGTGTAACGGATGTGAAAGGGCTAGCTAGTTAGCGGTGGTGCGCGCTAATAGCGTTTCAATCGTTTACATCACTCGCTTTGAGACCTTGAAGTAGTGGTTCCCCTTGCGGCCTTTGTGGAGCGATGGGTAACGATGCTTCGTGGGTGACTGTTGTTGATGTGTGCAGAGGGTGCCCCGGTCGGGGCGAAGGGACGCCATAAAGTTAAACTGTTACACTTGGATGAATTTAGCAGAAACACTTTATTTGAATGTTCCGTCATACTGCCTGCATAAGTCATAAACATGACTTAGCTTGACATAATACGTTTCCTATTGACAGTATGTGAAGCATGATATGCTTATACCAGGTTTATGACAGAGATCAACAGTGTGAAGCATGCGGTCATAAATGTAATGTCAAGCCCCAAGTCACTTTTATTACACATCAAATGTGTGCATTAAAAGGTAAGCTACCATTTAAAAAAATATGCATTTGGCCCAGGCCTAATAATTTTAAAGGGATACTGCGAGATTCTGTCAATAATCTCTACAGGTATGCTAGCGTAATGCAACTGTATCTGTAGACTTCCAGTCATTGCGCTACTGCTAGTTAGCTTTGGCTCGCAAAACTAACTTCCGTCACACTGCACGCAGAGACATTAAAATGGTATCAGCGAGTTCTTCTGACTGTAGAAAAACGGCTTACTTGCCAGAATCTCACAGTATCCCATTAACCTCACTAGGGTATGTGGGACGGTAGCGTCCCACCTCGTCAACAGCCAGTGAAACTGCAGGGTGCCAAATTCAAAACAACAGATATCCCATAATATAAATTCCTCAAACATACAAGTATTTTACACAATTTTAAAGATACACTTGTTGTAAATCCAGTCAAAGTGTCCGATTTCAAAAAGGTTTTACGACGAAAGCACACCAAACGATTATGTTACGTTAGAGCCAAGTCACAGAAAAAGACAGCCATTTTTCCAGCCAAAGAGAGGAGTAACAAAAAGCAGAAATAGAGATRAAATKAATCACYAACCTTTGATGATCTTCATCAGATGACACTCATAGGACTTCATGTTACACAATACATGTATGTTTTGTTCGGTAAAGTTCATATTTATATCCAAAAATCTGAGTTTAGGCGGGACGCTACTGTCTCACTTGGCAAAAAGACAGAGAAAATGCAGAGCGTCAAATTCAAATGAATTACTATAAAAATTACTATAAAACTCTAACTTTCATTAAATCACACATGAAAGATACCAAATTAAAGCTACACTGGTTGTGAATCCAGCCAACATGTCAGAATTCAAATAGGCTTTTCGGCGAAAGCAAACGATGCTATTATCTGAGGATAGCACCATTGTAAACGAAGAGAGAGAAGCATATTTCATGACTTACCTTTGACGAGCTTCTGTTGTTAGCACTCCAATATGTCCCATAAACATCACAAATGGTCCTTTTGTTCGATTCATTCCGTCGATATATATCCAAAATGTCAATTTATTTGGCGCGTTTGATCCAGAAAAACACCGGTTCCAAATTGTGAAACGTGACTACAAAATATCTCAAAGGTTACCTGTAAACTTTGCCMAAAAATTTCAAACTACTTTTGTAATACAACTTTAGGTATTTTTTTWACGTTTTTTTCATCCAAAATTCAGAATGCTGCCCACAACCCAAGAGAAGTTAAAGCTTGACACTGTTGTGATGCGTATTGCATAACAGCAATAGCCAAACATTTTAGGCAAAAATCCTGACTGTGTGCGTCATAGTTTGCTGACTCGAAACAACATATTATGACACCGTCGACACATTCTGTCCCTGCTGTATAATTGGCCAATTTGAATTCCCTTCTTGATCACATTAATATTAAACACTAAACCTGCCCAGTTGCTCACCAATAAACTCATCCCTTATCTGGCCTGGCCATGCACACCTGGGCTGGCACAGCCAAGACAACAGCAGCTGTTGATTCTAGTGTTCATCACTAAAACTTTTTAGTTGTGAGGAATGCTGAACCTTGAAGAATTGGAGAGAGAGAGAGATGTCTAACATATGGGTCTCACAGACAATGCCAGGTCAGTGTGATACATTATATTAATCTCACTATTCCCAGTTATCTGGAGTAGTAGGCTGTGCTATTATACACTACATGTTTGTTGTCCCTTGCAAAGGGATATCATTTAGGCTAGCCTACACTCTGCTTTGGCAAGCAGCAAGGGATAATGTCAAGAGGAACACAGAAATGCAGTAAATGCTAACTCTAAATTGTATTACCTTCACTAGGGAGTCATTAGCTTCACTCCTGAAAGTGTTATGACTGCTGCTTTTACTGAATGTCCATAGTGCTGCTGCCACTCTATGCCATAAACATTAACCAAAAGTACCCCCTTAACATCTGTCAGGTTTACATTAATAAAACAAAACATGAAGATGATAAGCTAGCCTACAGATTTTCTTGCACAGGGAAAACCAGTAAGTCACTTGAGAATATCACTTGTATGAAAATGTAGGCATGTTCCTAAAAACATTGAGGACATACAGTGCCTTCAGAAAGTATTCATACCCCTTGACTTATTCTACATTTTGTTGTTACCGCCTGAATTCAAAATGGATTAAATWGATTTTTTTCTCACCCGTCTACACACAATACCCCCTAATGACAGTGAAAACATGTTTTTAAAAATGTTAGCAAATTTATTGAAAATGAAATACAGATATCTAATTTACATAAGTATTCACACCCATGAGTCAATACTTTGTAGAAGCACCTTTGGCAGCGATTACAGCATTGAGTCTTTCTGGGTAAGTTTCTAAGAGCCTTGCACACCTGGATTGTACAACATTTGCCCATTATTCTTTTCAAAGTTTTTCAAGCTCTGTCAAATTGGTTGTTGATCATAGCTGGACAACCATTTTCAGGTCTTGCCATAGATTTTCAAGTAGATTTAATTCAAAACTGCAACTCTGCCAGTCAGGAACATTCACTGTCTTCTTGGTAAGCAACTTCAGTRTAGATTTGGCCTTATATTTTAGGTTATTTTAAGGTGAATTAGTCTCCCAGTGTCTGGTGGAAAGCAGACTGAACCAGGTTTTCCTCTAGGATTTTGCCTGTGCTTAGCTTCATTCCAATTTCGTGATATCCAATTGCGATCTTGTCTCATCGCTGCAACTCCCCAACTGGCTCGGAAGAGGCAAAGGACGAGTCATACGTCCTCCGAAACATGACCCGCCAAGCTGCGCTTCTTAACACCCGCCTGCATAAGCCGGAAGCCAGCCGCACCAATGTGTTGGAGGAAACACCATTCAACTGACGACCGGCCCGGCACAAGGAGTCGCTAGAGCGCGTTGAGCCAAGTAAAGCCCCCCCCCCCGGGTCTGGACCAATTGTGCGCCGCCCTATGGTACTTCTGGTCACGATCGAACCCCAGGCTGTTGTGATGCAGTGCCTTAGACCTGCTTTTTTTATCCTAAAAAAACTCCCCAGTCCTTAGTGATTACAAGCATATCCATAACATGATGCAGCCACCACTATCCTTTCAAATATGGAGAGTGGTACTCAGTAATGTGTTGTATTGAATTTGCCCCAAATATAACACTTTGTATTTAGGACAAGAAGTGAATTGCTTTGCCACATGTTTTGCAGTATTACTTTAGTGCCTTGTTGCAAACAGGATGCATGTTTTGGAATATTTTATTCTGTACATGCTTCCTGTAGTGACTGTGTATTGATACACCATCCAAAGTGTAATTAATAACTTCACCACGCTCAAAGGGATATTCAATGTCTGCTTTTATTTTTACCCATCTACCAATAGGTGCCTTTTGCAAGGCATTGGAAAACAGCATTGGTCTTTTTGGTTGAATATGTGTTTTGAAATTCACTGCTTGACTAAGGAACCTTACAGATAATTGTGTGTGTGGGGTACAGAGATGAGTTAGTCAATCGAAAATCATGGTAAACAATTATTACACAGTTATTACACACAGTGACTCCATGCAACTTATTGTGACTTGTTAAGCAATTTTTTACTCCTGAACTTATTTAGGCTTACCATAACAAAGGGGTTAAATACTTAACTTTAGAAGTGAAGCTCTAAGCTGCTGCAAATGCATGACCTGGAACAATCTTCGAATCACATGAGCATCTTTACATCATACACTGAGAATCATCAGACTACTAAAGCAGAGAGTATTAGCCGACGTAAAAGACAAGCATTCCAACGAGGGGCTGTGTGGATCTTACACCTGTGTTTATCAACCTTTTCTGTGCCAGGGACTGGCAAGCTGTGGTTCTCCGCCTTGTAGCTGAGTTTAAAGCTATTCATTGAGAACTAATGAAATAGTGTCAACTCACTATCTGACAGAGCAGAGCAGTTAGCAACATCACATGGACTGGAGCTGATCAACGGAACATAGGGTTGAGAAACCTTATCCTACTCTACACTACTCTGTTCCTCTGATGATGTAGAGGTTAACCCAGGCCCTGCAGCCCCCAGCACCACTCCCATTCCCCAGGCGCTCTCATTTGTTGACTTCTGTAACCGTAAAAGCCTTGGTTTCATGCATGTTAACATTAGAAGCCTCCTCCCTAAGTTTGTTTTATTCACTGCTTCAGCACACTCCGCCAACCCGGATGTCCTATCCGTGTCTGAATCCTGGCTTAGGAAGGACACCAAAAATCCTGAAATTTCCATCCCTAACTATAACATTTTCCCGCCAAGATAGAACTGCCAAAGTGGGCGGAGTTGCAATCTACTGGAGAGATTGACAGAACAATGCAGGCTTACTATCCAGGTCTGTGCCCAAACAATTTGAGCTTCTACTTTTAAAAATCCACCTTTCCAGAAACAAGTCTCTCACTGTTGCCGCTTGTTATAGACCCCCTTCAGCCCCCAGCTGTGCCTTGGACACCATATGTGAATTGATTGCCCCTTATCTATCTTCAGAGTTCGTACTGTCAGGTGACCTAAACTGGGACATGCTTAAAACCCCGGCCGTCCTACAATCTAAGCTAGATGCCCTCAATCTCACACAAATTATCAAGGAACCTACCAGGTACAACCCTAAATCCTTAACCATGGGTATCTCTTAGATATCATCCTGACCAACTTGCCCTCTAAATACACCTCTGCTGTCTTCAACCAGGATCTCAGTGATCACTGCCTCATTGCCTGCGTGCGTAATGGGTCCGTGGTCAAACGACCACCCCTTATCACTGTCAAACGCTCCCTAAAACACTTCAGCGAGCAGGCCTTTCTAATTGACCTGGCCTGGGTATCCTGGAAGGATATTGACCTCATCCCGTCAGTAGAGGATGCCTGATTGCTCTTTAAAAGTGCTTTACTCACCATCTTAAATAAGCATGCCCCGTTCAAAAAATATAGAACTAAGAACAGATATAGCCCTTGGTTCACCCCAGACTTGACTGCCCTTGATCAGCACAAAAACATCCCGTGGCGTTCTGCATTAGCATCGAATAGCCCCCGCGATATACAACTTTTCAGGGACGTTAGGAACCAATATACTCAGTCAGTTAGGAAAGCTAAGGCTAGCTTTTTCAAACAGAAATTTGCATCCTGTAGCACTAATTCCAAAAAGTTTTGGAACACTGTAAAGTCCATGGAGAATAAGAGCACCTCCTCCCAACAGCTCACTGCACTGATGATAGATCTGGATCTGGATCCCTACAAATCAGCTGGGCTAGACAATCTGGACCCTCTCTTTCTAAAATGATCCGGCAAAATTGTTGCAACCCCTATTACTAGCCTGTTCAACCTCTTTCGTATCGTCTGAGATCCCCAAAGATTGGAAAGCTGCCGCGGTCCTCCCCCTCTTCAAAGGGGGAGACACTCTAGACCCAAACTGTTATAGACCTATATCCATCCTGCCCTGCCCTTCTAAAATCTTCGAAAGTCAAGTTAACAAACAGATCACCGACCATTTCTTATCCCACCGTACCTTCTCCACTAAGGTCCTAAACTATATCATAACCGCCATCGATAAAAGACAGTACTGTGCAGCCGTCTTCATCGACCTGGCCAAGGCTTTCGATTCTGTCAATCACCACGTTCTTATCTGCAGACTCAATAGCCTTGGCTTCTCAAATAACTGCCTCGTCTGGTTCACCAACTACTTCCGTGTGTCAAATCGGAGGGCCTGTTGTCCTGACCTCTGGCAGTCTCTATGGGGATGCCACAGGGTTCAATTCTCGGGCCGACTCTTTTCTCTGTATATATCAATGATGTCGCTCTTGCTGCTGGTGATTCTCTGATCCACCTCTACGCATACGACACCATTATGTATACATCTGGCCCTTCTTTGGACACTGTGTTAACAAACCTCCAAACAAGCTTCAATGCCATACAACACTCCTTCCATGGCCTCCAACTGCTTTTAAATGCTAGTAAAACTAAGTGCATGCTCTTTAACCGATTGCTGCCTGCACCCGCCCGCCCGACTAGCATCAATACTCTGGACGGTTCTGACTTAGAATATGTGGACATCTACAAATACAGTACCTAGGTGTCTGGTTAGACTGTGAACTCTCCTTCCAGACTCGCATTAAGCATCTCCAATCCAAAATTAAATCTAGAATCGGCTTCCTATTTCACAACAAAGCCTCGTTCACTCATGCTGCCAAACATACCCTCGTAAAACTGACTATCATACCGATCCTTGACTTCGGCGATGTCATTTACAAAATAGCCTCCAACACTCTACTCAGACTACATCCAGTTTGCTACCACAGTGCCATCCGTTTTGTCACCAAAGCCCCATATACTACCCACCACTGCGACCTGTATGCTCTTGTTCCCTGGCCCTCACTACATATTTGTCGCCAAACCCACCTAGTGGTTAGAGCGTTGGACTAGTAACCGAMAGGTTGCAAGATCGAATCCCCGAGCTGACAAGGTAAAAATCTGTCGTTCTGCTCCTAAACAAGGCAGTTAACCCACTGTTCCTTGGCCGTCACTGAAAATAAGAATTTGTTCTTAACTGACTTGCCTAATTAAATAAAGGTAAAAATAATTAAATTGCCTTACCTCCCTACTCTTCTACATTTACACACATTGTACATAGATTTTTCTATTGTGTTATTGACTGTACGTTTGTTTATCTGTAACTTTGTGTTGTTTTTGTTGCACTGCTTTGCTTTATTTTGGCCAGGTCGCAGTTGTAAATGAGAACTTGTTCTCAACTGGCCTACCTGGTTAAATAAAGGTGAAAAAAATWAAAAAATAACCATTGTTAGCTTACTTTCCCACTTTCATGGTTAGTGTTCTTCCTTGGAAGAGAGAAGCATGTATTTTGGGATGCTGATGTTTTACGTCCAACATTCTGTTTTATTGCTTGGCGTCTTGTTGAACAGTAAGATCTGCTACAGCTGTGAGAGAGTGAGTTTCTGCTGTTTTCCTAAAGGCACGACCAGACAGTCAGGTCTTCTATCCCCCTCGTTCTTCTTGCCGTGCGCAACATGAGGTGCATCGTAATAGTCTAGAAGGGGCTTCCTTTCCCTCTCACTCTCCTCTTCATCTGCACTGATCTGAAAAGAAAGGGTAGGTGGATCGTGAAAGGAAGTCCCTGGATGCCTGCTGGGAATGCATAGTAGCCATCTGATTAATAGACTTGCATGTGGTGGTTTTAGTCATTATAAAACATTTTATTGCAACACAATCACTTGCCAATCAATAAGGGATAGGGTTAACAGTGTATGCTTTGGCTTTATGAAATAGCAGAGGTATATCTACCATGTACATGGTGGTCAATTTAATCTACTTCTGATCTCAGAGGACACAAAGCAACGTATTGTGGCTGTTACAAAGGTTAGTCTGGGTTCATTGAATTACACATCAAACAGCTAGTGATGTGCTATGTTCAGCAGGACCTGTACCACATGTCCTCTCTTCTATAATCTAGGCCGTTCCTTCCTCAGCCCCAGGGCATGATGTGGTGGTCAGCGAGACGTCACACATTTTGATTAGAACATTTTAAGGCTTCATTATTTGGGCCTAAATTGTTGAGTGTGCGGCTGGCTATGTTTGTCTCGAACATTTGGAGTCAAAGAATTGTTGGCAYTGGCAGTGACATTAAATATCATGGTTCCTGGACATAACTATGACTGCATAGCTACTCTTCCTTGGGTCCAGCAAACACTGCTAACCAACAACCTCAGTTTCTGTACTCAAACAATAGTGCACTCTTGTACATGAGTACACTACAGTGTCTGAGGCATGTTAGCATGCAGTCTGAGGAGCAATAGAGAGAGACTGGGTCAGTCAGACAGCGTTCACTGGGACAGCTCCACTGATATGATCCTGGAGGGAGCAGAAAAATGGGGAGAGGGAGAAAGAGGGCAGAGGAAAGAGGGAGGAAGGGAAAAGAGGGGTGTGAGGGGGGATTTAAAGTGGAGCAGTGGAGTTTTACTGAGACTGGTTATAAAGCTGGCACTCAGGAGGGAGGAGGAGGAGAGGTAGAGGAGGGGAAGGAGCGAGTAGAGTACAAAGACTTTTGGGAGTGGGCATTTACTGTAGACAGTAGGAGCCTTGAAGGTTGACCATAGACATCTCTAACTGTAGTGTAGAGAATCATTGTACCATCTAAACCGCTGTGAAATATATTTTCCATGACCAAACATATTGTATTTTCAGCTGTTTGAAGCTGGTGTGCAAAACCGAAAGTAAGATGCAAAAATGAAACTTTAAAACGGGAAGCATAGAAATAGCATACATAACCGATCTACTGCTTCTTAGACTTGCTTTCAATGAGAATGACAATCTATAACTCACATTTCTATTTTGAATTTTGTCTGGTCGCCGAAAAAAGTTACATATTGCAGCTGTAATGCGTTAAAACTAAGCTAGCTGTAATAAAGCCTTGCAGTTGCTGCTGATGCTCGTGAATTTTCTCTGGTGGTTGTACTATACTTTAGTTAATTTACTGTTTACATTGTATGATAGTGGCATTTACTGGCTAGGTTGTATTGTGTCACTGTTATAGGCGTTGTTAAAGTGTGGCTGTAGTCTCAGCCAGGCTAGCTATTTTTATGCCTGGGCTGTTTGAGTTGGCTGGGCTAATTCTGAGATTGCTGTGGTGATGATAACATTGTGGCTCATTAGAATTCTCTGGAAGGTTAGGCTATGTGAAAATGTAGCTGTGCAGTGTCAATTTAGGATTGTGATAATGCGACTGGTAATGTAGTTTATGTCTGCATTTTGTTACAGATACTGTCTCTGTTGTGTCATATCGGAGATTAAAGTGTGGCCATTTTAGTTATGGTTATGTGGCTGTCTTATGTTTCAGTTATGTTAGTGTGTACTACTGAGTCACTTTTGTGATAGTCTGGCCATTTAGGCTAGGTTGTGATATTGTGTTGATGGTTTCATCTTTCGGTTGTGATAGTGTGGCCCTAGTCTCATATTTCTCAGCTCATGTGAATCCTCTGGAGGCAATTTAGACCCATCTGTCTGATTCCTGACACATCAATGGAGAGGAGACGCAGCTGTATCGTGGCCCCTGCAGGCCTTTTCCCGACACTGTGTGTGTGTGTGTGTGTGTGTGTGTGTGTGTGTGTGTGTGTGTGTGTGTGTGTGTGTGTGTGTGTGTGTGTGTGTGTGTGTGTGAACGTGTGTGTGTGTGTTTGTTGTGTCTTTTGCCTCCAGTCAACGGTTGCCCTACCTGCTGCTTGTTTTTTTTTAAGTCGAGTGCATCTGCCTCTGGAGAGACAAGAGAACTAGCTGATCTGATCATGTGCCCTAACACTCACCAGTGTGAGGCCTCCCGGATGGTCATTTGACTCCCAAAACCCCGATACCTCAACCATTCAACACATAACAGGCCAATCAAACACTCCTGAGCCCTGGAAAATAGGCCTACTAATAATTTGCATACTGTACACATTTAGTGTTAAGCCCTGTACAAGAACTCCTTGGCAGACACTGTGTATTTGCGTTTGATTGCGAGGAGAGCTACTTTCAGCGGCATTCAGGATATAGGAACCTCCTTTTTTCTGGGATGTGGGCCTAGGCCCAATGTCTTGTCATTTAAGTTAGTGTACATCTAAGCTACTTGACTTCCTGCCGTGCTGTTATGTGAGGAGGGTGCACATCACGCCCCTTTGTGCACACTGACYGATTCTCAAAGGGCCGAAGCCTTGACAGTGAATCGTCTCGTTTTAGGATTAGATCCAGAGTGACATTTCTGTTCTGCTGGGGTTGTGCTTATGCCTCACCTTTGGTCTGCTTCTGCTTGGCGTTAAGCCTTCCTGTGTCTCAGGCTGTTATGTTGTGGCTTCTAAAGGCCTCTCAGGCAGACCTGTTCATATGCATGTTCAAATGCAAATCTCTATTGTTTTCACCCTCAAAGAAACAACAAACACTGATAGGCCTGGCCTACATAGGGCTGGGCGATTTTGTGTGACATTCATGGCTATATATCATCCTAGATGTTTTGTGTGACATTCATATAACCCAAGTATTGTTATTAGGTTTCTAAATCGTGATCCCATTGAGATTATTAAACCTGTCGCAGTGGTCACCAACCGGGTCAATCGTGATCGGCTAGTTGATCTTCAATGCATTCCTTGTCGATCACCAAACATTTCTGTAGAAAATCCAACGATAAAGGCTTGCGCTCCATTTTGTTATATTCGTGTTGCGATTTTGGCGGTAGGTGCACTTGATTCATAAGCCCTGCGCAGCGGGTACTCAGTGTTCACATTTTTAACCATTTAATTKGTTTCAAAAGATAAACTCTGCCTACCTGGCGGACCGGTGACTAAATCGAGTGCTGCGACTACTGCGCTGGCCAATCGCATAGCTCAAATCACCACGCCCACAGAACTCTCACGACCCACAGCAAAGTTTGATAGGCTACTAGCCTATGTAAGAGCTAATAACTTTTAAAACCATGACCACAGAGAGGCCGTCCAAATTATACAGCAAAGAGCTGCTGTTTTTATGAGTTAGTTCATGTTACATTTTTATTCAGGACTGTCAACACTGTTTTTATTCGACACTATTACAAAACATAAAACGCACTTCTCCTTACTTCCACTAGCGCTGCAATGAATGAGTAGCCAAGTGTAGGCCTATTAAAGGCCCTGCGTTTTATTATTAGTATCTTGTCGTGTCTATTGTAATATTGTGGAATATTTAACTTTCTCATATGAACAACAGGAATTTGTGCATGAGGCAGATGCAATGCGACTCGAGTTTAGTCATCAGGTGGGAGACTGTTCCCCCTCTCTCTAGTCATCAGGTGGGAGACTGTTCCCCCTCTCTCTAGTCATCAGGTGGGCAGACTGTTCCCCCTTCTCTCTAGTCATCGGGTGGGAGACTGTTCCCTCCTTCTCTCTAGTCATCGGGTGGGAGGAGACTGTTCCCCCTCTCTCTAGTCATCGGGTGGGAGGACTGTTCCCCCTCTCTCTAGTCATCGGTGGGAGACTGTTCCCCTCTCTCTAGTCATCGGTGGGAGACTGTTCCCCTCTCTCTAGTCATCGGGTGGGAGACTGTTCCCCTCTCTCTAGTCATCGGGTGGGAGACTGTTCCCCTCTCTCTAGTCATCGGTGGGAGACTGTTCCCCCTCTCTCTAGTCATCGGGTGGGAGACTGTTCCCCCTCTCTCTAGTCATCGGGTGGAGAACTTTTCCTCTCTCTAGTCATCGGGTGGGAGACTGTTCCCCCTCTCTCTAGTCATCGGGGTGGGAGACTGTTCCCCCTCTCTCTAGTCATCGGTGGGAGACTGTTCCCCCTCCTCTAGTCATCGGGTGGAGACTGTTTCCCCCTCTCTCTAGTCATCGGGTGAGGACTGTTTCCCCTCTCCTAAGTCATCGGGTGGGAGACTGTTCCCTCCCTCTCTCTAGTCATCGGGTGGGAGACTGTTCCCCCTCTCTCTAGTCATCGGGTGGGAGACTGTTCCCCCTCTCTCTAGTCATCGGGTGGGAGACTGTGCTTCCTCTCTTTGGTCAGTCTCACCGGAGGAAAGAAAGGAGAGCGCGGACCCTCTTCTGTTCTCTCCCTCTCTCCACTGAGACTAATGCCGCGTTCAAAACAACTGGGAACTCAGAAATCTCAGACTTCAGTGCATTCAAGACAACTGGGAACTACTGGGAAAAACTAGATCCGACTGGGAAACATAGTTTTGAACGGTCATCCAACTCGGGATTCCAAGTCAGAAACTCTGGCATCTTTCTAGACCTCCGACTTTCCAACCTGAAGATCACTGACATCATGATTTTACCTCGAGGCCCCAGTTGTCTTGAAAGCACCGTGACCAAACACACATTTGAATTTATGCTCAGCTGTGCCTTGCAAGTGCAACACCAACAGATCTATTTTGTAATCAAAGCTTGAGTTTGGAAATATAATATGGTCTGAGAAAAACAATATTGGCAGGCCAGACATGTAGCCAATACGCTGTGATAATGTATTAGGCCTACTGCACAAACCTCATTCCTACAAAACTGTTTTTATTAGGTTTGTCAAATCACATTTTATTTGTCACCTGCGCCGAATACAGGTGTAGACCTTAGTGAAATGCTTACTTACAAGCCCTTAACCAACAATGCAGTTAAGAAAAATACCTAAAAAATAAAAGAAACAAAGTAACAAATAATTAAAGAGCAGCAGTAAAATAACAATAGCAATGTTAATGTTACATTTTCTTAGTGGTAGATCTCGGCTTGTTTTTAGACTGCGAAAGTGATCTTACTGCACCAGTAACCGAAAGGTTGTTTGTTCGAATCCCCTAGCCAACTAGGTGAAAAATCTGTCTATGTGCCCTTGAGCAAGGAGCTTAACCCTAATTGCTCCTGTAAATTGCTTTGGATAAGAGCCAATTTTTGCTTGATCCGACACAATTTCATGTGTCCTGAAGGTAGAACTCCGCCTATCCGGCAGGCCCAGAGAGCAAATCAATTGCACTTATAGGCCTACCGCTGGCTAATGGGACAGCTCTGATCACCGTGTCTGTTCTCGTGCCGTAGACTGTAAAACAARGCCTTGAATGCACAGCAAAGTTGATAATGTAAGATTTCAAAACTTTTAAGACAATGACTATAGAGAGACTCAACGAATACAGCAAAGAGCTGCTGTTTTTATGAGTAAGTTCATGCTTAAGTTATTGAGCACTGTCAACACCTTGTTCAACACTTTTTTTTATGAGCCATACAATTTGAGCTCTCTACTTTCACTCACGCTACAACCAGCACTGCAGCTCCAATGAATGAGTATACCAAAGTGTTTTTCGATAAGCTTGCGTTGTTATTATTATTGTCTTGCCTTTTTTTAATATCCAGGAATATTTTACTTTCTCTGGTCATAGGAGTAACAACATTAATTGGTGCATGAGGCAGAAATAATGCAGTGYGACTTGAGTTTCGCCATCAGCTGGAAGACTGTGTCCCATTTTCTCAGTGGAGGAAGGGAGAGAGGAGGGACGGTGAGTCGGGTGAGAGGCAGCCTCACCATCAGCTGGAAGACTGTCTCCTTTTCTCATGAGGAAGGAGAGAGGGGGGACGTGAGTCGTGGAGAGGCAGCCTCACCATCAGCTGGAAGACTGTCTCCTTTTCTCAGTGGAGGAAGGGAGAGAGGAGGGACGGTGAGTCGGGTGAGAGGCAGCCTCACCGCTGCTCCCTCCCTCACCTCAGACTGACCATCAGATGCAGGCCATCAGTCCAGTAAAAAAAGGAAATGAGTATGCTCACTCAGCTGTGCCTCACAAGTAATACAACAAATTATCTATTACCAGTGTGATCATATACCTACAATTTTGAAATATCATTTGAAAATGGTCTGAGAAGAACAACATTGGCAGGGCATTTCAAGCATAGCCAATATGCAGTGATAATGTATTGGGCCTATAGCCTACTGCACAAACAGAACTGTTGTTAATTGGTTAATGTTGCATAGGCTTACGTTTTTTATGTCACGTTTAAAAAAAAATCTGAGCGGTAGATCTCGGCCTGCATTTTGAATTAGAACGTGATCTTGACTCAGGAAAGCTTGGTGACCACTGGTGTAGAGACTTATTTACAGATGGCTGGGCATGCTACCAGAGTCGTGAGATTATTCCAACATCAGGTCGAATGAAGGGGGATTATACGGCAGCACTGCTGTGAGTGTGAACGACCCACCAGAAGTTACTGATGAGACGGACCATATAGTACCCTGCCTGAGCAGATGGTCTCAACCAAAGGTCTCCACAGGAACAGTTGAAGGGTGCCAGGTAACGAGCTGTTCCATATTTCCCAAACACAAACAAGCGGTGCAGAGAGACAGAGAAGAGCTGTGACTGYAGTAGCACTGTGGACGATTGTGACATTGACGGTATTCGGATAAAGTCACTAACTCCTCTCTGCCTGTAAGGGCCAATTGATTTGGGTTTCGATTACAGTACCAGTCAAAAGTTTGACACACCTACTCATTCCAGGTTTTTAATTTAAAAAAAAGTATTTTCTACATTGTAGAATAATAGTGAAGACATCAAAACTATGAAATAACACATATGGAATCATGTAGTAACCAAAAAAGTGTTAAACAAATCAAAATATATTTGAGATTCTTCAAAGTAGCCACCCTTTGCCTTGATGACAGCTTTGCACACTCTTGGCATTCTCTCAACCAGCTTCATGAGGTAGTCACCTGGAATACATTTCAATTGACAGGTGTGCCTTGTTAAAAGTTATTTAGTGGAGTTTGAGCCAATCAGTTGTGTTGTGACAAGGTAGGGGTGGTATCAGTGGTGTAAAGTACTTAAGTAAAAATACTTTAAAGTATTACTTAAGTAGTTTTTTGGGGGTATCTGTACTTTACTTTATTTATATATTTTTGACTTTACTTCACTACATTCGTAAATAAAATAATATACTTTTTACTCCATACATTTTCCCTGACACCCAAAAGTACTTGTTACATTTTGACAGGAAAATGGTCCAATTCACACACTTATTAAGAGAACATCCCTTCTGTTTCTGATCTGAAGAACACACATGCTTCATTTGTAAATTGTCTGAGTGTGCCCCTGGCTATCCGTCAATAAAAAATAAAAATACAAATTGTGCCGTCTGGTTTGCTTAATATAAGGAATTTGAAATGGTTTATATTTTTACCTTTACTTTAGACACTTAAGTACATTTTAGCAATTCCATTTACTTTTGATACTTAAGTATGTTTAAAACCAAATACTTTTAGACTTTTACTCAAGCAGTATTTTACTGGGTGACTTTTACTTGAGGCATTTTCTATTAAGGTATCTTTACTTGTACTTAAGTATGACAATTTAGTACTTTTTCCCACACAAGGTGGTATACAGAAGATAGCCCTATTTGGTAAAAGACCAAGTCTATATTATGGCAAGAACAGCTCAAGTAAGCAAAGAGAAATGACAGTCCATCATTACTTTAAGACATGAAGGTCAGTCAATCTGGAACATTTCTGTCATGTCTCAACTTACTGTTATAGAATAATACACAAGGGGCAATTTCAAAATGTGGTTGTGCATCAGCTGTTTTTCTCTTGTTATGTCWGTCACAGTCACTTAATTATCCCAAGCCAGCTTTTAGACTGGTAAATTAGTCTAGCCAGCTATTTTATTTTTATTTAACCTTTATTTAACTAGGCAMGTCAGTGAAGAACACATTCTTATTTACAATGATGACCAAACCCTCTAACCCGGATGACACTGGACCAATTATGCACCGCCCTATCATGGTCGAATTACCAAATGGGGGGGGCCCCCCCATTGATTTTGTTAGTCAATCTCACTCAGATATTTTTATTTAACCTTTATTTAACTAGGCAAGTCAGTTCATTCTTAAGCCTAGGTGTCCCGCTCGCAATTCAAATAAATAATCATAAAAATTATGGATATTAAACATTTAGGTACATATAAGTGTCTTATATCGGTTGAAAGCTTAAATTCCTGTTAATCTAACTGCACTGACCAATTTACAGTAGCTATTACAGCGAAAGCATGCCATGCGATTGTTTGAGGACGGCGCCCACATCAAAATATTTTTCCACAAGCACAGGTTTCATAAATTCACAAATARCGATTAAATATTCACTTACTTTTTGAAAATCTTTCTCTGATTTGTCATCCAAAGGGTTCCAGCTATAACATGTAGTGTAATTTTGTTAGATAAAATCCTTCTTTATATCCCAAAAAGTCTGTTTAGTTGGCGCCATCAATTTGCGTAATCCACTCGTTCAACATGCAGAGAAAGGAATCCGAAAATCTACCCCTAAAGTCAAAATACGTTTCTATTTACTCCTCAGATACCCTAAAATACCCTAAACTATTATATTTCTTACGGAAAGAAGTATGTTCAATAGGAAACCGATTTTAGCAGGTGCGTCTTGTCTTCATAGCGCTCGCACACATGAATTTCCAAGACTGTGTCCCTGTACGAAAACTGTTATTTGTTATTCGTTTTTGAAGTTACWACCCTGAAACCTTGAACATACACTGCTGACACCCTGTGGAAACCATAGGAATCGCATCCAGGGAGATAATTCTCAGTATGCCCTTATACTGGCCATTCTAAGAGGATGGTCTCTCAAAAGAAACAAAATTCCAGTTGGTTTTTCTTTGGATTTTCTCCTACCATATCTATTGTGTTTATATTCTCCTACAATATTTTTACATTTCTTCAAACTTCTGTGTTTTCTATCCAATGGTACCAATTATATGCATACCCTGGCTTCAGGGCCTGAGCAACAGGCAGTTTACTCTGGGCACGTCATTCAGGCGGCGAATGAGAAAAAAGTGGCCTAGCCTTAAGATGTTTTAAGAACAAATTCTTATTTACAATGACGGCCTACTGGGGAACAGTGGGTTTAACTGCCTTGTTCAGGGGCAGAACGATAGATGTTTACCTTGTCAGCTCAGGGATTTGATCCAGCAACCTTTCGGTTACTGGCCCAACACTCTAACCACTAGGCTACCTCCCTCCCCCAGATTTCACATTAAAAACTGCAAACATTTCTCTCCACCCTATGAAAAAAATGTGTAGAGTTGCAGGAAATTCGCTTTAAAACTGCTAATTCTTCTTTCCGCCCCATGGCAAAATGTGTGGAATTGCAGGAAATTAACTCAAAGCTAAAATGTTTAGCTTGCAAGATGGGGGGGGGAGAAAGAAAATTCACTTGGGACCCCCAAAAGACTAGGGCCCGTTCTGACTATGTGTGGATGTGGGTACGCCGACCGGCGAGCCTCTGCAGCCCCTCATGATGAATTCAGATTTCTTGTGCCCCCCCACCCCCATCAAAGTTCCCATCCCTGAGTTAGAACATCCCTGGCCCAGCCTGCTCCTCCATAAATGTATTTTGTTGACATTTGTTTTGCTGTTGTCCCTCATGGTAAAGTAAAGATACCCAAGGACCATATCAAAGTGTCCCTGCATCCTAAAGCTGGCTCCCTCACTTTCCATCCACAACTGCACCTACTCATATCCAGTAACACATAGACAAAGAAATCCTTTCTAGTGTTGTTATGACAATGATTTGTCATCTCTGCAATACTAACAAGGGACATATAACAGTAATAGGACCAAAAACAGACAAAAACCCACCTTCCATTTACAGGTGTGCATAGTAGTCAATATATTTGACAGAACTGCCCTTAATACAGACAGGTCTTCCTGGGACAAGGATTGGAGTCACTACCATTTTAACTCCTTTCAAAAGATTCTCATAGAAGGAAATGAGCTGTTTCTATTCAGCATCTGAACTGACTTGACCCCAACCCCTGCCGGAGGGTTATTTTGAGGTCACTTCATGACCTAGTACACTACACAGTATCCYTGGTTCACCCATAATGTTTATCTGTGCGGTATAACATCGTAAGCTCTTAAGACCTTTTGGGGCCATGATCCTCTTGGCTCTCTAAGACTTTTAGACTGAGACCACGGCTGTTTCAGAAGGCTCATCATTCTTTATGAGTGTGCGTGAGTTTGTTATTAGCCCCCTCTGATTTGAGCCAAGGTTGTTTTGTTAGCCTATTATTTGTGGATGGGACAACTCTGTCTGATCTTCCTTAGTGAACTCCGTAACCCGCTGTATTGGGACAATAGGCAGTGATTACTGTGCTGTACAGTCGATCTTGGTGAATTAACCTCAGGGCCAGTGAGATCAGTCTAACAGTCTGACAAGGGGATTAAAGGATGACCCAAATCCTCTGCACGGGGGGTGGGGTACTACTGTACCAGGCACTAGACCACGTTTTTTGGTTTTCCACATCTGACTTTTTTGTTTCTCTGATTCAATCACTCCTACATACAGTGGGGAGAACAAGTATTGGATACACTGCCAATTTTGCAGGTTTTCCTACTTACAAAGCATGTAGAGGTCTGTAATTTTTATCATAGGTACACTTCAACTGTGAGAGACGGAATCTAAAACAAAAATCCAGATAATCACATTGTATGATTTTTAAGTAATTCATTTGCATTTTATTGCATGACATAAGTATTTGATACATCAGAAAAGCAGAACTTAATATTTGGTACAGAAACCTTTGTTTGCAATTACAGAGATCATACGTTTCCTGTAGTTCTTGACCAGGTTTGCACACACTGCAGCAGGGATTTTGGCCCACTCCTCCATACAGACCTTCTCCAGATCCTTCAGGTCTCGGGCTGTCGCTGGGCAATAGCGGTTTCAGCTCCCTCCAAAGATTTTCTATTGGGTTCAGGTCTGGAGACTGGCTAGGCCACTCCAGGACCTTGAGATGCTTCTTACGGAGCCACTCCTTAGTTGCCCTGGCCTGTGTGTTTCGGGTCGTTGTCATGCTGGAAGACCCAGCCACGACCCATCTTCAATGCTCTTACTGAGGGAAGGAGGTTGTTGGCCAAGATCTCGCGATACATGGCCCCATCCATCCTCCCCTAAATACGGTGCAGTCGTCCTGTCCCCTTTGCAGAAAAGCATCCCCAAAGAATGATGTTTCCACCTCCATGCTTCACGGTTGGGATGGTGTTCTTGGGGTTGTACTCGTCCTTCTTCTTCCTCCAAACACAGCGAGTGGAGTTTAGACCAAAAAGCTCTATTTTTGTCTCATCAGACCACATAACCTTCTCCCAATCCTCCTTTGGATCATCCAGATGGATGGTGATCACCTGTATCAAATACTTATGTCATGCAATAAAATGCAAATGAATTACTTAAAAATKACTTWAAAATYAATTACTTAAAAATCATACAATGTGATTTTCTGGATTTTTGTTTTAGATTCCGTCTCTCACAGTTGAAGTGTACCTATGATAAAAATTACAGACCTCTACATGCWTTGTAAGTAGGAAAACCTGCAAAATCGGCAGTGAATCAAATTCTCCCCACTGTAGGTCATAACGAGGGCAGTTGTCTCTCAAGTCTACTTTTTTTAGGTGGCATCTACTGGCCCTCAAGTATTTGGTATTCCTGAAGTAAACTGCTGCATAAAAGTAGTTGAAAATAGGAATTGACTGGAGGTCATGCATCTAAATATAACATAAAAAGCCTGTCTTCATTTAATATATACACACACACCGTGCATTCGGAAAGTATTCAGACCCATTCACTTTTTCCACATTTTGTTATGTTACAGCCTTATTCTAAAACGGATTAAATAGTTGTTTACCCTCATCAATCTACACACAATACCTCATAAGAATGGGAGAAACTCTCCAAATTCTGGTGTGCCAAGCTTGTAGCGTCATACCCAAGAGGACTCGAGGCAGTAATCGCTGCCAAAGGTGCTTCAATAAAGTACTGAGTAAAGGGTCTGAATACTTTATGTAAATCTTATGTACATTTTATAAATATGCAAAAAATTCAAAAAATGTTTTTTTGCTTTGTCATTATGGGGTATTGTTCATTTAACAATAAGGCTGTAACATAACAAAATGTGGAAAAAGGGGTCTGAATACTTTCCAAATGCACTGTATATATGCGCCATTTAGCAGATGCTTTTATCCAAAGCAACTTAGTCATGCGTGCATACATTTTAAGTACGGATGGTCCCAGGAATCAAACCCACTATCCTGGCGTTGCAAGCACCATGCTCTACCATCTGAGCTACAGAGGACCAGGAGGGTTTTGCATGGACCTCCCCTTGGATGCAGACTGACTGTCATCCAGACTACTAAGTAGTTTTCCGGCGAATCAAAAGAAGATGATTAGTATTAGGCCTACTCAGGTTGGTGGATTCAGCTCCCCTCAGCCAAATTGGTTTTCTTCTGCATAAAAAACAGAACCTGTCCAAGTTAATACTCACCTAAATAACCAGAACATGTCCAAGTTAATACTCACCTAAATAACCAGGTCCTGTCCAAGTTAATACTCACCTAAATAACCAGAACATGTCCAAGTTAATACTCACCTAAATAACCAGAACATGTCCAAGTTAATACTCACCTAATAACCGAACATGTCCAAGTTAATACTCACCTAAATCACAGAACATGTCCAAGTTAATACTCACTTAAATAACCAGAACATGTCCAAGTTAATACTCACCTAAATAACCAGAACATGTCCAAGTTAATACTCACCTAAATAACCAGAACCTGTCCAAGTTAATACTCACCTAATAACCAGAACCTGTCCAAGTTAATACTCACCTAAATACCAGAACCTGTCCAAGTTAATACTCACCTAAATAACCAGAACCTGTCCAAGTTAATACTCACCTAAATAACCAGAACATGTCCAAGTTAATACTCACCTAATAACCAGTAACCTGTCCAAGTTAATACTCACCTAAATAACCAGGTCCTGTCCAAGTTAATACTCACCTAAATAACCGAACCTGTCCAAGTTAATACTCACCTAAATAACCAGGTCCTGTCCAAGTTAATACTCCTAATAACCAGGTCTGTCTCAAGTTAATGCTCCACTAAATAACCAGAACATGTCCAGATTAATACTCACCTAAATAACCAGAACCGGTTTCAATTAATCCTGTTGAAGTTAATACTTACTTATCATTTTGTTAAACAACACTGTAATGACAAGCTAGGGCCTAATAGTTTTTGAACTTTGGTCGATCTGGTTGTCTCTCAGTCAGTTAGTGTAGTAAGGCTTTAACCAATGTCAGTTAGAAGTAGGATGCAGTTTCTCCTACAGACACTGAGTGTTTACCCCCAAAATGTTTCAGGATAGGATTTAGGGAAGGCCAGCTGCTGCTAGATCTGTGCCTAAGGACAGCTTTTACCCTGAGTGATGGGGTGAAATGGCTCTGAAGGGTAGACCTATTAGCAGCTTTTACCCTGAGTGATGTGTGAAATGGCTTTGAAGGATAGGCCTATTAGCAGGGTCATGTTGTGCAAAAAGTGGATTGCTAAATTTGAAGAAGCAATTAGGCTAGTGAAATCAGGTACACGGTGGCCTGACAGCTTTTTTGAAGTTTCTCATCGACCTCAGTCTTTCTTTTGTTATTTCTGAAATATATTAGCCCACACCAGTTGGTTTCAGATGAACCATCCTTTCTTTGCCAGTATAAATAGAAAGCGTTTTGYATTGTGGTGCTTAGCTGGGTTGGCAACACCATTATCTGGTCTGAGTGTTCTCTAGTCTAGGTGTTAGCGAATTAGGTTGTGTTCCTCAAACTTTACCTGTGGACAGGGTCAAGCTTTGGCCTTTGTAATGTTGTTAAGCCTTCATCATCCCACTTTGGAGAGATCATTACCCTGAGAGCCATTGGCCTAATCTGTGTTGAGGGATGCACTGAGATTATTTCTCTCCTGTGCACGTTTTGCAGAATGTCCAAGTGATCTTATACTTTCCATACTGAAAATACAGAGTAAGTTACTTTTGCTTGTTCTGTATCATTTTCTGTGTTAACTTGGTTAATGATGGAATCCGCAGTAGGGGGAAACAGCGCCACTGTCGCCCATTGTTTTTACTTTGTTGACGAAGCAAAGACAAAGACTGGGAGCGCTGGGGAGCGTCAAGTTTTAAAAAATGCAGTACATATTCTCCTGTTTTATCATGCGTTCAATGATGATCTTGAAGAACGATCTGGCCTTAATGACCATGTATCCTTATCTCCACTGGGCAAAGCCAGAAGAGGACTGGCCACCCCTCAGAGCCTGGTTCCTCTTTAGGTTTCTTCCTAGGTTCTTGTCTTTCWAGGGAGCTTTTCCTAGCCACAGTGCTTCTACATCTGCATTGTTTTAGGCTGAGTTTCTGTATAGCACTTTGTGACATCTGCTGATGTAAAAAGGGCTTTATACATTTTAAAGAAACTGTTTGTTGCAGTAACTTCTTTGTTGTAATATCGCAAACGGACATGTCAGTTTCACCATTAGGGAATCCAGCTTCAAGGTGTGGTTACAAGAGTCTTAGTCTTGCCGTAAGGGTCTTGCCACATGGTTTGGCTAGCAGTACTAGCATTATCATTAGGCAGGATGTAGAGCTGTGATTAAGGCCCCAGGTAGATCACACTGTATTAGGCTAATGGGGTCTGAAAGCAGGTTAGCTCATGTCCTACTCAGTTATTTTCCTATGTGTGGTTATACTGTTAGGGTTGTGAAACGCTCCCATTCTGTACCGTGATTCTGTTTTTCCTGATACCGCAGCTCTGGAAAGTACTTCAACGTTTGGGCTGCCAGGAAGATCTGCTCAAGCAGTAAGTTTGTATGCTAATTTGCTTGTTTCTTGTATCAGGCAAAGTGTTAGGAAAACAACCTGTTAGGGATGTTTATTCTTCCCTAGTAAGATGTGGCACATAGTTTAACAGTGTTGAACGTTTTCATTTTGATACAGGCTAGTAGAGCAGTTGTGACTATTTTGCCCTTTTGACTAGTCTACCTTCCAATACTATCTATTGCTAAGCCCTGTTCAACTTACACAGAAAATCCCTGAATATCGGTTTAAGGTARAATAGCAATTCCTCCAACATTGCAAGAAAGTGCATGAAATTGACAATCATGCAGTCAACTTATTTATTTTACTCCATAGCCTGTTGTTGAATTATGTATCCAAATGTAGTTTGCTGAAGTGAAGTGTTATTTTCTCATACCCTTTCAAYTTCTAGATACCAGTTTGTTTGAATACTGTCTGCCAGTGTCTTGTCTATCTTGATTTCATTGTGGCTTAGTACAACTGTCGAAGGTCAGGAGACATCCCTCTATCCTTTAGTGTCCTTAGAAATAAAAGCAGAAAGTTAAAGAGGTAATACTAGCTAGTGGAATACAGACAAGGCATCGTTGTCCTATTTTATTGCGTAGTGTCTGCGCTGGTTTAGATGATGGATTAATCATCATGCATTTGATTGATCAGACTAAACACATGTTTTATATGAGAAGATAATTGGCCTGCAAGGGCCTCCAGTTGAGGGCAATAATTTAGGCCTACCTCACAAAGATGTGGCTGTATTGGATCTTAATACACATATGGTTMTTTTCCTGTGGTCCTGTAGGTCCTTTGTTGCAAAGAAGGTTACCCAGTACTTTATGCTAATAATGAACCAGCTATGGTTACGATTAGGGAGAGTCTGAGACAGATGTTCTGGGCATACTTGAACCAGTGCAATGACTCAGACTTTTTCATTTGGGTCACTGTGAACAAATATTTTACGTAGACAAATAGCCTACATTCAGTATCTTTCACGATCTCTMTTCCATGCACACACACCACACACCACACACACGCTTAGGAGTGGTGTTACACTAGCATTCACTGCTTCATGAGGTCATGGCAGGCAGACACAGTATCCGTCGCCATTATGTCTGGGCTGGCTAGTCTAAACACACACAGGCTCCCTGTCCACGGGGCTGGATCGAGTTCATTGTGTCTGTCCTCTCGACAGCGTTATTAAGAATGGCTGCTTCACGTCATCTCCTGAGGATTCCAATTATAAAGGTATAGTACTGGTGCTGCACCCCCTTCCCCTCACCCCACCAGACTCTCGGAACGGTCCACTGAAGACCTCGAACTAGATGAGGAGAAGAGGAGAAAGCCAGGGGTGAGAGGGGGGCTGTGCTGCAGCCTGTAGTCTTTTAGATCTCAGCGTCATGTGTCTGCCTGGTGCTGCAGGTGTCAATGGCACGCGCCAGCCGATGTCACGGTCTGACAGGTGGACCGCCCCCCCAGTGCTCTAATCCTGACACTGCGGGTCTTCGCTGCTGTTGCAGGCGGTCCATCTCGATGCCTGCGGGGAAACCGTGGGCGGGAAAGGGGAGGTGAAGGGGGTGACTTTGTTTTAAAGGTCAGCATAAAGTATTCAGCAGCAAGCGGCGGTGGTAAGTGTGAGGTGGTTGGTAACTAGATATTAGGCCACAACCCTGAGTTAGGCAGATAGCCTAGTGGTTACGTGTGTTGGGCCAGTAACCAAAAGGTTGCTGGTTCAAATCCCTGAGCTGACTAGCTGTTGATGCCCTTAAGCAAGGCACTTAACCCTAATTGCTCTTGTAAATTACTAAAATGTAAAATTGTCATCACCATGTCCAATAAAATATAATCAGGCACACAATGTGGTATGGCTGTTTTAATTCAAGTGTGTGCTATCATGTCTGAGTGGGAGCCTGTTTCCAGGCCGTGTGTCAAGTGGCTGTTGTTTATGTGTAGATTCAGAACCCTAAGAGCTTTTCAGAGGGTGCTGCTATGTTTTAAGTACTGTGGTGTGTTTATCTGTGTGTGGGATGGGGAGTATTACTTAATACTGCTGCAGCACTAAAGTGACTGAGGCTGGGTAATGGAAATTMATTGAGGCTTTATCTTGGTTGTTTATTTTAGTATTATAAATGATGTAATGTAATGACTTAGCATCATTTGAGTAATTGTTTATGGTTTGAACCATTTGATGTTTTTACCTGCCGCTATTTCATTGTTGACTGAACTAAACCTAATATTTTGTTCAGGATGTTGTTCCTCTTTAAATGTCCTTAGACATGTGACTCTGACTGCGGTCTCATGTTAGAGGATACGCCACATCATGTATCAAGGTTTGGTTCAATAAGACCACTGTTTCCATGCCAGAGCTGTCTTATTTTGATGGCTTGTGTGTATTTATTCAGCTTAGCTAGCCCCTTCTCCAAGACGGTGTGTGTGTGTCGGGGGGTGTGTGTGTGTGTGTCGGGGTGTGTGTGTGTCGGTGTGTGTGTCGGGGTGCGTGTCGGGGTGTGTCGGGGTGTGTGTGTGGTTGTGTGACATGTTTCCAGGAGTTTTGGCCGGTCTTGTTGCACTGAAACTGGCAGCAAACAGCGCTACTCCTCTCTGCTCCAGATTTGTGAAAACAAATGAGAATATTTTGTGATTATAGAAAAAGGATGAAAGAATGATTATATGTTTGTCACAAGATTCTGATCAAGGCTGCATGATTTTCATGTTCATGCATGACGGTGTGATTTTTTACTATTGACTACTGTAGTACAGCARACCAAGCCTACCTTGATTTTTTTCACTTACTAAGTAAAAAGAGAGTCTCAAAGTCAAATGGACGTTTCCAGCTGAATGATGATGGGAGTTTAGTTCCTCCAACAGGAGTAGGCCTTACTCAGCACTACACACACGCAGCACCTTCCCCTTTCTCTGCAGTCTAAACACTCCCCTGTCTGTTGTGTGGAGGACTCTATTCTGATGCTGCCAGTCTGTCTGACAGAGAGACCAGACACTGCTGCAGCGAGTAGCCAAGCTAATAGGAATATAAGCAACTTCACTTAGAAAAGCTTAGCTTTGAAGCGTCCAAGCCCAGGATAGGAAAGGAACTAATGACTTTAGAGCTTATTCAGTGCAGTAGAATTACAAAACAAACTATTATAGATGACATACAGAGAAAGCATTCCTTGACAGCAGGTTCAGTAGCCTTGATTATATTCTACAGCCTGGTATTGTTGTATTCAAAACAACAATAGAGTTTTTCCTAGCCACCGTGCTTCTACACCTGCATTGCTTGCTGTTTGGGGTTTTAGGCTGGGTKTCTGTACAGCACTTCGAGATATTAGCTGATGTACGAAGGGCTTTATAAAATAAATTTGATTGATTTATTAATAACTGGAGATTTGGTGCCTATTCAAACTAAAATGTTCACCTCTGAAACATGACATTCTCCCCTTTTGATCAAAACCATTAAAAGGAACAAATCTACCAAATCCAACCACTAACTTACTCCACCTGTCTCCCTAACTAAAAATACAGGATCCAGGGATAAAGTTTTCCGTGTTGTCCCTCAGCCCTTAAACCGTATCTGTTCGCCTCTTCGTCTAAACACCTTCAAAGTAGTTGTGATTTACATTTCCTCAGAGATCCTGAACAGACCTCATTCCTTTTTCCCAGTACACACCCTATCCTGCCAATYCCTGAAGTACTGCAGCTAGCTAGGCCTAGCTCTGCTGAACAGAGGAGCATCATCCCAAATGTTCCTTCCTTGCTTCAGTGTTTTCATTACTTCAGTGCCACAGTGTTTTTCCACTCTACCACCAAGGCCAACAAGCAGCTAAGCTAACAGGCAGCAAGGTAGCAGCAGTCTTCTGCAGAAGAAAGACAAAGACCCAAATGTTATTCCAATGTGTTCAAGATCATGTCAGGACAGAGGAAAACACAAGTGGACTAAGTTCGTCACTCACTGGTGATGATGATGACGATTTTCCACTGTTAGACACCGAGGCCGATTGGAACTTACGTTCTCCTTTTAGCCAGCCGAGTTCTCTTGCATTTGAGATGCATCTGCTTTCAGCTGAGACAGTGTTCTATCTATGGCTGGGACGGCTTCCCTGTCTATCTGTACTGTAAGCTAGTATCAGTACTGTAAGCTGGTATAGCTGACAGAGCAATATACTGATCCCCCACTGTGCCAAGAAGCATGGACTCTCAAACACGCCCACCTTGCTGCTGCTTCTGCTGGTGTTAGTAAACAAACGATAGATAATGTATCACAACTGTGACTATCACTGCTAAGAACAGGGTGGATGTATCACAACTGTGACTATCACCGCTAAGAACAGGGTGGATGTATCAGCAACTGTTGACCTATCACTGCTAAGAACAGGGTGGTGTATCACAACTGTGACTATCACTGCTAAAGAACAGGTGGATGTATCACAACTGTGACTATCACTGCTAAGAACAGGGTGGATGTATCACAACTGTGACTATCACTGCTAAGAAAGGTGGAGTATCACAACTGTGACTATCACTGCTAAGAACAGGGTGGATGTATCACAACTGTGACTATCACTGCTAAGAACAGGGTGGATGTATCACAACTGTGACTATCACGCTAGACAGGGTGGATGTATCACAACTGTGACTATCACTGCTAAGAACAGGGTGGATGTATCACAACTGTGACTATCACTGCTAAGACAGGGTGGATGTATCACAACTGTGACTATCACTGCTAAGAACAGGGTGGATGGTATCACAACTGTGACTATCACTGCTAAGAACAGGGTGGATGTATCACAACTGTGACTATCACTGCTAAGAACAGGATGGAGGTATCACAACTATGAGAAGGCAAGCTGTTAAGAACAGAGTAGGATGCTACTGATCTGTGTTAGGTTAGGATTTGAGAAGGTAGGCCTACTATCTTCTACCTRTAGCGTTTAGAACAGGGAACAGAGGAAGCAAATGATTCTGGAGGGTCATGTGGTGCAACATCCTTTGTTCCAGCCCAGAACCATAAACACCTGACTCAACTAATTGTGGTTTTGAACCAGTACTGTCAAGACAATGATTAGGTGCTGCGGTGGACCAAAAGCTTTAATCAGTTCTAAACAGTAACAGTAACCTTTAGCATACATAGTCTGTGTGCTGAACAGTCATTTTGGCCTAGATCAGATCTATCCTAGATTAAGTGATCACAGTGGGCAGAGAGAGGCCTGCTGGTTAGGAAAGGGTCAGTGTAACTACCTGAATGGCAGCCCATTAGACAAATGGACTATATTATGTGTAGCTAAACAGCAGAGGGTCAAAGTCGTTAAGAATTCAGCTCTAGCATAACAGACGGAGTGCACTGAGGCTGAGTCCTAGGGCCAGTTTCATTATGCCCTCTAATGGTCATGGTCTTTTATTTTTTATACATTTACCCCTTTTTCTCCCCAATTTTGTGGTATCTAATTGGTAGGACAGTCGAAGAACAGGACAGGCGAAGGTCGAGCGCCATGTGTCCTTCGAAACACAATCMAACCAAGCCGCACTGATTCTTGRCWCAATGCCCACTTAACCCAGTAGCCAGCCGCACCAATGTGTCGGAGAAAACACCGTACACCTGGCTACCGTGTCAGCGAGCATTGCGCCCGGTCCGCCACAGGAGTTGCTAGTGCGCAATGGGACAAAGACATCCCTGCCGGCCAAACCCTCCTCTAACCCGGACGAYGCTGGGCCAATTGTGCCCTGCACCATGGGTCTCCCGGTCGCGGCCGGCTGCGACAGAACCTGGACCCGAACCCAGAATCTCTAGTGGCACAGCTAACACTGCGATGCAGTGTCTTAGACCACTGCGTCACTTGGGAGGCCATTGGTCATGGTCTTTATGGAATGTTTGGGAAACAGATCCTGAAACTGCTTTCCTACATCAAAGGACGTTATTCAACCTCTTTATTTCTCCTATGACTCCAACTGTCCTACTTTTAAAGGACGGAGGCTGAGGAGCTGTTTTTGTGGAGGTGGTGTCAGGAAGAAGAGGGGAGGACTACTCTCCTGTTTTCCTCCTGTTCTCTGTGGCGTGACCATAATTAACACCACTGAAACGCACAGCATGCTGGGAGGGAGGGGGAGAGAGGCGAAGTCAGGCGGGTTAGTGACTCAAGCAGGCGCACGTGTGTGCGTGGTCTGCCAGGAACCCTGTTTATAAATATCCCTGCCTACACTGCTGCATCGTGGGATGCTGAGGCTCATCGTGTGGAGGCTGTGGTCTCCGCAGTGTATGAGATAATCTGCTGTTTTTTATGAGGGAAGAAGAACCGATATTATGAGGCTATGCCCCCCGTACTCTTACAAATTGAGAGAACAGATTTAAAAAAGCTTTAGCCTACTTCATTTGCAGCCAATTTGAAAAGGTTTTTCTTATTAGGCTTATTTGTCAACAAAATAGCCCATGCCACATCTGTTAATTTAATTGTATTCTCTCAAAAGACTTACATGTGAAACTAAAGTAAATAAGTTATGAATAAGTAGAATATCCAGTATTATTTTTTTATTATTGTAATAACTAACCGGCTTCATTGCAGTAATTTAGTTCAGAGCCATATTTCTGGCTATAAGGAACTGAATCTGCCTCATTGTTACAGGTTAGTCATTGTTGATTTGGGAGATTGCTATAGTGGAGTGCTATAGCCTAGCAGTGATTGGTGTTGGTGGGCAGGCTGTACTGTAGGCTTACTCCTCTGAGAAGCATGAGGCTAAACTCTGACTGTTTCACACAGTGTTCCAGCGGTAGTCTCTCAAGAGTAGAGCACTAAGGACCCTGTGTACTCTTTCACGGGATATTTCTCCTCTCTTAGCACGGGTGGGCAACTGAGGTCCTGGAGGGCTTCATTGCTTGATGGTTGCACACTTTTTCTCCAGGCCAGCATTAACAAACGCAATATTAACACACTGGTGTCCCGTTTGAATTTGAACAGTTGCAGTGCATTCAGAAAGGGTTCTGACCTCTTCATATCATGTCCTATCAATTGACTTGTTCCACATTTTGTTACATTACATCTTTATTCTAAAATGTATTAAATAAAACATTTTTCTCAATCTACACACAATACTCCATAATGACAAAGCGAAAACAGGTTAGTAGACATTTTTGCAAAAAAMCCAGAAATACCTTATTTACATAAGTATTCAGACCCTTTGTTATGAGACTTGAAATTGAGCTCAGGTGCATCCTGTTTCCATTGATCATCCTTGATGTTTTTACAACTTGATTGTAGTCCACCTGTGGTAAATTCAATTGATTGGACAGGATTTGGAAAGGTACACACCTGTCTATATAAGGTCCCACAGTTGACAGTGCATGTCAGAGCAAAAACCAGGCCATGCGGTCAAAGGAATTGTCCGTAGAGCTCCGAGACGGGATTGTGTCAAGCACAGATCTGGGGAAGGGTACCAAAAAATGTCTGCAGCATTGAAGGTCCCCAAGAACACAGTGGGCTCCATCATCCTTAAATGAAAGACGTTTGGAACTACCAAGACTCTTGCTAGAGCTGGCCACCCGGCCAAACTGAGCAATCGTGGGAGAAGGGCCTTGGTCAGGGAGGTGACCAAGAACCCGGTGGTCACTCTGACAGAGCTCCAGAGTTCCTCTGTGGAGATGGGAGAACCTTCCAGAAGGACAACCAGGAATGGCTTCCGGACAAGTCTCTGAATGTCCTTGAGTGGCCCAGGCAGAGCCCAATCGTACATCTCTGGAGAGACCTGAAAATAGCTGTACAGCGACGCTCCCCATCCAACCTGACAGTGCTTGAGAGGATATGCAGAGAATAATGGGAGAAACTCCCCAAATACAGGTGCGCCAAGCTTGTAGCATCATACCCAAGAGGACTCGAGACTGTAATCTCTGCCAAACGTGCTTCAACAAAGTAATGAGTGAAGGGTCTGAATTGTTATTTAAATGTGATATTTCAACAACCATTTTTTTTTTTTTTTTTTACATTTGCTAAAGTTTCTAAAACCTGTTTTTGCTTTGTCATTATGGGGTATTGTGTGCAGATTGATGAGGGAGGATTTTTTTTATTTTTTTTTATTAAGGCTGTAACGTAACAAAGTGGAAAAAGTCAAGGGGTCTGAATACTTTCCAAATGCACTGTACCTACCAGTTCTTCTAGTAAATAAACATAACTGCTAGCGTGAATAGAGCTAGATACGGTGATGTGCTGGCAGGCAGCAGCATTGTAAAGAAAGTGTCTGTGTTGAACAAACTGTCCCAAAACAGCCTCCCTCTCCAATCCCATTAGCAATATCTGTCGGCAGCCGATTGGCCTACTGATGGTGGGATCACATTTACGGAGTGTGTGTTTTCACCCACTGTGAATGTGTAAGTGTGTGGAGGAGAGGGGGGGTTTGTGTGTGTGTGTGTGTGTGTGTGTGTGTGAAGAGATTGTCAGTATTCTTTTAGGAGAGAATACTGACCATCTCTCACAGTAGCATCTATGGTTGTAGCTCACCACTAACACATCTAGTCAAGGAATTGATGATCAGTTGAATCAGGTTGTTAAACATCTGTGGAGTTTAAATGAAGACTCTATGCATGCTATATAAAGCCTTTGTTTGTGGGACCAAGCCTGAGCACCACATGAGACTAAGTTTAAAATGGGTCTGTGTGAATGTGTTTTTCTTTTACTAATAGAGACTACGGTGTTTGTGTGTGTTTTTATCTCTGTCATTCTATCTCCCTAGGAAACCCTGCCTGTCTGTCCTGATGCCCTTTGCATCCGTTTGCCTGGGATCACAGATTAACACAGAGACTTCACTGATTAATTCCTAGATTGATCTTTGTACCATTAAATATTGATTCTCACCATCCAAAATAAGTAACACAGGCCTGCTTGTACAGTCGTATCGGCGAAAATATGCTCTAATGGAAAAACTGGCAGTTGTGGTCCAACAAACGCTTTTACAGTTTCTCTCTGTTCTTCCAAAGAGTATCAAATTCAATAGACTTACACTCAGCCCAAAATACTTTTCCTGTTGCGTAAAATTAATATTTTATTCTAATCAGTTTTCCGATTGAAAAATGTAACGTTTATTTACACGGTGGGATGGTTAAGATGTAACGGGATAGCTGAAGTGTACAAGTACAGCAGACCTATTCTGTTACAGATCTATTGTAGTGTCTGTTGGCTGAAGACACAGCCCTGGCTGCCGTCAATATCTCCATATCTCCTCAGAGTAACAGAGATCTTCCCAAGCCTTGTATTGACAATTTTTGAGTTTTTCACATAAAGACAGTCCCTAATTTTTTATTTTTTTTACACTAATGTGTTGGGAGTTTGTGGGCGACCCCTAGAGTCTGAACATCTTTTACTGTCACTTTGATCTCGCGCTTTTTCCCATCTTGCTTTTGGAGAGAGCGCAGACAAACTGTGAAGCAGAAAGAAACCTAGAAAGTTGTAAAGTATATTTTCACTACTAAAGAAGAATCGAGTGCTTAGATGATCAGTGTGATGAACCAGAATGGAATTGGAAGGTATTTTCCTTTGACATTTGTGAATGGAGAATCCTGACTGGTTTTGTGCCCCCCTTTTTGATGTGTGCACTGCATCCTGATTCTACGGCAACATCGCCACCTACAGCCATCTTCTACAAACTACTTTGCCATCTAAAGAGCCTCATCTACAGCTTCTAGAATCATCATCGTCGCCTCGTTTTAATAGAGGGACATTTGACTGGTACATCGTGGAAGGAACTGATCTGATATGAGTGCACTCACATTTTATTTTCATTTTATTATTACTKTATTGGACAAAACTATTGTTGTGAATGAATGTGCATTGAAAACAAACTATTTCAACAGTAGATTAATTTAAACTTTAAACATTTATCACTGAGTCCTTGCCGTATTTTTCCTTCAGTAGATATGACATGTTTTTCCTTGCCTTTATTAGATAACATTGCTTTAAATAGCAGTCCCCTTTTGAACCGCAATAGACTGTATGCACATTGTACATAGTAACTCTAAAGTAGTTCCTACAGTGTGTTGCACAATATTTTGGGGGAAATAAAGGTATTATTTTATATTCTATGCTGGCCTAAAATCTTACCCACTCTTCTAGACTCCTTCATGTAAAAGGGGTGAGCCCATCCCTCTATCCAAAAGCACCTCTCTGGGCCTGCAGCCAATAAATAACTACCCTCCCCAAAGACCAGCCCCCCTCAACCCCCTGAGAGGAGAAACCTGGGAATGGCGTGTTTCTTGTGGTAACAACATCCAGATAGAGATGGTTTTAACCATGTTCAGAGAACCACACACAGAGATGAGAGGGAATGGGCTCCATCCACCCAGGGAGATGTGGTGCAAGCACATATTCAGTCAAAACCAATATCTGGAAGGAAGGCTTGAGTAAATCTGTAAACACATGGAACCATTTGGGGGAAATTAGGAGACATGCTATAGGTATCACAGGGTATCTTTTCATTATAGTGAATGTACCATGAGTTTACAATGACACATGACAACCTGACACATTGTGGCTCTGAATCTTCTCCTGTCTGTTGCAGATTTGTGTACAAGACCTTGGCAGATGGTAGATTTGCAAACCCTATTAAAGTCAACCGCCAGTTGAATGACTCAACACTCCGAGACTGTCGTTATTTGGGGGTTTGCAAACAATCTGTCTTGAGAATTACGATGGCTCAAAGCTGATCTAACCCCTGTTGTGCAGCTCAAAGCTGATCTAACCCCTGTTGTGCGGCTCAAAGCTGATCTAACCCCCGTTGTGCGGCTCAAAGCTGATCTAACCCCTTGTTGTGCAGCCAAAGCTGATCTACCCCTGTTCTGCGCTCAAAGCTGATCTAACCCCCTGCGCTCAAAGTGACTAACCCCTTTGTGTCAGCTCAAAGCTGATCTAACCCCTGTTCTGCGGCTCAAAGCTGATTCTAACCCCCTGTGCGGCTCAAAGCTGATCTAACCCCCGTTGTGCGCTCAAAGCTGATCTACCCCTGTTTGCAGCTCAAAGCTGATCTAACCCCTGTTTCGGGCTCAAAGCTATCATAACCCCTTGTGCGCTCAAAGCTGATCTAACCCCTTGTGCGCTCAAAGCTACTAACCCGTGTCTCGCGGCTCAAAGCTGATCTAACCCCTGTTCTGCGCTCAAAGCTGATCTAACCCCTGTGTGCGGCTCAAAAATGATCTAACCCGTCCCGTGTGCGGCTCAAAGCTATCTAACCCCTGTTGTGCGGCTCAAAGCTGATCTAACCCCTGTTGTGCGCGGCTCAAAGCTGATCTACCCCTGTTCGCTCAAAGCTGACTAACCCCCGGTCAAAGCTATCTAACCCCCGTTCGTGCGGCTCAAAGCTGATCTAACCCCCTGTTGTTGCAGCTCAAAGCTGATCTAAACCCCGTTGTGCGGCTCAAAGCTGATCTAACCCCCTTGTGCGGCTCAAAGCTGATCTACCCCTGTTCTGCGGCTCAAAGCTGATCAAACCCCTGTTGTGCGCTCAAAGCTGATCTAACCCCTTGTGCGGCTCAAGCTATCAACCGTTTGCGCTCAAAGCTATCTAACCCTGTTGTGCGGCTCAAAGCTGATCTAACCCCTGTTGGGCTCAAAGCTGATCTAACCCCGTTTGCGGCTCAAAGCTGATCTAACCCCTCTGTCGGCTCAAAGTGATCTAACCCCCGTTGTGCTCAAAGCTGATCTAACCCCGTTGTGCAGCTCAAAGCTGATCTAACCCCTGTTCTGCGGCTCAAAGCTGATCTAACCCCCTGTTCTGCGGCTCAAAGCTGATCTAACCCCTGTTGGCGCGGCTCAAAGCTGATCTAACCCCGTTGTGCGCTCAAAGCTGATCTAACCCCGTTGTGCGGCTCAAAGCTTATCTAAACCCTGCTTGCGGCTCAAAGCTGATTCTAACCCCTGTTGTCGCTCAAAGCTATCTAACCCCGTTGTGCGGCTCAAAGCTGATCTAACCCCCGTTGTGCGCTCAAGAATCTAACCCCTGTTGCGCGCTCAAAGCTGATCTAACCCCTCTGTGCGCTCAAACTGATCTAACCCCCATTGGCGCTCAAAGCTGATCTAACCCCTGTTGTGCGGCTCAAAGCTGATCTAACCCCCGTTGTGCGGCTCAAAGCTGATCTAACCCCTGTTGTGCGGCTCAAAGCTGATCTAACCCCTGTTGTGCGGCTCAAAGCTGATCTAACCCCCGTTGTGCAGCTCAAAGCTGACTGTCATTTTTATTATCAAAACATTTGTGGTCTTCATCCACTCTCAATCAGTTTAGATCTAACAAAGTGATTGAGGAAGATGCTTTACATCACCACAGTTTAAGTAGTAGTAGTAACATTGTGGACTCCATTGTAGTTTGTAATGAGTTGTGATTTTGCATGTGCAGTACTTCTCTCTCTGCATGCTGCATTGGTCATTCAGCTATACTGTATGTAGTTCTTATTCTKTCTCAATTTGTCGCAACAATACCATTATTTAACTGAACATGGGCACCTAGCCATGTCAGTGCAGTCATCACCAAATGTCTGGGTGCCTACTTACTGCCTAGTACGTAACACACTGACCATCATGTGTTTGGGGCCTGGGGGTGAGAAAACAAAAGGATTGTCTGCCTCTCCCAGACCCAGCAATGGATTTGAGCTCTCAGCTGATTTGAGCATCTCCTGTGTTGATCAACCCCGGCCAAGAGCTCTGCACCCCCCGCAGCAACTGCACCCCCCAGCCCATCTGTAAATAGCCCATCCAACTACCTACCTCATCCCCATATTGTTTTTATTCCCTTTTTCTGCTCTTTTGCACACCAGTATTTCTACTTGCACATCATCATCTGCACATCTATCACTCCAGTGTTAATTTGCTAAATTGTAATTACTTCGCTACTATTGTCTATTTATTGCCTTTACCTCCTTACTCCATTTGCACACACTGTATACCTATTTGTCTATTATTTTATTTATTCCATGTGTAACTCTGTGTTGTTGTTTGTGTCGCACTGCTTTGCTTTATCTTGGCCAGGTCGCAGTTGTAAATGAGAAATTGTTCTCAACTGGCCTACCTGGTTAAATAAAGGTTAAATAAAAAATCAATAAAAAAATCATAAGATCCATGGAGAATATACGTCTAATAAAGAGGTAGCCTGTTAAGGAGAAAGACATGGCAAATTATATTTATTAGGAGGAATCAGCTTCCTCAGACAGAGGAAGAGGGGGGAGAGAGAATGAGGTGTGTGCTGTGTGTTGTTGTGTGGTGTGTTTGTGTTGTGTGGTGTGTGTGTGTGTGTGTGTGTGTGTGTGTGTGTGTACTTATCTGACTTAGTGACTTTTGCTTTGAGTAATTGAATCAAAACTGTAGGTCACTGACCGTAAACATGTGCATTATATCATCCATTCTCTAGGCACTGGTTGAATGTCAGGTGAAAAACTACTCTGTGCTGACATCATATACATACACTACAAACTCCACAATCCCCCACCAAACAACACTGCACCAAACAACGAGAGTGTTGCAGGGCAGACGGGACAAAAGGCCCCCACAGCTGGTTGGTTGGCATAGCCCTGTTGAGGGGGGTGGGTAAGGGTATTGTGAGGGGGGTAAGGGTATTGTGAGGGGAGGGTGTTAAGACTGTAGTCCAGGGGGTGATTATAGTCATTTGTATTGGCTTGAGGAGAGTCTGGTATTACTGTGTATAGTACTGGCTCTGACCCCCTCCTGCTGCTTAATTACGGTATGGTGGTGTGTGTGTGTGACTGCAGACAGTGTGGTGGCAGACTGCGGCCTCGTATGTATGGGCCCTGCCACTGACCCACCCACTTCTAATGAGAGTTTCCTTTTGTCATGCTGTTTTACACAGTCCTCTGTCTCCCATAACATTCATAGTCATAGTTATATAATCCTCTCATGTTTACATTATAATATAGGCGATCTACAGGGTCCTTTAGCTCTAAGGTCTAACCGTGACCATATCTATAGTAAATACTTGAGGAAATGGGGCCTGGGAGAGTTTCTGTTAATTCAGACGTCCTGCTGTGAATGACCCTGCAGTGTTTCCCCTATGTATTTTCATGTAGGCGTGTTGCAGAGGCCCCCGAATCTGCATCCGGGGCTAACCAAACAAATGTATTCCATTGAAACTAATTTTATTCAAGAAAAATTAAAAATGTAAGTGGGGTCAATGGGCAACGTAGCCCACCTAATATATAATAAGGGGAAACAATGTCCCTCCGTATAAACCACTAGGGACTACAATGGTTTGGTTTAATCTCCTGGAGTGTCTTACCGTTAGATGATGACATGGGTCCCCACGGTTACCCCGCGGCCAGTGGTGGGTTTCGGCTGGAGCTGGGAGTCTGTGTAACTGCTCGATTGAATTATGTAAATATTCCTGTGCAGATTGCTGTGGGAGTCCCCAGACCCCTAATGTGATTATATTACTAAATAGAGGGAAGCAGGCTCGCCTCAGGTCTTTTTGTGTGTGACGGGTCAGGATATAAACTAGTAGTGTGTTTCTATGCTGCACGACAGGGGGGATTGGGAGTGAGGCTTTGGATCTCAATCTAGTCTGGACTATAGTCCCCTCTCACCCCATCTCGTTTGTGGATTATTTTGATTATGAAAAAACAAGTATAATTAGTGATTCGGGGGGATAAAGTTGCAGATATTGGATTCAGGCATGTGTATATATGAAACAATTATTACTGATATGATGGGGAGTGTGGGTGTGGAGAAAGTCACATGTTGTTTGCAGATTGTGATTACATTTTGTTGTAGTAACAACCCTCCTAATTTCAGTGATTGAGGGGATTCACAAATTAAAAACAGTAGCATCCAAAGGTGCCTCTGATAATTACATTTCCATAGTAGCAAATTGAGGTACCCCAACCCCGTTCAATCCAGAAACAAAAGCAAAACCCACAACAAATGGTTAGATTTGCCCTGATCCATGACCCCATCACACCCTCCGTCCAGGCAGTGCCACCACATGAAAATGACAAAGTAAACTACAAATTGTCCCTTTAAAATGAACTCATTAGTCTACTCTTATCTTTAGTAAGCCAGACATTAGGGTGTGTTTGGTTTGACTGAGGCAGTCCAGGTGTCTGCTCTGCATCGCTCCCCCAGACTCCCCTCCCTCTCCCTCAGTAATATGTGACGTGTCGCAGGCAGTGCTGCCTCAAGATCAAAGCAGACACACATACACATACGGTGGGGCTATAAAACTGGTTTGTCACTGCAATTTCCCTGTCCATCAGCGGGCACACAAACAGCCCTCTCCCTGATGCCACTGTAATGGTTTTTATTTATGACAACCCAAAATTCCACCTCATTATTTGTTCCGTGAAGTTCCCTGAGGTTCTGGTCAAGGCTGAGTGCTTCAGTCTATACTTCACTGCACTCTCTATTTCACTCTACACTCTCTCGATCTCTCGCTCTCCTTCTCTGTCATTCCCTTTCTCTGTCTTTCTGGCCCTTTGTCTCTGTGTGTGTGTGTGGTGAAAAAAAGCACACCACTGGTGGCAGTGTCAGCACTTTCTCGTGTGTGTGTGTCTGTCTGAGGGAGAGGAGGAGAGAGAGTGTGAGTTGGAATAGTCTGACTCCTCTCACTGACATACATCTTATCCTTCATAACACTTCTGATGTTAGAGCAAAATGTACTGTGTGCTTTTGTACTCAGTCTTTCTTCCTTTGACTTACACCATATTTCTCTGTGTTTAAGTGTGTGTGATTTGTGTGTGTGCTTGCATCTGCATGTATTCCTTTACTTGTGTGTTTTATATAGTGTTCCCCTCAACAGACAAGTACATGCATGTCTCCCAGCTCTTCGTGTTGTTGTTATGACCTAATGTCACCTGATCTCCTAACGCAATTGGTCCGTCTGTGTTTCAGATCTGCTGCCTCCAGTCGGGCGAACAAAGGAGGGGAGACGAGGCTGATCCTTCCCACAATCCTTCAGCCACTGGGCCTACTGATCCGGACCACTGCACTACTCTGCCTTCTCTCTCCCCTCTCCCCCCCACCCTAAGGCAGGAAGGCTGTGGGGCAGTAGGATCAGGGCAGCAGTAAGGGCTGATTGATGCTCTGTGGGGATGAGACCTGGCTGCTGAAGGCCAGTGGAGACGGCTCCCATTCTCCGCTCGCCTGGCTTTATGTGCATGTCTGCAAGCTGCCCTACGCGCAGCAGAGCCACCCCCCGTGTCAGCCACGGCGGCCACCCCGAGCCATCCAGACATGCCCACCGAGACCCTGCCGTCGCTGGCAGATAGCAAACCCACCTGCCCCGGGGCGGCCTTTGTCTCCGCTGTCCCCCTGCGCATACTCAACAAGGGACCCGAGTACTTCCGGCGCCAGGTGGAGACCAACCCTAAGCGGCTGAGCGCCGTGGAGCGGCTGGAGGCGGACAAGTCCAAGTACGTGAAGAGCCAGGAGGTCATCAACGCCAAGCAGGAGCCTGTGAAGCCCCAGCTGCTGGCCAAGCCACCTGTCTGCCCCGCCGTGGCCAAGAGAGGGGCGAATGGTGGCGGTTGTGGTGGGGTGGCCCTCAAGACATTCAATAACAACTCCAAGTCGGACACGTGCGCCACCACCAGCAAACGGGAGAACCTTAACCTGGAGATCCTCAAGAACCTCCTGAACAGCTCCGGCTCGGTCTCTGAGGGCCATGCTAAGAGCGCTACTCTAAAGCCTGGGGCCAGGAGCTTGGCCCCCCACCGCTCCAACCCCACACCCACCACAGACTGCACTGAGCCCACCAGCCTCCGTTCCGTCGCCAAGTCCCTCAAGGTGCCTCCGCCTGCACCCGGCCGACGGAGCCCCCAGGGGGGAAACCTGAACCTCAGCCGCCGGCTGCTAGAGGAGCGGGGCGAGGGCAATCACTCACCCCTCCACGCCTCCCACAGCTCYTCTGACATCCGCAGGCTGTGCAACGGTAAGCCTCTAAGGGCGGCCCGAAGCAGCAGCAGCTCCGCACCTCCCTTACCCCCCAAGCCCAGTACCAAAGTCCTGGCCCCCCTCTGCGACAATGCCCTTCAGGCCCCTGAGAGGGAGCCTGTGCCGCCCTCCTCTGCCACCCCAGATGAGCAGTTGGAGCTAGAGTTGGGGAGCTCGTTGGCCCGCCGGCCCTCTCTGCACCGCTCCAAGTCGGACCTGAGCGACCGGTATGCGCGAGCAGGCGCTGACGTGGAACGCTTCTTTAACTACTGTGGCCTGGACCCTGAGGAGCTGGAGAGCGTGGGCGTGGAGAGCTTTGCCCGCGCCAACTCCGACATAATCTCCCTCAACTTCCGCAGCGCTAGCATGATCAGCTCGGACTGTGACCAATCACGGCATAGCAACGAGGACATGACGGACGAGGAGGAAGACGTGAGCGAACGCGTGCCGTACGGAATCTCGGCCGTGGAACGAAACGCCCGCGTCATCAAATGGCTGTACAGCATCAAACAGGCACGCGAGTCGCAGAAAGTGTCTCATGTCTAAAAGAGAAGGAAGAAACAAACTATTAGATGGTCCTTGCAACAAAACAAAAAAAGACTTCCGATGGAATGAAGGTCTTTGGACACTCTGAATCTCTGAATGTCAAAGTATTGACTGGCAAGATGCCCTTGGATGGATCTTGCGGTTGCTTTTGCGTTCAGTGTTTGTTGACCTCTGAATCTGCATGGCTCCTCCCACCCACCCGCCACTGCGGCCTCCAGCTAAAGCAACAGGTTTAGGAAAAAATGCCCTTTTTCAAGATGGCAGCAGTTCAGTTCCGTCTCTTCGAGCAGTACAGCTCTCTCTCATTGTTTTGCTTTCTGTCTGTTTAGACCAGCACAATGATGCCAGCTCTTTTTAGATGTGTCTTCTTAATGTCCTTTCTTTCTGAACAACACTGAGCCTGGAAGCCATACGGGTGTGAATGCAGCGATTCAGTGTGTAACCAGTCTTTAGTCTGATAATTCTGAGCTTTGAGTGTCTATAGAAAAAAACTCCCTTGAAAAAAGGGCTGTGAAAGCATGGAACAGTCCAAACCTGCTTCACCCCTTTGGTACCAGGAGAGTTTGTTTGGTACATTCCAGACCCTGCCCCTTTCCCGGGGAAACCCCTGATTGATCCCCTTTTTCAATGTTACCATGGTGATAGCATTCAGGCAGCATCATGAAATCATTCAGCATTACGTGGTTTTTGCTTCTGTTTAGTTTGTTGTCCATAACATTCTCATTGGCAGTTTGATTTTGTGGTACTTGCTTTTCTTTAAGATATGTGTAAATGCTGTAAGAAAATGTATATAATTTCAAAACTGTTAGATGTTTGTCAGAGGGCGCCTGTTAAGCTAACTTACTACATTGTTCAGTCTTCTCCCTGGGCTTGACTGTGAGACTGCGTCAAACCCAGTTCATGATCAAATTTTTACGACGTTATGATGACATACACTACCGTTCAAAAGTTTGGGGTCACTTAGAAATGTCCTTGTTTTTGAAAGAAAAGCACTTTTTTTTGGTCCATTAAAATAACATCAAATTGATTAGAAATACAGTGTAGACATTAATGTTGTAAATGACTATTGTAGCTGGAAACGGCTGATTTTTAATGGAATATCTACATAGGCGTACAGAGGCCCATTATCAGCAACCATCACTCCTGTGTTACAATGGCACGTTGTGTTAGCTAATCCAAGTTTATCATTTTAAAAGGCTAATTGATCATTAGAAAACCCTTTTACAATTGTTAGCACAGCTGAAAACGGTTATGTTGATGAAAGAAGCAATAAAACTGGCCTTTAGACTAGTTGAGTATCTGGCCCATCAGCATTTGTGGGTTCGATTACAGGCTCAAAATGGACAGAAACAAAGCACTTTCTTYTGAAACTCATCAGTCTATTCTTGTTCTGAGAAATGAAGGCTATTTCATGTGAGAAATTGCCAAGAAACTGAAGATCTCGTACTACTCCCTTCACAGAACAGCGCAAACGGGCTCTAACCTGAATAGAAAGGAGTGGGAGGCCCCGGTGTACAACTAAGCAAGAGGACAAGTACATTAGTGTCTAGTTTGAGAAACAGAAGCCTCACATCATTAAATAGTACCCAGAAAACACCAGTCTCAATGTCAACAATGAAGAGGCGACTCCGGGATGCTGGCCTTCTAGGCAGAGTTGCAAAGAAAAAGCCATATCTCAGACTGGCCAATAAAAAGAAAAGATTAAGATGGGCAAAAGACCACAGACACTGGACAGAGGAATTCTGCCTAGAAGGCCAGCATCCCGGAGTCGCCTCTTCGCTGTTGACGTTGAGACTGGTGTTTTGCAGGTACTATTTGATGAAGCTGCCAGTTGAGGACTTTTGAGGCGTCTGTTTCTCAAACTAGACACTAATGTACTTGTCCTCTTGCTCAGTTGTGCACCGGGGCCTCCCACTCTTTTTATTCTGGTTAGAGTCCRTTTGCGCTGTTCTGTGAAGGGAGTAGTACACAGCATTGKACGAGATCTTCAGTTTCTTGGCAATTTCTCGCATGAAATAGCCTTCATTTCTCAGAACAAGAATAGACTGATGAGTTTCAGAAGAAAGTTATTTGTTTCTAGCCATTTTGAGCCTGTAATCAAACCCACAAATGCTGATGCGCCAGATRCTCAACTAGTCTAAGGAAGGACCGTTTTATTGCTTCTTTAAATCAACACAAGTTTTTAAAAGTGTTTTCTAGTAATCAATTAGCCTTTTAAAATTATAAACTTGGATTAGCTAACACAACATGCCATTGGAACACAGGAGTGATGGTTGCTGATAATGGGCCTCTGTACGCCTATGTAGATATTTATTTAAATAAAAATCAGCCTTTTCCAGCTACAATAGTCATTTACAACATTAACAATGTCTACACTGTATTTCTAATCAATTTGATGTGACCCCAAACTTTTGAACGGTAGTGTACATGTTCAGTATATTGGAGTTGGAACTGTTTTGGTACTCATTACTTCAAAATGAAGGCAATGAATTGTGTTCACTTACATTTATTTTGCATTATTTCAATAAATGGCTTGTTTTGCCGTCTACTTCGGAAAGTTTTGTGAGTATTATTTCATAAAAATGTGTATGTGGACACCCCTTCAAATTAGTGGATTCGGCATATTCAGCCACACCCGTTGCTGACAGGTGTATAAAATCGAGAACACAGCCATGTGATCTCCATAGACAAACATTGACAGTAGAATGGCCTTACTGAAGAGCTCAGTGACTTTCAACATGACACTGTCATAGAATGCCACCTTTCCAAGTCAGTTCGTCAAATGTCTGCCCTGCTAGAGCTGCCCCGGTCAACTGTAAGTGCTATTATTGTGAAGTGGAAACACCTAGGCACAACAACGGCTCAGCCGTGAAGTTGGTAGGCCACACAAGCTCACAGAACGGGACTGCCGAGTGCTGAAGCGCATAGCGCGTAAAAATCATCTGTCCTCTGTTTCAACACACTACTGAGTTCCAAACTGCCTCTGGAAGCAACATCAGCACAAGAACTGTTCGTTGGGACCTTCATGAAATGGGTTTCCATGGCCGGGCAGCCGCACACACGCCTAAGATCACCTTGCAGTGGAAATGTGTTCTCTGGAGTGATGAATCACGCTTTACCATCTGGCAGTCCGATGGACAAATCTGGGTTTGGCGGATGCCAGGAGAACGCTACCTGCCGCAATGCATAGTGCCAACTATAAAGTTTGGTGGAGGAGGAATAATGGTCTGGGGCTGTTTTTCATGGTTTGTGCTAGGCCCCTTAGTACCAATGAAGGGAAATCTTAACACTACAGCATACAATGACATTCTAGACGATTCTGTACTTCCAACTTTGTGGCAGCAGTTTGGGAAAGGCCTTTTCCTGTTTCAGCATGACAGTGCTCCCGTGCACAAAGTGAGGTCCATACAGAAATGGTTTGTCGAGAAACTTGACTGGCCTGCACAGAGCCCTGACCTCTACCCCATCTAACGCCGACTGCGAGCCAGGCCTAATCGCCCAACGTCAGTGCCTGACCTCACTAATGCTCTTGTGGCTGAATGGAAGCATGTTCCTACATGTAGTGGAAAGCCTTCGCCAGAAGAGTGGAGGCTGTTATAGCGGCAAATGGGGGCCAACTCCATATTAATGCCCATGACTTTTGGTCATGTAGTTTATTTAATGATAAAACGGTGCGCTTTGTTCATTTTCTGTACTACAATATGTATGGTTACTGCAGGGCATTGCATTTAAGGGTTACCATTACGTCATCCATCTAACTGCTCTACAGTGCATCAATTTGACTTGCATATGCGCCTAACATTTTGCTGTGTGACCTGTAATTTGTATTTAGGAACACAGTGTACCTAGAAAAATTAAGGATTCTAGCTTTATTACCTCAATTATTTCGCATTGTGCTCCTAAATTTATTTTTGTGCGCCTACATTTTTCAACGTAGACGCACACGTGCTCCTTGCAAAAAAAGGTCTGTGTACAGCACTGACCATGTGAGGAGTCTGTTGATGTTAGTTCATAGTTCAGAGAGGATACCAATATCACCTTCCTTGGGCGGTCCTAGAAAGCGAAAACCTGTCAAGATTAATTTTCCATGCTTCTGTATATCGCTTCACTGACTACAAGGAACCTGAACTAATGTGTAAAACTGTATGGCACTTGCAACGCCAGGATTGTGGGTTTGATTGCCAGGGCTATCCATACATAAAAATGTATGCAGTGCACGCATGACTATATGTCGCTTTGGAATAAAGCGTCTGCTCAATGGCATATTACTATCTCCACTCTCCATGTTCCAGGTTTACAAGGCTGTGGGAAATGTTAGAAGAGTGATATGTCTGGGTAATGCAGCAGTTTCTTTACATAATTGTCCCTCTCCGGCTCAGAGAAGAAGTGAAGAAGTGACCTAATCAGTGGCGACCCGTCATTCAGGGCCGCATACAAATATGGTATCTTTTTTGCTTTCTTGAGTAAAGCAGCTCCAAAATGCAGGCTTTTCAGCCTAGCTCAGTGATTTCTTTGGTGGTGGGGCAGCCAGCGGAAAATACGGAGTGTAGGGGTTGGTAATGTTCTCTAGTTGCACTGTGATTGGCTCAGTGTTTTGCCACACATGGGGACACTAAGTCACCGCCAAATCTAAGCCCCTTGGGCGCTGCCTTAGAGTTACATTAGAAGTGCCCATCCAAGAAGGCTCAAGGTCATTGGCCACAAATAAAATGACGTCAAATCACGTTATATCTAATGTAGCTTTGATTGGACTGATCATCTAAACATCATAGTTTCAACATCTTAGCATGCAGTCATTATCATGAATCAAGTCGACAATCTACTGGCAAATCCATTTTAATCCTTGTCATATGAAGAGAAATTATAGATAATATATCGGTGCTCATCAGCCATTGGACATAAACATTACACAACAAGTTTGAAATCGCATATTCAACAATGAGTGGTTTGGAAGGAATCAGTGGCTCACTGCAAGCATTGCAAAGCAATCACTAGCCGGCTATTCAGTGGAGTGACTGTGTGGTCCCAAGTCTGGGTTTAAGGGTCTCTTTTCCAAGCTTAAAATTATAAACATTCAACATGGGCCATGCTGTCAATCCAGCATGATTTCTGCAGCGCTCAAAACAACTCTTAATTCGGACCTGGGAAATCTGACTTCCAGTGAGTTGAAGACAACTGGGAACTTGGGGGAAAAATAGCTGTGACTGGGAAAATACGTTTTGAACAGTCATCCAACTCGGAATTGGGCTTCTTTCTAGAGCTACGACCTGAAGATCACTGATGTCATCATGATTCAACATAGTTTTTTTTCATAGTTCCCAGTTGTCTTGAAAGCACCATATATCCAGACAATGCCATTCTTTGATGACAAAGTTTGATGACACAATTTGCCCACAAATGACTGCTGCGCCACCTTCCTGTTCAAGTGAGCACAGCACAACAAGGTGAGTCCAAAAATCTCTTGTATGCTGCTGCATAAATTATGTAATATGCCAGGGAGATATGTATACTGTAGCTAAGAAAGTAATACTAAGTGTATGTTGTGTAGTAAGGTGTTAGTAGCCCATGTGCCTCACCCTAATAATTTTGTCTATTTTCCCCTCTTAATTTTGCCTACTGTTCTGACTTGGTGGTGCACATGTAGCCTATAACCTGTTTTAGAGAAATGTAATCATCGAATATTGTAAGAGCTTTCATTGTCTGCTTATATGCTCCCTTTATTTATCCTACAGTTCTGACTTGGTGTACAGGGAGAACACTGTAAGAACGGCCCATGTTCTGAATTCTGTCGCTGTAAATTTCAAAAGTGCTGAACAAATAGTTATATTGACTACGTCCGTCCTAGCTCGTTCGTTAATGTCTTAATCGAAATTACGGATTGCCTCTTATCCGCTTGTCATCCCCTTATGCCATAGATTGTACATCTCAATTGTCAGTAAAACCACATTTGTTTAAGCAAGTCAGCCATATCTGCTATGTTGTTGTTTTTTAAGACAGTAAATGAGGCTGAATGAACTGTTTCGATGCCAGACAAGGCTCCGCTGATAGCCAGGTGTAGCAGTGGTAAGATGTTTCGACTGCTGTTGGGACAGCTTTATGTAGGCCCTAACAGTTTGTTGGCACCGTTTGTCACTGTTATTGTGCAATTAATGTATTGTTTAGTGTTGTGTTGTGTAGTGGCTTTGCTGGCATTCATCCCCAATTTTTTTGTTTTTGTTTGCCCCACCAAGATTTACATGCTAAAATCGCCACTGGACCTAATCCAAAACCAATGTGATAAGGCTAAGATTCAGTCATCTATCAAGCACAGTTTACTCAACCCATGAAGCACAAGGTCCCACGTTAGGCTACACTGTGAAACATTACTGATGGAAACCCCCACTCATTGAATGAAAGATAACATGCTCACCCTCAGATTATTTCTCAAATGTAATTGGTCCAGTCACCACACCCTAAGGTGTTTCACCAAGGCCACATCAATTGACCACACATACCCATACTATACTGTAAAACTACAACTGCTAGAGGGACAATGACCACGTTTACATGCACACCAATATCCGGTTATTATTCGGGATACTCAAGTATTCTGTTTTTGAGTTGATGCATATAAACATCATTTCCTGTTTAAAATAACCTGAATAAGTTTGTATCCCGGTTTTGAGAAGTCTGAATAAGATGCCTGGGATATGCTGATCTTAGATGAGATACTGTGGCATGTAAACATATTATCCCATTTACTGTTGTTTTTGCAGTCTGCACAGGCTGTTTCAAATAGTATCACTTTTGAAGGTCAGATGGAAACAGTTATAGTTGGAATACTGACTGAAGTCTGGACACTGATTGTAGGCCTCACATAGCCTATTATAATATTAATTCCTGCAGAATTAAGTGTTGTAAAATTATAGACCAAATGTTAATTTTGTCTCGGGAACAGGCGTGGAGAAATAAGATGAATTTCTTTCATCTTTAAAAAATGTGAACATGCGCTTTGGACCGTGTTGTGTATCCTAAACGTGCAATTTTTTTCAGCAACATAAAAGCTGAAAGTATTTCACATTTAACCACAAAATATGCATTCAAGATTAAAAGTGAAATACTATCAGAAACATGTTGGATCGTTTTCACAGATTTTCATTTCCTCAAAACCGGTCAACAAACTGATATTGTTTGGAAATTTTGCACTGAAGATCTCCCTGGTCCCTAACCGTCTTTTGCTCCACGAGAGAAGCAGAAATGAAAGAGAGAACTTTACCGATGTTAACTAGGTTGTTGATAATGCATTCATTTATCGATTTATAACATCATTCTAGTGAGCAAGGCTTTATTTAGTATTCTAGAGCATTGTTCCCCAATTGGCGGGCCACGGAACGAATGGCACGATGGTGATTTTATTTGGCCCCCCAAGTTTTCTGAGAAAAAAAAAAAATGTATATTGTTGGACATAAAAGACAAATCAGCTCCCACAGATTTCTTATTTGGAAATCTGTTCCAAAGTATTCCCACGCATAATAGAGAGATATGTGATCGTATAAAGCAAGGTTTGAAATGATTATGTTTTAGTCAAATATTATATATGTTTAGGCTTCCTGCAAATTATTTGTAATTATGTTCTGGCCCCATGACCATCCGCTCAAGAAAAAATTGTCCCGCGACTGAATCTAGTTGATGATCCCTGTTGTAGAGCATCAAGTAATGACAGAAGATAAACTACATGTACTGTATCTAATTAAAGACAAGTTGACTAACAAATAGCCTACATAATTTCAGAAATTATAAGCAGAAAAATAGAGGCTTAACTTTTTTCCCCCGCACCCCATGTCAAAAWAATTGTACTGCTGTCCCTGGGCAAATTAGGAATATTATGTTTATTCATGGGTACAGGGATACTTGTGAGCGTGATATCAAATGTGCATTTAAACAGTTTATCCTGAATTAGACCTTAAAGCTGCAATATGTAACTTTTTGGGAGACCTGACCAAATTCACATAAATGTGAGTTATAGATCTGTCATTCTCATTGACAAAGTCTAAAAAGCAGAAGATTTGTTCTATGTGCGCAATTTCTATGATTACATTTTTAAGTTTCGCTTTTGTACACCAGTTTAAAACAGCTGAAAATACAATATTTTTGATATTTTTGAAAGATATTCCACAGCGGTTTAGATGGTACAATGATTCTCTACACTGCTTGCTTGTTTTGCCACATAAACTGAAATTAGGCAAACTATTTGAATTTTAGCAACCAGGAAATGGAAAAGATTTCTGCATATTACACCTTTAACAGGAATAAGAGCTATTATTTGGAATACTCTGCGGATGTAAACGTGGTCAATGTGGTTATAGCTTCTACAGTATTCTCGGGAGAGACATTCCCGGTCTTCATCTACTCACAACTGGTTGTTTTAAGAACAGCATGACCTCACCATGACCTCAGCCTCACCTTGGAGTCTCAAATGGTAGCTTCTGTTTCCTGGTGTGCTGCCAGGAGAGTAAATACGAGTGTCCGACAGCCCCCTTAGCTTGGATGCTCCGAAAAGGAAGAATCTTTTAAGTAACTATAGCCTACATTCAGCTAAAGTAGGGCCTGTTTCAATGCCATAGGATTAAACAACAACATCACAGACTCAAAACAAACAGCTTCTGTTTGGTTAGTTGGACATTAAAATGAAGTGAAACGAAACCTGACGAGGCTGTAGCTCTAATAATCACAGAAAGTTGAATATACTACACTGAACAAAATTATAAACGCAACATGTAGTGTTGGTCGCATGTTTCATGAGCTGAAATAAAAGAGCCCAGAAATGTTCCATACGCACAAAAAGCTTATTTCTCAAAAATGTGCACAAATGTGTTTACATCTCTGTTAGTGAACATTTCCCCCCTCGCCAAGGTAATCCATTCACCTGACAGGTGTGGTATATCCAGAAGCTCATTCAACAGCATGATCATTACTCATGGCTCCCGAGTGGCGCAGCGGTCTAAGGCACTGCATCTCAGTGCAAGAGGCGTCACTACAGTCCCTGGGTCGAATCCATGCTGTATCACATCCGGACGTGATTGGGAGTCCAATAGGGTGGTGCACAATTGGCCCAGCTTCGTCCGGGTTTAGCCGGAGTAGGCCGTCATTGTATATAAGAAGTTGTTCTTAACTGACTTGCATAGTTAAATAAAGTTTTATTTTATTTTATATTACACAGGTGCACCTTGTGCTGGGGACAATAAAAGGCCACTCTAAAATGTGTAGTTTTGTTATACAACACAATTACACAGATATCTCAAGTTTTTAAGGAGTGTGCAATTGGCATTCTGACTGCAGGAATGTCCACCAGAGCTGTTGCCAGAGAATTGAAAGTACATTTCTCTACCATAAGCCGCCTCCGTCGTTTTCGAGAATTTGCCAGTATGTCCAACCGGCATCACAACCACAGACCACGTGTAACCACGCCAGCCCAGGGCCTCCACATCCAGCTTCTTCACTGTGGGATCGTCTGACCAGCCAACCGGACATCTGATGAAACTGTGGGTTTTCACAACTGAAGATTTTCTGCACAAACTGTCAGAAACCGTCTCAGGGAAGCTCATCTGCATGCTTATCGTCCTCACCAGGGTCTTGACCTGACTTCAGTTTGACATCGTAACCGACTTCAGTGGGCAAATGCTCACCTTCGATGGCCACCGGCATGCTGGAGAAGTCTGCTCTTCACAGATGAATCCCGGTTCCAACTGTATTGGGCAGATGGCAACTGTATCATTGTGTGGGTGAGCGGTTTGCTGATATCAACGTTGTGAACAGAGTGCCCCATGGTGGCGGTGGGGTTATGGTATGGGCTGGCATAAGCTACAAACAATGAACACAATTGCATTTTATCAATGGCAATTTGAATGCATAGAGAAACCGTGACGAGATCCTGAGGCCCATTGTCGTACCATTCATCTGCTACCATCACCTCATGTTTCAGCATGATAATTTCGCAAGGATCTGTACACAGTTCCTGGAAGCTGAAAATGTCCCAGTTCTTCCATGGCCTGCATACTCACCAGACATGTCACCCATTGAGCATGTTTGGGATGCTCCGAATCGATGTGTACGACAGCATGTTCCAGCTCCTGCCTATATCCAGCAACTTCACACAGCCATTCAGGAGGAGTGGGACAACATTCCACAGACTACAATCAACAGCCTAATCAACTCTATGGTGGTCGCACCAGATACTGACTGGTTTTCTGATCCACGCCCCTACTTTWTTTTTTTAAAGGTATCTTTAAATGTGAAATCCATAGACTAGGGCCTAATTAATGTATTTAAATTGACTGATTTCCTTATATGTAAATGTAACTCAGTGAAATCTTTGAAATTGTTGCATGTTGGGTTTATTTTTATTTTTTGTTTAAAAACCCACTCTCTGTGCTGAGGTCCCGCTCTAGTATCTCTGGCAGGCTATTGGATTCGTCAGCTTCTTTCCTCCCACTCTCCTGCACACACAGTAGAAAGACAGACGCTGCTTTTTAAGCCTTCTGAGACATTCTACTCAACTGCAGCAGCTTAGCCTAAGTCCATCCGCTGTGCGAAATAGAGAGGAGACGTTTAGCTCTGAGTAAACAGCTGACAGGCTCCTTATCTCCTCAACTCAGAAACATGCTGTCACCACCACCATCATGGAGTCTCCTCCACTGAGCTCCATGCAGTTGTGTTTTAAGTGGTGGGAATAATCAATCTTTCAGTGAGTAGGCATTTAACTGGAGGGGAAAAGGGCCTAGAAGGCCATTCTACTGTACTCCCAGTGCTAAAGTAACTGTCCAGTGAAAATCTCACTTTTAAAAGTTCACATTCTGTTAACTCATACCCAAATAATTTTGTTGATTCCTATGCTCGTATTTGTKGCCAAAGCATAAATCAGAGAAAAACACATTAAAAACACCTCAAACAGACCATTTAAAAAATGCTTCAATTTCCTCAGAGGATGGTGTCATCTTCCTGAGGAGAATAAGCTGGCCAATCAGCGGTCTACTCGTGTGAATATTTTTAATGACTGGTATAGGCCCACGCCATTCTGTCGTTAGAGTATACCATTCCAACACAGAAAAGCTACTTTTTAACATACTTAATCTGCCTGGTTATAAAAGGGTATACAATTTACAGTTGAAGTCAGAAGTTTACATACACCTTAGCCAAATACATTTAAACTCAGTTTTTCACAATGCCTGACATTTAATCCCAGTAAAAATTCCCTGTYTTAGGTCAGTTAGGATCACCACTTTATTTTAAGAATGTGAAATGTCAGAATAATAGTAGAGAGAATTATTTATTTCAGCTTTTATTTCTTTCATCACATTCCCAGTGGGTCAGAAGTTTACATACACTCAATTAGTATTTGGTAGCATTGCCTTTAAATTGTTTAACTTGGGTCAAACGTTTTGGGTAGTCTTCCACAAGCTTCCCACAATAAGTTGGGTGAATTTTGGCCCATTCCTCCTGACAGAGCTGGTGTAAATGAGTCGGGTTTGTAGGCCTCCTTGCTCGCACAAGCTTTTTCAGTTCTGCCCACACATTTTCTATAGGATTGAGGTCAGGGCTTTGTGATGGTCACTCCAATACCTTGACTTTGTTGTCCTTAAGCCATATTGCCACAACTTTGGAAATATGCTTGGGGCCATTGTTCATTTGGAAGACCCATTTGCAACCAAGCTTTAACTTCATGACTTGATGTCTTGAGATGTTGCTTCAATATATCCACATCATTTTCCAGCCTCATGATGCCATCTATTTTGTGAAGTGCACCAGTCCCTCCTGCAGCAAAGCACCCCCACAATATAATGCTGCCAACCCCGTGCTTCATGGTTGGGATGGTGTTCTTCGGCTTGCAAGCCACCCCCCTTTTTTTCTCCAAACATAACAATGGTCATTATGGACAAAAAGTTATATTTTTGTTTAATCAGACCAGAGGACATTTCTCCAAAAAGTACGATCTTTGTCCCCATGTGCAGTTGCAAACCGTAGTCTGGCTTTTTTATGCCGGTTTTGGAGCAGTGGCTTCTTCCTTGCTGAGCGGCCTTTCAGGTTATGTCGATTTAGGACTTGTTTTACTGTGGATATAGATACTTTAGTACCTGTTTCCTCCAGCATCTTCACAAGGTCCTTTTCTGTTGTTCTGGGATTGATTTGCACTTTTCGCACCAAAGTACGTTCATCTCCAGGAGACAGAACGCGTCTCCTTCCTGAGCAGTATGACGGCTCCGTGGTCCCATGGTGTTTATACCTGCGTACTATTGTTTGTACAGATGAACGTGGTACCTTCAGGTGTTTGGAAATTGCTCCCAAGGATGAACCAGACTTGTGGAGTTCTATAATTATTTTTCTGAGGTCTTGGCTGATTTCTTTACATTTTCCCATGATGTCAAGCAAAGAGGCACTGAGTTTGAAGGTAGGCCTTGAAATACATCCACAGGTACACCTCCAATTGACTCAAATKATGTCAATWRSCYWWYMRRARSYTYYWAARSCMWKRMMWYAWTTTYYKGRAWTTTYCMARSYKKTTWAWRGSMMMRKYMAMYTWVKKWWWKKWAACTTCTGAMYSACTGGAATTGTGATACAGTGAATTATAAGTGAAATAATCTGTCTGTAAACAATTGTTGGAAAAATTACTTGTGTCATGCACAAAGTAGATGTCCTAACCGACTTGCCAAAACTATAGTTTGTTAACAAGATATTTGTGGAGTGGTTGAAAAATGAGTTTTAATGACTCCAACCTAAGTGTATGTAAACTTCCGACTTCAACTGTACATACAGTGCATTCGGAAAGTATTTAGACCCCTTGACTTTTTCCACATTTTATTATGTTACAGCCTTATTCTAAAATTGATTCAATAGTTTCCCCCCCTCAATCTACACACAATACCCCATAATGACAAAGCAAAAACAGGTTTAGAAATATTTGCAAATATATTTTTCAAAAAACATTTACAAAAGTATTCAGACCCTTTACTCAGTACTTTGTTGTAGCACCTTTGGCAGCGATTACAGCCTCAAGTCTTCTTGGGTATGACGCTACAAGCTTGGCACACCTGTATGTGGAGAGTTTCTCCCATTCTTCTCTGCAGTTCATCTCAAGCTCTGTCAGGTTGGATGGGGAGTGTTGCTGCACAGCTATTTTCAAGTCTCTCCAGAGATGTTCGATCGGGTTCTAGTCCAGGCTCTGAATGGGCTACTCAAGGACAGTCAGAGACTTGACCCGAAGCCACTCCTGCATTGTCTTGGCTGTGTGCTTCGGGTCGTTGTCCTGTTGGAAGGTGAACCTTCGCCCCAGTCTGAGGTTGTGAGTGCTCTGGAGCAAATTTTTATCAACAATCTCTCTATACTTTGCTCTGTTCATCTTGCCCTTGATCCTGACTAGTCTCCCAGTCCCTGCTGCTGAAAAACATCCCCACAGCATGATGTTTCCACCACCATGCTTCACTGCTTGGCATTCAGGCCAAAGAGTTCAATCTTGGTTTCATCAGACCAGAGAATCTTGGTCTGAGAATCTTTTAGATGTCTTTTTGTCAAATTTCAAGAGGGCTGTCATGTGCCTTTTACTGAGGAGTGGCTTCCATCTCTCCACTTTGCCATTTCCACAGAGGAACTCTGGAGCTCTGTCAGAGTGACCATTGGGTTCTTGGTCACTTCCCTGACCAATGTTTTGGTACCCTTCCCCAGATCTGTTCCTCGACACAATCCTGTCTCTGAGGTCTACGGACAATTCCTTCGAACTCATGGCTTTGGACCTTATATAGACAGGTGTGTGCCTTTCCAAATCATGTCCAATCAATTGGATTTACCACAGGTGGACTCCAATCAAGTTGTAGAAGCATCAAGGATGATCAATGGAAACAGGATGCACCTGAGCTCAATTTCGAGACTCAGCAAAGGGTCTGAATATTTCTGTTTTTTATGTAATACATTTGCTAACATTTCTAAAAACCTGTTTTCGCTTTGTCCTTATGGGGTATTGTGTGTAGATTGATAAGGGGGAAAAGTATTTAATCAATTTTAGAATAAGGCTGTAATGTAACAAAATTTGGAAAATGTCAAGGGTTCTGAATACTTTCCAAATGCACTGTACGTACTTAAAAAGAATTGGAAGAAAAACTATTTCACTGATATTGTAATTAATTAAAGATCGTACTTCATAGAAATCTGGAAAAACTGGACAGTTATTTTAATCATAATGAGGTTCCCAACACTATTGCTTTAGGGCTCCAGTCACTCAGTCAGGTTTTAGCTGTTGGGAAGGCTCCATATATAACGAGACGTCTTATAAGTAGGGCCAAGAGTTCTGCCTGACCAAATTAACTGACCAGGAATAACTCTAGGTCCTAGTTATAGGATATTTTGCCATCAGGTGAGCAGGTCAAGTGGACCATGGGAGGGTAGGCAATACCAGTGTTCGGATGATACTTTATGATCCCTGTTACACCCAAATGTGTGTTCTTTTGATGTAAAACATGAAGAAATCGAAGGTCTCAGGTTCAAAAGTTGAATCTGTAAGGATTTATCTTAAATAACATTCCTGTGTGTAATGGATAGAACAGCAGTTCCCAACATTTTCTGTTCCGGGGCCACCAAATCACCGTCAGAAGCTCTTGAGAACCACTATTGTGGAGTCGCAGAATTTTTTTACATTAAATATCTTGGTGGACAAATTTAGACTAAATTTTATCAGGGAATGTAACAGATTAAAGACCTATTAGTGTTATTATAAACCATTTGTATTGTGGAAAAGTAATGTAAAATTCCTTCTAATACCATTAATACTCCCAACTTTTATTATTGGAAGAAGAAAAATAAATAAAATCACACACAAATATACTCATTCTACAAAATAATCTTGAAATAAATGTGTAGACCACAGGTTGAAAACCCCTGGGATAGAGGAATGTCTAGTTGTCCTTGGTAGCTGATTTAGTGTAAAAATGTAGCTACTGTAGAGATGACATGATGCGGGAAGAATGAGTACAACATGATTTTGATATCCGTGTGTCAACGAAGTGAGTAGAGCCCCCTTTTCAGCAAGAGCATTTCACATAGCAATGATTGAGGCAGGAATGAGGTGAAATATGCATCCCTGCACCCATAGAAGGGTGTATGGGTTTTTGACTTATGGCTCTTTTACATCACCTGAAAGGATTGTAAGTCAAAAACCCATACACATTTCTATGGGTGCAGGGATGCATATTTCACCTCATTCCTGCCTCAATCATTGCTATGTGAAGTCATTGCTATATGAAATGATCTTACTGAAAAGGGGGCTCAACTCAATTCGTTGACACACGGATGTCAAAATCATGTTGTACTCATCATTGCTATGAAATCCTGATGACTACACTGCTTCAATGACAAGACTGTTCTTTGATCACACCAGCAAACATGTGGTCCCCCCTCTATCACACACACACACACACACACACACACACACACACACCTGTCTCTTATACACATCTAGATGTGTATAAGAGACAACACACACACACACACACACACACACACACACACACACACACACACACACACACACACACACACACACACACACACACACACACACACACACACACACATCAAATCCCCTCTCCACACAGCACCCTCCTGGGGAGGACATGTCTGGGGCTGGCAGACAGGAGGCCAGGAAGAGGCTGAGACAGACAAATGACTGTTACCACAGACACAGTATAACATGCCCCCATCCCCATGGGGTAACCTATTTCACATCATTATAGAGATGCCCACATAGGCTGGCATGTGTGCTTGACATACAGATTAAATACTGTGGAAGAAAATTCAAAGTGTTTTCTTTTTTCTTTTTTACAATTGAGCTACACAGGCTGACCAGATAGGGAATTGTCTTCGGCCAAACAAATTAACCCATTCTGGGAAGGTGTCACGTTTCCAGCCTTGTTGAAATGTGATGTATCCTAATAGACATGAGGGGTATATWTTTTTTTTTTTATTGTACAGGGATGATTTATTGAAGGTATTGCTGAATCAATCAAGCCTGCATATGGATCATGGTAACTCGATATAGTTTTGCTCTCTGCTAAATCTGTCCTGCTTTACAAATCATGTAAAATAAGTAGACACTGGTGATAGACCTTGTAGTATTTGCTGACATCTAGTGGTTGGAAGCACGGTTAAATAAAATTATATAATTTGTATAGCTAATAATTACGAATTCACTGCATAAATATGTCAAGTGTGTTAATGTGTTATGTACGTTAAAATACGGAGTGATTGTTTAAAAAAGGCTTTGCACTAACACTAGTCTTACTAGTACTAGCAGGAAAGTTTTTACTAGCAATGATTGTGTTGTTGTCTTACCTACCTTAGTTGAATGCACTGACCTTCTGGATAAGACCGTCAGCTAAATTACCAAAATGTAAAATGCTGACTTTTATTTGCTGAAAAAATAATATTTCGAAAGGCTATGTGATATGCATGACCCGAAAAATAAACAATAATTTATCTTTGAACTCTGACCCTGCCGACAGTAAGTGATTCATATACCGTTGCCGTGCTAGTCGGAACTAGAAAAGTCGAAGATTTGCTAAATCCGATTTGCTAAATGGTAAACGCGGATATACAACCAGTTAAATCGGAAATGCACGAGTTATCTAATTCCAACTAGAACGTGGACGCAGCACAAGTTGCATTTGGGGAGGCGAAAACGCGGACAACAGCTGTGCATAATGCTGTAACGTTCAAATGTAATCTAGCAGATCTCACTGAAAAATAGTTGGCAACACTATGACGTGGAGCAAAACTGAATTGATAGGTTTGGTGCTCTTTTTCCACCGCTGACATTACTGTAGTCGTTTTTAACTGTATGATAAAGGCAATTTTTGTTGTTGACATTTCACTTGACTCCTGACGATAGATCTTCAGTTAGCTAGCTAGCCAGCCAACGCGGTAACCCATCAACTCTTAGGTACATTTTACAACTGCACATTAGCAAGACATGTAAATTACTTGAAATGATAACTAGCTAACAAGCATCGTCATTGATATGTGTCTTGCATTTACGAACACTGACTGAAGGTTGTGTGTGACATTTAGTCAGCTAACGTCAGCCAAGTGTTCGTTACAGTGGGTTTTCACCATCAACGAATTCGACAGAAGTTCGTACGGGCCATTGATTTTTAACATGGGCACGCGGAGAAAATGTCTGGGGGATTGTTGGCGGGTGAGCGTCGAGAACCCTGCTAGCGGACTGTAGAAAACGTTTAGCTCTACTCTGCAAATTTCAAGCGGAACAAAGCATTGTCAAGAGGAGGCGCCGCCTCTGGTCAAAACCCTACGTTAGCTAGCTGATGAACTAAACCCATGGCTCCGATGGGAATCCGTCTATCGCCACTTAGTGGCCGTGTTTTGCTTATTGGGACTCAGCGTGATCTACCACCTCTATGCTGGAGTGATATCCAGCCGGATAGCTGCTTTCACTTCCAAGAAAGCCGTGGACCTCCGGGACCTGCTCGCGCTTTCAGTAGAGGCTGCGGTTCAGGGCGGGCGAGAGGAGAAGAGAAGACCAAGGAAGGGGCAAGCGAAAAGCTCACTCTGGGGGACTTGATACTACCTTATCAAGAACACCTAACAGTTATCCATATGTACAGGTAAGGAGGTTATTTGACCCCAAATATATACTATTTATGTTAATCAATATAGACATGAGTAACGTTAGCTTGTTGATGCTTTCACTTAGCTGTGTACCAGTGTACTATACTTAGTGATTCTTTACCTACTGATTCATACGACTGATAGTAGTTCCATTGACTACAAGTAAATAAATAACGTAAGATTATGGGACACCGCTAGCCTATGCCCCAGAGAGTTTGTAATGGAATCAAAGGCACACCCTTATTTGCCCTTGCGAAATATCTCTACGATGATTTTATCCACGGAGTTGAGTGCCGACTAGAGTTTTTGAAATTAACCTCCGACTCCTTCGAGTCTCTATTCAGTCAATATTTCAAGCATTTAAACCCTTACCATGTATCCATGTTTGCCCTCTGTAGTTGCATGCCTTCCTTTGTTTGCTGAAATCCATACTTTGTAATAAAAAGTAAGGGATTAAGAATTTTCATTATCGTGGAGTTGAGGTAATATGGCAATATTTGACCCTTTTATTTTACAGCATCAATCACATAATAGGCATTGGTCTCTCTTTTAGGTTGTCAATCAGTCTTAGTCTTCATAGTATTCATAACAATGCGTTTTACAAGCTGATGTGTTCTGTCCCCTTGCAGGTGAACTCTGAAGAGCATGATGAGACAGCTAATGAGCTTGGTGTGTGGAACAGAGACATCCCTGCTGACATCCTGCAGATCGTGGAGGGCGGCAGGGAGGTGCCTGTTGACAGCATCACAGTCTGGATAGACCCCCTGGACGCCACTCAGAGGTCTGTTCTCAGGGCAGCTTTTGACCATTCAATGTTTTGGCCAAATGCAGAGCCTTTCAGGGCTCCAATGTGAATGTTAAATGCGATGTCAAAATGGGGCCCGACAGTAAATGTTTCAAAACAATATGGAGGCCAACAGATGGACTAGCTTTCACCAGTCATGTTATTCCAGTGTTCAATGTAGATAAGGACAATGGGGGGGATGACAATTTAGAGAGCCTATGAGTGAGCTCCACTGCTCTTTGTGTGGGTGTTTGAAATGAGACGGTGGGGTGGTTACCTAGACTCTGGTACAGTGTAGCCATCTTAGCAGTGTCCTGTTTCCTAAGCAGTTTCCTAAGCTGTGTCTTGTTTACTAACCTGTCTTGTTTCTTGATCCCATTGTTTTCTCTGTATCCCTTTGACAGAGAACCTGCTCAAGTATGTCACGACCATGGTGTGTGTGGCTGTCGATGGGAAACCTGTAATAGGTGTGATCCACAAACCTTTCACAGGATACACAGGTGTGTGTATGCGTCACTGTCGGACTGTACTTAGTGTGTCTCACTCCCCCTCAATGGTTTAAAGCATTGGATTGTTGAGTAGACTAAATGTCCACAGTATTTTCTACACCAGTCTAATGCTTTTACATCTGTGGGGGGTGAACAAGTGCAAGTTTTGGAGAGAAGGGGGAGAGACATAATTGGGGCTCAGGACAAAGCAACACTGTTCTACTGTATGAAATAAGTGAGTGGGTGGTTGACAGCTAGTGGTGGAGAGTCTACTCCAAAAGAGTAGATTCCTCTAACTCCTTGTCCACCAAGAGTCGGAATGGTCATTTATTTTGTTTGTTGCCTTGGCAGCTAGGCTGACGTAGGTTACTGATTAGCCTTGAATATTTTGCTTAGTAGAGATTGTCAGACTGCTCCATATGCATCGCTAATCAATCACCTAGTTAATTCGTGTGAGTGCCCGCTCTGACATGGCAGCCGTAGCTAATTTGAGCAAATTTTGGTCTGTTTTGTCAAATTTGAGTCTTGCGTCGAGAGAGTGTCGACTCCGATAGCAAGAGTCTGAGTCGACTCAAAATCCTTGTTGTTCACCACTAGTGACATCAGACGCTAAGTCACTCCTTTGAGAAATCACCCAGGAGGGGAGCTCACTATAAGGTGGCTTTGTTGGTGAATGGCTACATTGAGTCCCGATGGTACAGGAGGCATAGACAGGCCGTAGAGCACAGTTCTGCTATTCGGGTGTCCAGTCCAGACCCAAAGCTAATTATTTCATAACCTCTAATCAGGGACTGATTTAGACCTGGAGTACTTACACAGGCAGTCTAATTCTTTTTTTCAGTAATTGGTCTTGACTAATGACATCAGATCTTTTTCACATCAGATCTTTTTCAGAGCTGATCTGATTGCGCAAAAGACCAATTTGAAAATCAGAATTGGACTGCATGTGTAAATGCAGCCCAGGTGTGTGCAAATAATTATCAGGTAGAATAGAAGCAGCAGTACTCTAGGCCTCATAGGGGAAGATTTGAATACCCTTCCTCTACACAATTCATATGTTCCTGTCCACAGCCTGGGCCTTAGTTGGTGACGGGTCTAACTTGAAGCCTCGCACCAGCTTCAACATGAACTCCCCCAAGGTCATTGTGTCCAGGTCGCACGCTGGGAAGGTGAAGGGTTTCATCGAGGAGGCCTTCGGGAACACAACAGTCATCCTCCCAGCAGGGGGCGCAGGTACTGCACTTTTCATTTGTCATAAGTATACCAATTTCTGTGGGCTTCAGTTTTTTAATAGGTGTTATATGATTGGAATAACACCCTGTCAGGTATTTACACAATTTATTTCACTGTTTTGTGGATGTTGATCTTGTATTTTCTACTCTCCATAGGCTATAAGGTGCTTGCTCTGCTGGACCCCAGTGATAAGGACATTGAGAAGCTAGACATGTACATCCATGTGACCTTCATCAAGAAGTGGGACATCTGTGCCGGCAATGCCCTGCTCACAGCCCTGGGAGGTCACATGACCACACTGAAGGGCGAGGAGATAGACTATTCGGGAGTGGCGGGCAACAATGGTGGTCTGCTAGCCAGCGTCAAGGTGGACCACCAAGCCCTGGTGGCGAAACTGCCGGCATGGGACTCTGCTGAAAAACACTGAAAAACACACACAGATATTTACACTCACTACATTATGTTCATACACAGATGATCAAGGACAAACACACAAGATGACCACAAGCCTTGAAGACCAAACAAACACAGATGAGAGGACCGCACAATCTGGGACAAGACAATATTACAAAGCCCACCAGTTTCTCCTTCAAACTCCTTTCAACATTTAAAAATAAATAGTATTTGTAAAAAGATAAGTCAGTCCTTGCATTTTCTATCATAGAAAGTGCTAATAAGTTGGACAAGGAAAAGCCATGTGCCCAGCTTCACTTTGTTGCTAAGATATGGGTGCCTTTGATTGGCATGGAAACTTAGTCGATGCCTGGTGTGGAAAGGAACAAATGTGTTGGAACACTCTGTAGTTGTCGTTCTTCTTGACACCTGTGGGATATGATTGCTGGTGAAGGTACAGGGATGAATCAGGAGGGTTTTCTTCATATAAGTAATTTTCATTGTAGCACAATAACCTTGATCCTGTGAGGTTTCTTATTTTAGTTGCTCATTCCTACAGAACATTTACATTATGCTAGACAGGGTAACTATGAGGGGATCATTTGTTTAACGATAGCTTAACACATGATGCAGGGGTGGGATTTGGGCTGCTACAATGTGAATTGAATTTGAGGGATGTTTTTAAAAGCATGGTTATTCCTAAATATACACATTCGTTTTAGTGTACTACTGTGTGTGTATGTATGTGAAAGTGCAATTTCCACTTATTTTTTATGAATAGCATCTGTGTGAATTCACTAGGTACTGCAGCTTTCCTGACTCCACCTCTGTGGCAAGGCTATACAGTGTTACATCCACATGTAGCTAGTTTAGTTGCTACATTTGCAAATAAGAAACCATTCTGTTGCAGGTATGAAAACAAAATACTTTGAACATTATTATATAGATTTATTTTTTATACTGCATTGTTGGTTAAAGCTTGTAAGTAAGCATTTCACTGTAAGGTCTACACCTGTTGTATTTGGCGCATGTGACAAATAACATTTTACCAGAAGTTGGAGACATTTGCATGGCCATTCTGTTTATCAAACAAAATTGTTTTTAGCTGAGTTCTCCGAGTGGATTGGAGTCCATCTATTTTACGACCCTATTGTTTTTCAAGGTTGAACTCTATTTAAATAGCAGATTTACCAAAGCCCTGTATAGGCACACAATCACATGTGCCATGGTAAAACTAAACTCATGAATGACCCTAACAACAGCTATTCACTTACAAATTCTGTATTCTCTCATTTCAATTTACACACCAAACTCCAACCCACGCATGCCCTCTGAATCCTGGCTCACTTTTAATTGCTTTCATTCTCTGCATCCAAAATAGCCCTCGAATGGAACACGTGAATTAGAAACTGCTGTGATGACAGGTTGTCTTCTTAAAATGTGCCCAAAAGTATGAATAGAGTGGATTTGCATGCAATGGATTGACTGTGAATGTCAGAAGCACTCTGTTTTTCTTCCTGCCATGTCTGTAAATTGAGCAAGATTGTCTTTTTATATAAATTCCTTGAATTAAATTGCGTGGTTTTTCATACTTTTTTGGGCTGAAAGAGTGGTTTACCTACTGTGATTTTGGTCACACAGTGATGCTAAGTTTTTTCGGGGATAAAAAGTGCAATTTTCATTCAAATTTAATCCAAAAAAAATTCCTGTAGAGGTAAAAGGCTTCTTTCTATTTGATTCCTGTACAGGTAAAAGGCTTTCTAGCTTGGTCGGTCTCTGTCTCTCTCTCTCTCTGTCCAGCTCTATCTGTCTCTGTCTCTCTCTCTCTCTCTCTGTCCAGCTCTATCTGTCTCTGTCTCTATCTCTGGTCTCTCTGTCTATGTCTCTCTGTCTATATCTCTCTGTCTATGTCTCTCTGTCTATATCTCTCTGACTCGCTCTCTCTGACTCTCTCGCTCCTGTTCTCGCTCTCTCCATACAGCTATATGTTGTACCCCATGCTCTTTAATTCAGAGGTTCAGTGTTTCAACACTGAATACCTTTTTATAACACTAATAACGAGAAACCAGTGAACAATGGTCAGGTCTGGCCGGACAATCGACCGGTTTACATATGTCAGAGTGTATGTCTGTTGCCTGGCAACAAAACCCAGGTCACCGTCAGTGGTGTAAAGGTAGTATTTTACTGTGTGACTTTCACTTTTACTTGAGTAATTTTCTAATTATTACTTTTACTCAAGTATGACAATTGAGTACTTTTTCCACCAMTGGTCACTGTCGCGCAATGCTTAAATCTATCCAATTTAGGGTGTGCTTGTAAATTCAATCTGGAGTGCCAGAGTGTGCTGAGAGTGCGCACAGGGCATTCGTAAATTCAGACCATTGTCAGATTTTCCTTCGTAAATTCAGGAGGAGTAGGGTTGATCCGAGTGTTCTGACCTCACAACGGCAGTCAAGCACCCAAGCTAACTGGCTAACGTTGGCTAGCTACTTCCAGACACAAATAAGAGAGCACCTCACTCTGACCATTATACTCCCTAGCAGAGCTGGTGAGGCTGTTTTCATGTTATCTAGAGTGTTGGTGACTGTAACTGTGCTGCTGGCAACAATTTTATTACGCTTTTTTGCAAATGTTTACTGACACTGGCCATATTCAACTGGTGTTGAGGGTTTGTAAATTCACCAGTTATTCTGCGCTCTGGTACACTCAGACGAGAGTGCTCTGAAATCGGAGTAGATAGCTAGAGCGAATTTATGAACGCACCCTTTGTCTAGAGAAGGCTTCATATAGATGTTTCAGTCATTGAACATGCCCTGTCTATCATTGACGTGTTGTTGTTGTTGTCATTGATTTCAGCACACAGGTTTTGTACTTTAATTAATGGCTGCTGAAATTATCCATGAACACAAATTATGTTTGATTCTGTGAGTTTTTATTGTGATTGCTGTCCATTTTATTATTATTGCCCTCAATGTCACAGATTGCACACAGTGCAATGAAATGGCTACATGCTGCAACAATATGTATCTACTTAATCTGAGATGATTGATAGGCTCTTAATCTGAGATTATCTGCCCTGCTAGAGCTTTCCCGGTCAACTGTATGTGCTGTTATTGTGAAGTGGAAACGTCTAGGAGCAACAACGGCTCAGCCCCGAAGTGGTAGGCCACACAAACTCACAGAACGGGACTGCCGAGTGCTGAAGCACGTAGCACGTAAAAATTGTCTGTCCTCGGTTGCAACACTCACTACCGAGTTCCAAATTGCCTCTGGAAGCAACGTCAGCACAATAACTGTTTGTCGGGAGCTTCATGAAATGGGTTTCCATGGCCGAGCAGCCACACACAAGCCTTACATCACCATGCGCAATGCCAAGTGTCGTACGGAGTGGTGTAAAACTGGCCGCCATTGGACTCTGGAGCAGTGGAAATGCGTCCTCTGGAGTGATGAATCACGTTTCACCATCTGGCAGTCCGGAGGACGAATCTGGGTTTGGCGGATGCCAGGAGAACACTACCTGCCYGAATGCATAGTGCCAACTGTAAAATTTGGTGGAGGAGGAATAATGGTCTGGGGCTGTTTTCACGGTTCGGGCTAAGCCCCTTAGTTCCAGTGAAGGGAATTCTTAACACTACTGCATACAATGACATTCTAGTGTACTTTAGTACACAAATAAAACCCCACAATTTATGCACGATTATGCACATTTGGGAGTAACTCCATTCCTAGCACTACTGTCTTTCAGTAACAATAACTGTTCAAATGAATTGATATAAAATCTGACTTGATCTCATATTGGGAGGGATTGTTTTTGTATTCTGTGATTTAAAATCAGTGTCAATTTGATATACCCCCCCCCCCCAAAAAAAAAAAAAATATACAAAATGGTCACAATTTGGCCCCAAGGTGTTGTGACAGTTTTTGATTTTATTTATTGATCTTATCTTATTCATCCTTCATTCATAAGTGGCTATTATCAGTGATTCCATTGAGTACAACCATCTTTCCAGGGGGCATTTCCCAAGGAAGACAATTCCAATTTTCAAGTGCAGAGCGTAGCTGAAGAGGGATTGTAATCATAGTGTGAGGTCTTCTTGAGATGGAGAATTCGATGGATGAGGAGGGTGGAGGAGCTCTCTGTGGCCTGAGGGGGAGAGGGGTGAAGCAGCGGGGGTGAGCCCTCCTTCACCCTCCACTATAACCCCCTGCTTCAAGGAGTGAAGAGCTCAGGTCCCTAAGGGCCATGAGTCACCCCACAGACCTTGTTGACCTGTTCATGCTGAGGTGATTAAAAATAAACATGAAGACAACCTACTGTATGTGTTAACCTTTATTAACCTGTAGGCTGTTTCCTATCTTTGTTTCAGTGGATGTGTTCTGTTTGAATTGCTGGGATTCACATAAACAACCTGATCAGTGATCCTCTCAAGTCAAAATACAATCAGGTAAGTCTATTTTTCACTTATTTTGTTGTATCCAACAGTATGGCTCTCTGAGCAACAGAGTCACCCAAAGAGATTTGGTGGGTGTATTTGTTAGCCTACACCAAAGTGGAAATACCTTACTTAACACTATTATCTTTTATTACGCTCCAGGCATTTAAGTTCATTAGAACTACATTACAATACTGTCCCCATTCCAGGGCCTTGAGCACTAAGTAGTGACACTGTCCTATCTGTCCGGTGACGCGCTTTTTAATACTCCAGTACTGCAGCGCTGATATATTAACCATGCTTAATTGAATATTGCCCCAGCCAGATAGTTGAGATGATGCCGTCCTTTCTTTAAATGAACATTTACACATCCTCACAGGCTAAGCAAAGGTGGAGGCCACCCAGATAGTGACAAAACACACATTTGAATGTGCCTGGCTACACGTTTGGAGATGATAATCGGACAGGTGACACTGCCATTCTTCACTTTATTGGTTCCTCACTGTAACTGTTAATTAACTTCCTCCTGTGCTGCTGTTTGCTTTTCATAGGGAGGAACCATAAAGAGATATTGGTCAATCTAGTTTTAGATTGTGTAAATGAGAGAGAGACACATACACATGGAGATAAGGAAAATTATTGCTTAATTACCTTCCTCTTCTCAGTGGAACCCCAGAGTTTCCTGTAGCAAATTGTCTCCCCATAGTCCCATTGCATGTGTATTTCAATAATTTGAAACAAATACTTTTAACTGTGTAGTGAAGACCTGTTATGTCCAACTTAATCACAGAAATCACAGACCATGGGAACATTGGGAACATTGTGGGAGGCAACCTCTCTGCCAAGGGAGACTATGTTCCACTACTAATATCAGAAAAAATCTATATTTAAACATTTAGTTTAGCCTAAATCAAATCCAATGTGTTGGGTCGCATACACATATTTAGCAGATGTTATTGGTCACATACACATATTTAGCAGATGTTATTGGTCACATACACATATTTAGCAGATGTTATTCACATACACATATTTAGCAGATGTATTGGTCACATACACATATTTAGCAGATGTTATTGTACATACACATATTAGCAATGTATTGTCACATACACATATTTAGCAGATGTTATTGGTCACATACACATATTTAGCAGATGTTATTGGTCACATACACATATTTAGCAGATGTTATTGCGGGTGTAGCGAAATGCTTGTGTTCCTAGCTCCAACAGTTCAGTAGTATCTAACAAAACGAATACACACACATCTAAAAGTACAAGAMTGGAATTCACTATATGCACTTTGCCGATATACTATTAATCTAAATCTGTCAATCTCAGCTCTGTTGAGAAACTTTATGCCTAGTCAGTTTACGCATCAATAAAGCCCATCAGAAGGTTCAGTGTATTAGGTGCTCTGGAAGCCCTGAGGTCTCTTAATCTTGAAGGAATATCTCTATAGTTTAGAGTGAGTGAAGAGAGGGGGTACAGTGAATAACACAGGACAAAGACTCTAGGGAGGGAAGGAGGAAGAAGGAGCTGAAGAGTGTTAGAAGAGCGTTAGGCCTAGTCCCATTACTCTGAAGAATGGGACTTCAAAGGTGGCGTGGCAGACATTACATTACAGCCTCTCTCAACATGCCACCGCCTCGAGTGTCACCAGCCACCACCCCCCCCCTCAACCCCTCTCAGCACAGTGGGTATCAAAGTTCAAAGGTCAAGTTCAAAGTTTTATTGTCATATGCACAGGATACAGCAGGTGTAAAACAATACAGTGAAATGCTTAACTTGCGAAGTTGCGAGCTGTTTTCCAACAACGCAGAAAAAAGAAGGAAATAAAAGCAAGAAACACTGTACTGGAGTGACTGGGGCACAGGAGGTTGGTCACACCTTAATTGGGGAGGATGAGCTCGTGGGAATGTCTGGAGCGGAATTGGTGGAATGCCATCAAATACATCAAACATAGTTTCTATGTGTTTGATGCCATTCAATTCGCTCCGTTCATGCCAGTATTATGAGCCGTCCTCCCCTCAGCAGCCTCCACTGGATTGAGGTAGGTATCAAGTGAATTCTGGTGAAGTGATCATAACAATAGGTTTGTCTTGAGTTAGTGGGAGCGAGTTGGGGGGGGGATATCATGGTACAGGTCTGTCAGTCAGAAAAATACACTGAAGTAATATACAAGTGTTAGTTTTTCAAAGTAAATAAAGTAAGTGGAGCTGGCTGGCCATGTTAAACCAGTGGACTAGATCTATACCCAATCATTTTACCTGCAAATTCCTCTCCTCTAATTTCCCTTGTGACCATATAATGGTGTTAAGATTGGTTAGATACCTTGGTGTCTTCTTAAGATCTCACCTGTTTTCTAACCAATAAGAATGCACTAGAGGGTTAAGAGCTACGATGTAATGCACACTATAACAGGGCCTTTATGACTATAGCCTAGTTATCCCTGGTGAGGTGGTTGTTTAAGTATGAGTAATAATGTATATTGTCAATGAAAGGTAACGGAATGTTGCTTTTCATTGACAATATACAGTGCCTTGCTAAAGTATTCACCCCCTTTGGAGTTTTTCCTATGTTGTTTCATTACAACCTGTAATTTAAATTGATTTTTATTTGGATTTCATACACAAAATAGTCCAAATTGGTGAAGTGAAATGGAAAAAAGAACTGGCTTCAATTTTWTTTTAAATAACTTTAACGGAAAAGTGGTGAGTKTATTCACCCCCTTTGCTATGAAGCCCCTAAAAAGCCCCTAAAAAAGATCTGGTGCAACCAATTACCTTCAGAAGTCACATAATTAGTTAAATAAAGTTCACCTGTGTGCAATCTAAGTGTCACATGATCTCAGTATATATACACCTGTTCTGAAAGGCCCCAGAGTCTCAACACCACTAAGCAAGAGGCACCACCAAGCAAGCGGCACCATGAAGACCAAGGAGCTCTCAAAACAGGTCAGGGACAAAGTTGTGGAGAAGTACAGATCAGAGTTGGGTTATAAAAAAATATCCGAAACTTTGAACATCCCACGGAGGACCATTAAATCCATTATTTAAAAATTGAAAGAATATGTCACCACAACAAACCTGCCAAGAGAGGGCCGCCCACCAAAACTCATGGACCAGGCAAGGAGGGCATTAATCAGAGAGGAAACAAAGAGACCAAAGATAACCCTGAAGGAGCTGCAAATCTCCACAGCGGAGATTGGAGTATCTGTCCATAGGATCGCTTTAAGCTGTACACTCCATAGAGCTGGGCTTTACGGAAGAGTGGCCAGAAAGAAATCCATTGCTTAACGGAAAAAATAAGCAAACACGTTTGGTGTTCGCCAAAAGGCATGTGGGAGACTCCCCAAACATATGGAAGAAGGTACTCTGGTCAGATGAGACAAAAATTGAGCTTTTTGACCATCAAGGAAAACGCTATGTCTGGTGCAAACCCAGCACCTCCCATCACCCCGAGATCACCACAGTGAAGCATGGTGGAGGCAGCATCATGCTGTGGGGAGGTTTTTCCATTCGCAGGGACCGGGAAACTGGTCAGAATTTAAGAACTGATGGATGGCGCTATATACAGGGAAATTCTTGAGGGAAACCTGTTTCAGTCTTCCAGAGATTTGAGACTGGGAGGGAGGTTCACCTTCCAGCAGGACAATGACCCTAAGCATACTGCTAAAGCAACACTTGAGTGGTTTAAGGGGAAACATTTAAATGTCTTGGAATGGCCTAGTCAAAGCCCAGACCTCAATCAAATTGAAATTCTGTGGTATGACTTAAAGATTGCTGTACACCAGTGGAACCCATCCAACTTGGAGGAGCTGGAGCAATTTTGCCTTGAAGAATGGGCAAAATCCCAGTGGCTAGATGTGCCAAGCTTATAGAGACACCCCAAGAGACTTGAGGCTGTAATTGCTGCAAAAGATGGCTCTACAAAGTATTGACTTTGGGGGGGGGGGTTGAATAGTTATGCACGCTCTATTATTATTATTATTTTTTGTCTTATTTCTTGTTTGTTTCACAATAAAACATATTTTGCATCTTCAAAGTGGTAGGCATGTGTAAATCAAAATATACAAACCCCACAAAAATCAATTTTAATTCCAGGTTGTAAGGCAACAAAATGCCAAAGGGGTGAATACTTTCGCAAGGCACTGCACGTTATATTTGACTCATGTCATTAATCATTGTCTGAAAATGCATGTGTTTTCTCTGGAGAGGATTAGTATGGCTCCTCAGTGCATCACAGATCAGGTCAGGTCCTTTTGACCTACTGGCCAAACCAAAGACCCTCACCAGAATGCACTTTGCACTCTGCCTTGTAGATGGGCTTAGAAGTGTTTTCTACCATTATCTACACTCTGGAAAAAGGGTTCTAAAAGGGTTCTTTGGCTTTCCCCGTGGGGGAACCCTTTAAAGAATGCTTTTGGGTTCCGGGAAGAACATTTTTGGTTCCATTTAGAACCTTCTGTGGAAAGGTTCTAGATATAATCTTTTTTTGAAGAGTTCACCCTCCACCTCTTGAATTTGTTGTGTCCGGTCAAAGATGTTTACAATACGCAGAATGATGTTCTCTGCCCTATGTTCCACTTAAAATAAGAAATCAGACTCTAGCCATAATCACTGTTATTCAAACACAATTATTTTTTGTGTGTGTTAAATTGACAGTGGAATGCGTTATCAAGAACCCTTCAGTCTTGGTACATATGTAAGTTGTCTTTGTCGATGTGTAAATTGGGAAATAAATGGATGGTGGCTGTGCTTAAGCCATCAAGTCTTGTCTTGGGGTTTCAGTAATTGTACCTATTTGAGAGACAGAAAGCAGTGACAGATTGTCCTCTTCATATATATTCAAACAGTGGGTGAAAAGATGGAGATCGAGAAACGTAGTCATCTGAGTCTGCAGAAAGCAAACCCAGCAATTACATGTGTATAAATGAATAGAGAAATGTTCTGTGAAGTTTTTTAGCCCAATCACTCTTGATAGAAGATTTATTCAAATCCATAGTTCCGTTTGACAGGTCTCATTCCGAGATGAGGATGACTGTCATTACTCATAGATCATTTACACATTCACAGATGTAGGATATTCATTTGATCAATCTTTTGTATCTGAGAATTTTGCAAACTTGCTGTATATTTGAGTTTTAAAAAGCTTCCAAAGTTTGACATTTCAGACTTGATTTGCCCTGACGTAAAATCTATCAACCCCTACAAAAAGGTCCATGAATTATAACCCACAAAAATAAATCACATTTCCTGTTGCTGCAGGATTATTTTCCTGCTGTAGCACACTGGCTCAAATTAAGATCCCACATCTATACCGGTTTCCCTTGGTCAGTTGAGAACAACATTGATCTGTACCTTTCAGGTAAATTGCTCTAAAACAAAAACACTTAGGCAACAATGTTGTTTGTCGTTATTCATCTTTGAAAAACAATTTTATTATTGGATCCCTAATGATTATAGACACGGTTGGTATTTTAAAGGTTATATCAAGCAAGGTTAGATTTCTGAGTTGGTTCACATATTTCAGGAACAATTATATATATTTTTTACACTCAGACCTAATGAATACTTACAATTAGCGCTCAATGTGTTTACGAAAAGTATCTAAACAAATATTTATTTTACACTTAACAGTTATGCAAACAATTAGGCTGTACGGCTTGGCATGACGATAATTACATCCATATGATGACTGACCGGTGCTTTTGTTAATTTCATTTAGTGTAATTGCTCATTATGCAGTGTGGTAATTATCCGGCAGCCAGAGCTCAGGGTACAGTCTCTGGCTCAGACTGACACTTAACCTTACCAAATGTCAAAGTGGTTAATATAGGAGGGTTCCCATTTAACCAAAGGTTGTAGCCCCTCGCTATTCCAATTCATCTCATAAAGGTCACCCTATTTGGATTTGCCTTGACAGAAGTTTACTTTTGTTTCCAGAAAAACCTGGAACCTTCTGCTAATTTGGTGTTGCATGTAAATATAGATTTAAATACATGTTAGTGGTTCAAATCCATGTTTTAATGTTTTATCCACTCAGACGTGCATTATGGGCAATTCTGTTTTTAAGACATGGCAAAGAGCTCACACATCTGATTTCTCAGGTCTAAATCAACCACTTTTAAAAAGGCAGAGCTGAAAGCAGCAGGTATTGTGGGCTCTGGGGATCCCTTATCTACTCTATACACACTGCTTTTGAGGTGTGAAAATCTGAAAATCTAATTGGGATGCAGTGCATTCGGAAAGTATTCAGACTCCTTGACTTTTTCCACATTTTGTTAAGTTACAGCCTTATTCTGAAATGGATTTTTAAAATCCTCATCAATCTACACACAATACTCCATAATGACAAACCAAAAACAGTATTTTTTTTTGCAAATGTGTTCAAAAATAAAGAACTGAAATATCACATTTACATAAGTATTCAGACCCTTACTCAGTACTTTGTTGAAGCACCTTTAGCAGCGATTACAGCCTTGAGTCTTCTTGGGTATGAAGCTACAAGCTTGGCACACCTGTATTTGGGGACTTTCTCCCACTTTTCTCTGCAGATCCTCTCAAGCTCTGTCAGGTTGGATGGGGAGCATCGCTGCACAGCTATTATCAGGTCTCTCCAGAGGTGTTCGATTGGGTTCAAGTCCGGGCTCTGGCTGGGCCACTCAAGGACATTCATATACTTGTTCCGAAGCCACTCCTGCATTGTCTTGGCTGTGTGCTTAAGGACGTTGTCCTGTTGGAAGGTGAACCTTTGCCCCAATTTGAGGTCCTGAGCGCTCTGGAGCAGGTTTTCATAAAGATCTCTCTGTACTTTGCTCCGTTAATCTTTGCCTCGATCTTGACTAGTCTCCTAGTCCCTGCCGCTGAAAAACATCCCAACAGCATGATGCTGCCACCACCATGCATCACTGTACCCGCCGTACTGAGGAGTGGATTCCATCTGTCCACTCTACCATAAAGGCCTGATTGGTGGAGTGTTGCAGAGATGATTGTCCTTCTGGAAGGTTCTCCCATCTCCACAGAGGAACTCTGGAGCTATGTCAGAGTGGCAATTGGGTTCTTGGTCACCTCCCTGACCAAGGCCTTTCTCCCCCGATTGCTCATTTTGCCTGGGCGGCCAGCTCTAGGAAGAGTCTTGGTGGTTCCAAACTTCTTCCATTTAAGAATGATGGAGGCCACTGTGTTCTTGGGGACCTTCAATGCTGAAGACATTTCTTGGTACCCTTCCCCAGATCTGTGCATTGACATAATCCTGTCTCGGAGTTCTACAGACAATTCCTTCGACCTCATGGCTTGGTTTTTGCTCTGACATGCACTGTCAACTGTGGAACTTTATATGCCTTTCCGAATCATGTCCAATCAATTGAATTTACCGCAGGTGGACTTCAATCAAGAAACATCTCAAGTATCATCAATGGAAACAGGATGCACCTGGGCTCAATTTCGAGTCTCATATCAAAGGGTCTGAATACTTATGTAAATATGTTTTTTCTGTAGTTTAAAAAAAATACATTTCCCCCCCAAAATGTTGCTTTGTCATTATGGGGTATTGTGTGTAGATTTATGAGTATTTTTTATTTATTTAATCAATTTTAGAAGAAGGCTGTAATGTAACATAATGTGGAAAAAGTTAAGGGATCTGAATACTTTCCGATTGCACAGTAGTTTCTCCCTAAACCAATGACCATGGCAATGCATTTAGCATAAAATATGGGTAGAGTGTAATGCTACACTGACAATCATCACTTAGATAGCCTATATGTATAGCACATAAGGTCCAGCTGAAACAAGAGAGATGACACAATGGGTGTAATGGGTGCGTGCTGGTGGCAGGGAAGTCAGGCGCAGGAGAACGAACTTGGTATAAACGGAGTCGTTTAATAAGTACTCACAAACTCCGAAAACCAACATATACTAAAATAATGAACGTTTGTACAAACACCGTCGCACACCAGAAAATAATAGCACCAATACATACAACAAACAATCATCGACAAGAACATGAGGGGAAACAGAGGGTTAAATACACAACATGTAATTGATGGGATTGGAACCAGGTGTGATGAAAGACAAGACAAAACCAATGGAAAATGAAAAATGGATCAGTGATGGCTAGAAGGTCGGTGACGTCCGAACACCGCCCGAACCAGGAGAGGGACCGAYTTACGGCGGTAGTCGTGACAATGGGTAACATCTATTACAGTTTGACATCAAATGACCCAACAAAACCATTTCATATCAAAGCACGATTGTGCCTGATGAAAGTAGATGGGATATCACTGATGGATCCCAACAAACAACATGCTTCTGTGCTTTTATTGATTTGTAGAATGTTTATTCATTGAAACAGATTTGTTTCTTTGATGGTTTGTCCTTAAAAAGCTTGAGTGGTAGTGCATTTTGAGTCTTCTAAATTGTGTGTTATTGTAAAAGAAATGTATGTTAGCCATCCATACCTATGTATTTCGGTGTCCATGACTCTCCTGAACTTGAAAAAATTATTGAATGTCCCAACATTGAATAATACATGCGTGAGATGTGTGTCTGAAAAACCTTCAGCAAAGCCACGAATCCTTCGCTTCTCACTCAAATGGCATCTTGGTTTCCCATTCTGTTTGAGTGGGGGAGTTGAATCAGTCAGTGTCACGTAAGTCACGTTGACATTCCTTCATTACTGAGTGGGTTATTGCTGAATACATATCTTCAAACTAGGACAAAGCTCTGGAGTCTAGACTCTAAATCAACATCTGAATTTCAACAGGCAGTTAGATGAAAAACATACAGGACGTCGTGCTGACTCTGTTTAAGCATCCCCCTTAACCATGTTCTTTCTGTTAATGAAGTGTTTCACATTCCCTTTCGCAGACAATCTTCTGCGGTGACCCAAACGTAAAGCCTACACAGTTGTGTCCTGTACGCATGCAGATTTGTTATTGTCCAGTCTTTTATGTAAATGTTGAACTTTGAATTAATACATTAAGGTATAACTAAATAAGGTTCCTATTAAGACTGCAATTGAGGTTACTGCAATTATACAAATCATACGCCTTAGATAGAAATGGATCGTTTTCAGGATATTTAAAGGGACAATCAGCAGTTGCTACATTCCTTTTTGGATTTATAAATTCATGATATGTACGCATTGAGTCTTGAAGAATATAACGTATAAATAAATGCCTCATGAGCTTAGTTCAACTGTTGTACCCCATCAGAACTCAAAATATAAGCATGTTTTACTCCAATGTTTGTAAACAAAGTAAATGTAAACAAACACCATATAGCCTCAAAACATGATTCAAACTCTAATTTTGACATCATGGATGGTCAGTGCTTGCATCCATAACTCTGTCTATGAATTTGAGTGGTTCAATTTCTCCAGCCCCATCCCTCAGCTTTTTAACGAAATATGGGCAGGGGAAAAAGCGTTGTTATTGTTTCTACTGCTGATTGCAGCTTTAAGTTACCATTATAGTAATCAGAGATGATCATATTCTATTAAACACTGGGCAGGGGAACAGTGCAGAGTGGTTGATTAGATAGAACAGGCTGTTTGATGACTAATCATATGACGCATCTGTAGTAAAAACTCTCTTCAGGAAAAACAGTTGCTCTTGAGCGAAGCACTTTGCTGATGAAAATGGTGAATACTTCAACAATGTGCCCTATTTAACATGCAAACCAAACTGGGATGACAATATGTCTCCTCTGTACTGTGCTATATTGGGGTGGAAGGGTAGAGTTCATCTGTCTCGTTTGTCTTTAGTCAGAGGGAGTCAGAGAGTGCAACTCATACAACTCTAGAACATCCATGTGTAGGTACTAGTGTAATGACAATAAAGGACTCATGAACCAATGAACCAATACAAATGAACCAATATTCTGGCATTGGGACTCCATACAGTTCAGCAGACCTACGTACATGTTAGAGTGCACCTGGTTCCCTACGTGCACCCTGCAGTCTCTTCAGTGTGTGTGTGTGTGTGTGCACCACAGAAGGTTGGTGGCATCTTAATTGGGTCGGACGAGCTTGTGGTCAAGGCTGGAGGGGAATAAATGGAATTGTATCAAATACATCAAACACATGGTTTCGATTAGCTCAGTTCCAGACATTTTATGAGCCGTACTCCCCTCAGCAACCTCCACTGATGTGCATGCTCCTGTGCATGCGTGTGTGCATGTGAGAGAGAGAGCCAGGGTTCTACAGTCATTAACTCTCCTGTCATCTCTCCATGCTCTAGTCTTACCTACACTGTAAATTAACTGTCCTGTCATCTCTCCATGCTCTAGTCTTACCTACACTGTAAATTAACTCTCCTGTCACCTCTCCATGCTCTAGTCTTACCTACACTGTAAATTAACTGTCCTGTCATCTCTCCATGCTCCAGTCTTACCTACACTGTAAATTAACTCTCCTGTCATCTCTCTATGCTCCAGTTCTTACCTACACCAGTAATTAACTGAACCTGTCATCTCTCCATACTCCAGTCTTACCTACACAGTCATTAAATCTCCTGTCATCTCCTCATGCTCCAGTCTTACCTACACAGTCATTAACTGACCTGTCACTCTCCATGCTCCAGTCTTACCTACACAGTCATTAACTGTCCTGTCATCTCTCCATGCTCAGTTCTTACCTACACAGTCATTAACTGTCCTGTCATCTCTCCATGCTCCAGTCTTACCTACACAGTCATTAACTGTCCTGTCATCTCTCCATGCTCCAGTCTTACCTACAGTCATTACCAGGTTGAACCCCCCTGCTTCTCTCACACCGCAGGAAATTGAATATGGGAGAATATTAAAGGTTTGCTTGCTCAGGCCATCACTGCACTTTACTAGAGCCTGACTATTGTCTGACATTTTAATTGCAAGAGATGCTGTGTTTATTGTTCTTTTAGCTTATTTAATCATAAAGTGTGAATACTGAATAATGGCCTACATTAAAATCAAAGTGACTGAGGTAATGAGAGAAGGGGGTGACAGGGATTTATGGACAGAAAGAACGGGTCTAATCTGGATTCTGGAATTGATGTACTAAACTCCAACAAAGATCCTTTATTCACATTCATGCCCATCCTGCATAGTGTACGTAATAGGCTCTTTCTCAGAAACAGGATGATGCATCTTTTCATTGTTTTGATAACAATGTAGCATTCTACAATAGCAGACAGCAATTTGGAAAGAGAGAAAGAGATGAACATGATGAAAATAATGAAAATGATGATGAGAAAACAAAGGTTGACATTTACAATGTGTGGGCATATAACACAACCTATCATTCCCATCAGAGTGGAAAACCAAGGGTTTTGTTTTTAAATCAGATGAGTAATTTGATAATTTTGCATATGTAAATCATATGACAGCGGCAGCATAGAGCAGAGACCAGTACTAGGGTCTCTTTGACGTAAAAGCCCACAACTCAAAGATGGACAGTAGCTTATATAAGAAGGGGGAATTGTTGTTACAGCTAATACTACAGATCACCTTTAAAGGGGATCACAATGATCAAATGCAACATGACACAGGATTGGGTAAATCCTAATGGTTTCACAACCGCAAAACCTCATTATCATATGGCTCAGCATCCAGGATATGTAGTCAAAACTGATATCTGATCTTGTTTAGCATGGTGTCATTCTGGATGCCTCCAACATGGCACCCTATTCCCTATATAGTTCACTATTTTTGACCAGAGGGCCCTGGTCAAAGGTAGTGCACTACATAGGGAATAGGGTGCCATGTGGAACGCATACAGAGTATTTACTTCCCATAACTAATAGACTCCTCATATTGAGTAGGTTCCTAGAAGCTGTGTTGCCAGGAGAATCATTTCCTGTGATGCTGTGAACACATGTTGTATTGTAAACAGGGATGTGTTTGAATATTAGTAGTCATCATCAGGGATGTTTTGTTTGTACAGTGGACATTTTTGTGAAAGGCTTAACAAGGATTTCCTACACTATTAATGTTTAGGCGCATACACATCACGCACGGTTGAGCTACACTGTATTTAGTTTATAAATCAGATATCACTGGATTGGAGTGGACTTTCATACACGGAAAAATGACACACAAATTGCAAAAATTATAACCATTTCAATTGAGGTTATAGATTAAGCTTGTAGTTCATAGTTTTGAACGAAGAAAAAAATGGTAAAGAAAATTGTGTAGGCTACAAGGTAATAGCTAGACTGAAATAATTTTTTCTTGGTTCATACCATTAATTCCATCCAACCACTGAGACTTCCATTAGGGTTCTAGAATATAATTATATCAGGAGTCAGAGGACATGGGAAGCCATATTGTTGCACAGTGGTATGTCATCTACCCAGCCTGTTGGCCCACTGGCTTCCCTTGCTCCAGGAAAAATAACACATTTATATGAAACAACAGCAATTACGGGTGCCATCTGACATGTCGATCTCATCAGGAGAGCTGAGTGCTGTAATGTGGGTGTAATAGCACCATGCGTTTACATAAACTGTGACTCAACCAGGACTAGTCTTCATCATTSTCACCATCATTCTCACCTTCGTCATTATCGTCATTGTCATCAATATCATTATCTGCATAATCATTGGCATTGCCTCACACAACAGCATGCACATTCATATCACTTTTTAAACACAGTTATCAAATCAAATCAAATTTTATTAGTCACATGCGCCAAATACAACAGTGAAATGCAAATAGTCTGGTTAGCCATTTGATTAGGTGTTCAGGAGTCTTATGGCTTGGGGGTAGAAGCTGTTTAGAAGCCTCTTGGACCTAGACTTGGCGCTCTGGTACCGCTTGCCGTGCGGTAGCAGAGAGAACAGTCTATTACTAGGGTGGCTGGAGTCTTTGACAATTTTTAGGGCCTTCCTCTGACGCCGCCTGGTATAGAGGTCCTTGATGGCAGGAAGCTTGGCACAAGTGATTTACTGGGTCGTTCGCACTACCCTCTGTAGTGCCTTGCGGTTGGAGCCCGAGCAGTTGCCATACCAGGCAGTGATGCAACCAGTGTTTGTTGGGAAAGAAGAGGTTCACTCATGACTGGCCGTGCAGTCATGAGTGAACAGGGAGTACAGGAGGGGGCTGAGCAAGCACCCCTAAGGGGCCCCTGTGTTGAGGATCAGCGTGGTAGATGTGTTGTTACCTACCCTTACCACCTGGGGGCGGCCCGTCAGGAAGTCCAGGATCCAGTTGCAGACGGAGGTGTTTAGTCCCAGGGTTCTTAGCTTATTGATGAGCTTTGAGGGTACTATGGTGTTGAATGCTGAGCTGTAGTCAATGAATGGCATTCTCACATAGGTTTTCCTTTTGTCCAGGTGGGAAAGGCCAGTGTGGAGTGCAATAGAGATTGCATCATCTGTGGATCTGTTGGGGTGGTATGCAAATTGGAGTGGGTCGAGGGTTTCTGGTCTCTATGAACTATAGTATTCAGGTCCATTAATACCCTACAGAGGCAACATCAGCAATCATCAGAGGTGAAAGTAATTGCTTAATTCCTTCCCAACCTGTCCTCTACCTTTTGACTGTTTACTCACTGGGCAAACTGTGATAAGGACAAGACAGCTGTAGACCATCATTATGGCAACTGACCGCTTTCAACTTTATCTGCCTGTACCTCTTCTTTCCCAACAAACACTTTCACAGTTAACAAGGCTGTTACCAGTATCAAGACAGTTTTAATTAAAAGAGAGATGATGGCCTACATTCAGCCCAATACAAAACGATCAGTCCTTGACTGACTAGGACTGTTCTACAGATATGGTTCCTAGAAGAAAATTCTAGAAAAAGGAAACTTTTTCTAACGACTCAATTAGACATATTTCAATGGACGCTTTTGTAACAAATCCCTATGTGAAACATATATTGACTGAAGAGATTGCTAATACACAATCAAATATTAACTTCATGATTCATCTTGACTTTTATGTTTTATGTAGGTGCATATTCAGTATCTTATACAGGTGCTAACTCTTGGCTCTATGTGATATAATCTCTTAGAGCAAGATGAGTGTGTCTGTGAATGTCTCAGCTGTAATGTCTAGCACCCTACCTTATGACAGAACCTAGTGTGATAGCATCAGGATCATCATCTCATGTTTTATGACTGAGAAGTCATTTTATTGATCTCTGTTATCTAGTGAACATTTTCATTGTGTAAATTAACATATTTACTCCATTATTAAATGCAAACACAAAGCATATTATAATACATGTCAAAGTACAATTTCACAAATATCCTATTATCTAAGGTAAAATMAATCTAAGGAATTGCGTCCATTTATGCGTGAAATTCTCTTCTGACGACTGGATACATTATGATGACGTTTTTGGAGAAGTACTTATACCTATCAAGACACAAAAATTGCGTTATGAACTTAACTCAGACAGCATACATTTTGAGCATCCTCCTGAGTATTTGGCTTCGTGACCCACAAGCTTGTCCAGCTGTGCGACTTCAGAGAAAGCTGATTGGCTCAATCGCAAGTGCTTTTTTTCTAACTGCAAGAGGGTAATATATTTGTTACAAAGCCTCACAATCAACAGTTCCTACAGCAACACAACAGGACTTGGACTAAACAGAAAAACAGAGGCAAGTATTGGCTTGTTTCTTCTTGGCAACTTTGTTACTTTGGAAAGAAGATCACTGAGTTTAGTGTCCACTTGGGCACATACATGGCTTTTTTCGTATTGTCCATGTTGTATCACTTCGTGAGAAATTAACAGTAAGTAAAACTCTTAATCAGAAACGTATTCTAATCGATGATATGTGTTGGCTTCTCTGCCCAAAATATTTTCTCTAGTCTATGGCTGTGCCGGGGAACTCACTACGGATACTGCTTCTCGGTGCGTATTTTGCGCTGATGGTCGGAGCGGACTGCGAGAAGGACTGTGCGCTCTGCCTCAACCGTCTACGTGGGCATCAGACGGCGATTACCACTCTGGTAGGTCAAGTACATTTGGACATGTTTTAAAGCATATATTTAAAGTAAAGTAACGGGGTGATACTTTTTCCCGCGTCTAAATTGTTCGTAGGGAAAGATTACGCAGTAGGCTACGCACCTGTGTTTTTTGGTCACCAAAAGACGCAATGGATAGGTAATGTTCCATGAGGTGCGTGTATACTTGGAACACGACATTATTAAACTCTTTTTCATTTATTTTGATCCACGTAGACAATGTAATAACAATTAAATTAGGCAACCCATATGCATCAATATGACATTAATGATTAATGTCGGTTGGATTTGAATCTAGGTACTTGTGTTGTTGGTCTAACTGGCGACAACATGAGACCACGAGGCATTTATTTTTGCCATGCTTCATGAAGTTTTGAAATTAGATGAGGATTTGGTTTCATTTATTACATATAGCCTGTAGTAAAACCAAGACTGTTGCGCATCATCAATTTCACGGGAGCCTTGTCACTTCGATTCTTGAAATGTAGGCTATTAAAGGCAATTGAGGAGTGACTGAATCAATGTCTGATTATCCATTCAATAGTACTGGCCTATCCCAAATGCTCAACATCGAACAAAAAGTCTAAAATCTTACCACAATGGCATAAATTCAGTATCTCCATCAAACCTGTCTTTATTTGTGGCCCTTAGTATGTTTTAGCTCCATCAGGGGGCAGCATGTTGGTGGTTCAATATAGCCTCAATAAAAATGTTGGTAGATAGCATATTTTCATATCATTCAAATACCCCCAATAAAATAAACATTCATATGAGAAGTTATTTTCTATCAGATAATGTATTTAGAATTATATGTAGGCTATACAAAAGCACTATTTTCTGCTTTGACAGCTCAGACATAAAAATCCATGTTTATGAGGCATTAAAGATGTAGGCTTTGAGGAACATCAGGCTTTGAGGAACATCATGTCTCATTAACTGTGATTCTAAAAAGTGGTAAAATGCACCAGATAAGTGTCTTTCCATCTGTTTCAATATAATGACTCTTAAAACGAGTAGAGCATAAACATCACATTGGAATAGGCAAATAGAATGAATTTGTTCATACATCCAACCGTGTCTCTCCGACATTGGCGAGAGTAGCAGCCACACCCAGAGTATTCATGCACCAGAATTTGACTTGTTGTATCCCCTGTTAAATATTGTTTAATTAAACACTACTTTATATGTAAAATATGCCTTTTTTATTGCAAAACAATGTCACTCCAGTCAATACAGTGGCAAGAAAAAATATGTGAACCCTTTGGAATTACCTGTATTTAAGCATAAATTGGTCATAACATTTGATCTGATCTTCATCTAAGTCAACAATTAGCAAACACAGTCTGCTTAAACTAATAACACACAAACAAGTATATGCTTTCATGTCTTTATTGAACACACCATGTAAACATTCACAGTGCAGGGTGGGAAAAGTATGTGAACCTATGTGAAGTATGTGAAACTGGTTGACCATCTTTTGGCAGCAATAACCTCAACCAAACGTTTCCTGTAGTTGCGGATCAGACCTGCACAACGGTCAAGAGGAATTTTGGACCATTCCCTCTTTACAAAACTGTTTCAGTTCAGCAATATTCTTGGGATGTCTGGTATGAACCACTCTCTTGAGGTCATGCCACAGCATCTCAATTGGGTTGAGGTCAGGACTCTGACTGTGCCACTCCAGAAGGCGTCTTTTCTTCTGTTGAAGCCATTCTGTTGTTAATTTACTTCTGTGTTTTGGGTCGTTGTCCTGTTGCATCACCCAACTTCTGTTGAGCTTCAATTGGCGGACAGATAGCCTTATATTCTCCTGCAAAATGTCTTGATAAACTTGGGAATTCATTTTTCTGTCAATGATAGAAAGCTGTCCAGGCCCTGAGGCAGCAAAGCAGCCCCAAACCATGATGCTCCCTGCACCATATTTTACAGTTAGGATGAGGTTTTGATGTTGGTGTGCTGTGCCTTTTTTTCTCCACACATAGTGTTGTGTGTTCCTTCCGAACAACTCAACTTTAGCTTCATTTGTCCACAGAATATATTTTGCCAGTAGCACAGTGGAACATCCAGGTGCTCTTTTGCGAACTTCAGACGTGCAGCAATGGGTTTTTTTGGACAGCAGTGGCTTCTTCCATGGTGTCCTCCCATGAACACCATTCTTGTTTAGTGTTTTATGTATCGTAGACTCGTCAAAAGAGATGTTAGCATGTTCCAGAGATTTCTGTAAGTCTTTAGCTAACACTCTAGGATCCTTCTTAACCTCACTGAGCATTCTCTGTGCTCTTGCAGTCATCTTTGCAGGACGGCCACTCCTTGGGAGAGTAGCAACAGTGAGGAACTTTCTCCATTTATAGACAATTTGTCTTACGGTGGACAGATGAACATCAAGGCTTTTAGAGATACTTTTGTAACCCTTTCCACCTTTATGCAAGTCAACAATTCTTCATCTTAGGTCTTCTGAGATCTATTTTGTTTGAGGTATGGTTCACATCAGGCAATGCTTCTTGTGAATAGGAAATCAAATGTTGTGAGTGTTTTTTTGAATAGGGCAGTGCAGCTCTAACCAACATCTCCAATCTCGTCTCATTGATTGGACTCCAGGTTAGCTGGAGCAATTAGCAATTAGCTTTTGGAGAATTCATTAGCCTAGGGGTTCACATACTTTTTTCAACCTACACTGTGAATGTTTAAATTATGTATTCAATATAGACAAGAAAAATACAATAATTTGTGTGTTATTTGTTTAAACACAAAGTGTTTGTCTATTGTTGTGACTTAAAATGTTATGACCAATTTATGCAGAAATCCAGGTAATTCCAAAGGGTTCACATACTTTTTCTTTCCATTGCTGCTTCACGGCTGTGTACCATGAGCCCCTTGATAAAGACAAGTCTCCAATGAAACTAGATTTCCAGTATGGTATGGATTTGTGAGCCGCTGATCCACCTCTGTGTTTTGAGGTTCCTCTTCCCTTCCTGTCTTTACAGACATGCTCAATAGAATGTGAGGGCAGCCTGGACACCACGAAGCTCCGCCTCTGCCAAGACGTCCTATTGGAGGAGGAGCGCGTCGTAGTAGATGACGTCAAACAGGAAGAGGTGCAGGGCCAGCAGCACCAACTGGCCAAGAAGTATGGTGGCTTCATGAAGCGCTACGGAGGGTTCATGATCAGGAGGCGCTCACCCGTAGAGGAGGGGCGAGTGCAGGGAGGAGAGAACAACCCGGTGGCTGAGGAAGAGGACATCCGTCTGGAGATCCTGAAGATTCTGAATGCAGAGGCTGAGGGCCAGAGGGATGGGGAAGTGGCCAAGCGCTATGGGGGGTTCATGAGAAGAGGGGGGGACTTGGGGGGCCTGGAGGGGGTGGGCAGGCCGTTGAAGAAGCGCTACGGGGGCTTCATGAGGAGGGTGGGAAGGCCTGAGTGGCTGGAGGATCAGAAGAACCAGGGGGGTCTCCTGAAACGCTCATGGGAGGGGGAGCGGGGTGACTCCCCCCTGGCTGAAATACAGAAGAGATATGGAGGATTCATGGACTAGGGGTCAGCCCCTCCTCCAACCTCTCCTGAGTCTGGACTCTCAATGTTGATTAGATTATCCATTCTTGTTCCGTTGTAGAGCTTCACTGTCATGCTTTTTGTTTGATTGGGTTTAATGTGACAAAAAAAGAGTACTGTATGTTTTATGGTTTTGGTTATTTATAAAATAACCTGTGTTCGTTGTGGTGTACGAGGCTGGGGCATGTGTGGAAAACCAATCGTGGCATGACCTGTTTGTTTTCTTTCCCTTTGTCTTGCCACTGGTTTTTAAAGGGATAGTTCACTTTTTTTTAAATGTTAGTCGAGTTTCCACTTAAAAACTGTCATCCAAACTATTTTTAAGTTTGTTAGTTTGTTATTTAGTAATGGCCAGACTCTCCTGGCGAGGTAAAATTACAATAAGCTACAGCTTCAAAAAAGTTAATTATCCCTTTAAGTGGCCATAGAACATTTTCTGAAGCTTCCATTTCCACCACAAAGTATCACAAAAGGCTGTAACCATGGGGGAGTAGGCTATTGTGGCCTTCCCATTGGTGGTTTGGTCTTTGGAACTGAAGGGCCCATCAATGTTATCTGCTTTGTTGTTGGAACATGGAGGTACCCTACTCTAAGTACTGCTATACCAGTGTGTTGTAGTTATCCATCTAATGGCAGTGTGTCGGTCGCTTTTGTTATTATAATAACCATGTTGCTCTTTCCACCGTGCTCACACTTATCCCAGTATGCTGATGTTGAAACATGTTGCTTTCAGTCGATAAATGCCCTCATTTTTTCTTCTTTCTATTGAGAACAGAGCAGCATTTCAGACCAATTAGTTGTACGAAACATAATAAACCCATGTGTCCTGCAGAAATAAGTGGACTCCACTGGCTGTTTGATGTGTTTTTCTGCTTGGGAAGTGGAGCCAATGTTCCTGCCTCTGCCAAGCCCACCTGAGATAATAACTCTGGTGTTAATGGTGAGGATTGTATTTATTTGACGCAGTCACTCAGCTTCACTCAGCCCTATGTCTATCTTTCTTTGTACAGATTGCTCAAGTGAGCGCAACATATTAACAGTTTTTAGTTTCTTAGCTCCCTAACGTCTCAGACTACCAAAACTTTACTGATTGATATTTTGCTTAACTTAATTTCCCCCCAGAGGTTCATATGAAGAATGCTCTTCAGAACAATAAGGCAGTATTTTAAATGACTCACAAGTTAGATCTACAAAACAGGATAAATAGCCCCCTCTCCTGTCTGACACATTAATTTATATCTTTAATTTCTCTAACTTCACTTCTCAATGGTAGTTGTTTCCAAAGGCACCACCATATCTATATCCACAGCCATTAACTTCCAAAATGTTGGCAGATACCTACATAATGTAAGGAATAAACGCTGATGTTTTGTACATTACCTTGGGAAATAATGGACGACGCAGCGGGGATGAGGCGGAGCCGAGTTCCTTTGTGTAGTTAATTTTTCCAAGGTAATAGAGTACCACAGTAATACGCATAAATAACCAAGAAACCTAGCGGTCAAACAGGGAAATGATTCCAATCGTTTTTCCACCATTCATTTTTCCCAAAGGGGATTTTAGAAAAACTTAAAATAAAAGCAGTGTTTTGTGTTTGTTTACCCAGGCATGACGTTTTGAAAATCTCACTAGGACAAGGTGACTTTTATCAGTACATTCGCCTGTATTTACCCCCCAAAAATGAAATGCTAATTAGCTACTAATCATAAAGAATTACAAATGCCATGATGATCTGGATGAGACTGCCGAATCGAGGCAAAGGTAAGAATCTCTGATGTTAGCTAAATGTAGTAATTCATAATTTGGCTACATTTCTTTAAATTGACAATTCTGTGAACTGTCTCATGCAAGTTTTAAATTGACACAATACCTGTTAGCAAAGGTGTCAGCTAGAGATGACGTGCAGGAGCTTGCAGGGATTTGTAGTTTTGCATGAGGCCTACTTTGATGCTAATTAGCATTTTCGAATCTGAGAGTAAATAGAGCTGAATATATTGATAAGTCACCTTGTCCGAGAGAGATTTACATGTTATCAAAACGTCACGCTAGGGTAAGCCTACACGAAACACAGCCCTTATTTTAAGTGTTTCTAAAATTCCCTATAGGAAAAATGAATGGTTTAAAAACGATTGGAACCATTTCCCTGTTTGACCGCTAGGTTGTATGGGTCTTATGCCACCCCCACTGTGGGGTTCTATGTACAGAACATTGGCGTTTATCCCGCTTATACCACAGTTGCCAAAGAAAACATTACTAACACACACATTTACCGAATATAAATAAAATGTTGTCGTTGATATTTTAATTTATATAAGCAACTTCATACTTTCTCATCTTTTGGTTGCTAGAGACACGACCCAGTCGTTTGTTTGATTAGTTCTGTCACACCCTGATCTGCTTCCCCTGTCTTTGTGATTGTCTCCACCCACCTCCAGGTGTCGCCCATCTTCCCCATTATCCCCTGTGTATTTATACCTGTGTTCTCTGTTTGTCTGTTGCCAGTTTGTCTTGTTTGTGAAGTCAACCAGCGTTTTTGTATTCAGCTCCTGCTTTTCCACAGTCTCTCTTTTCTCGTCCTCCTGGTTTTTGATTCTTACCTGTCCTGACCCTGTACCCGCCCCCCTGACCACTCTGCCTGCCGTCCTGTACCTTTGCCCCACCTCTGGATTACCGACCTCTGCCTGACCTGAGCTTGAGCATGCCTGCCGTCCTGTACCTTTGCCCCTGTTGCTGTAATAAACATTGTTACTTCGACACAGTCTGCACCTGGGCCTTACCTTGATTCCTGATAGTTCAATATTTATGGACTCGACCCAGTCGTTCGTTCTTTATGTTCCTTTGCCATGCTCGCTGGCAATGTTCTTATCCCTTGCATGTTAGCTAGCCAGCTAGCAACCAGAATATACCAGAGTGTTGTTGAATAGTCCTTTCTAATTGGCTTGAAGGGCATTCTAGAGAATGCATTATTTCCCTATAACACATGGTATATTTGCACRGTAGAATTCAATAGCTAGTTAATCTGTGCATGTTTTGTTTAAGCTGCCTTTAAAAGCAAAAGTCGAATTGAATAGAATATTGGTATTGTTGAATTCGATTTTCATAATAGCAAGCTAGGACTGATGGTTTGGTTAGCTAAACTAGCAAGTCTGTTTGTTTAGTTACCACGGCAACTACTAGTAAACTTGCTAGCTACTTCAGTGGATGTTGAACACATTTCTACCTGCAAATGAACACATTTCTACATGCAGTCGTGGTATAAAAGGGATCATCAACTCGAGGCTCTATGGGTTCTCTGGAATATAATGCAACTCCGTGGAAGGTCAGTTCCACTCCACTAGCACGTCGTGGAACACACTTTCCATACAACGCATAGCCCCTCGTTGATTATCCCTTACTTAATGTCCATTCTATAATGCCCTTCTAGCCAATCAGAGACTAGTATTCAACTACGCTGTTGTATACATACAGGTAACTGCCTAAATAAAGTGTCTTAATAGGGTGTTGGGCCACCACGATCCGCCAGAACAGCTTCAATGCGCCTTGGCATATATTCTTCAAGTGTCTGAAACCATTCTTCCATGATAAATTCCATAATTTGGTGTTTTGTTGATGGTGGTGAAAAACACTTTCTCATGTGGCGCTCCAGAAACCCCCATCAAGTGTTCAATTGGGTTGAGATATGAACACACACACACACACACACACACACACACACACACACACACACACACACACACAACACACACACACACACACACACACACACAACACACACACACACACACACACACACACACACACACACACACACACACACACACACACACACACAGAAAACCGCCTATGCTCCTTTGAGACTGCTCTTTGAAAGTCACTGAGATCTAACCAAGGTAGCCAAAATAATACATGAACCTAAGCATGATAGGAAGTTCATTTCTTAATTAACTCTGTCATTGAGTTGCGCACTCTCCACTCCCTTTTCCCTCAGGACAGCCTCAATTTGTCGGGGAATGGACTCTACAGGGTGTCAAAAGCATTCCACAGGGATGCTGGACCATGTTGACTTCAATGCTTCCCACAGTTGTATCAAGTTAGCTGGATATCCTTTGGGTGGTGGACCATTCTTGATACATACAGGAAACTGTTGAACTTAAAAAAGAGCAGCGTTGCAGTTCTTGACACAAACCGGTGCACCTGGCACCTACTACCATACCCAGTTCAAAGGCACTTAAATATTTTGTATTGCCCATTCACCCTCTGAATGGCACACATACACAATCCATGTCTCAATTGTCTCAAGGCTTAAAAAGCCTTCTTTAACCTGTCTCCTCCTCTTAATCTACACTGATGTGGCTTTAACAAAATAAAGGCTGTATCACATCCTGCCGTGATTGGGAGTCCCATAAGGTGGCGCACAATTGGCCCAGCATCATCTGGGTTTGGCTGGGATAGGCCATCATTGTAAATAAGAATTTGTTCTTAACTGACTTGTCTAGTTAAATAAAGGTAATTTTTTTTTATAATAATGAAAAAATAAAAAAACATGTGACATCTATAATGGATCATAGCTTTCACCTGGTCAGTCTATCTATGTAATTGAAAGAGCTGTGGTCCATAACGTATTGTCAAAATATATCCCTCATCTTGAAGAAACATATACTAAAAACTTGAATGTCAATCAATCAGCCTTCATTGACACAATGGAAAAATCAGATAATTCATTACTGAAATATTATGAGCGACTGAGAAAAACAAATTGGTATAATTTAAGGCCAAGTGGCAAACAATAATGCAGGCAATAGGGATGGTGGTGTGAGCATGGGGGTCTGGGAAGATGAGATGTAGTCATTGTTTGTGTGTGTATGTAAGTTGTTGTTTGCATGTATAAGTTTATATTTGGAATGTACATTTTTTTAAAGAATAGAGGGAAAATACAATATTATATACAAATATTATATGAATTTAATTAATGAATCAATTGTTATTCATTGAATGTCTTGTCAACCCTCATTAATCTCACATTAGGCCTATGCTTCAGAAAATTTGAATTGTTATGTACCATGTGATTATGTAGTCGGTCATTTTTTTTCTGTGTGAAATTTTTTGTTTTGACATTCTACAAGAGAAACTATCTAAATAATGTTGTAAAATATAGTCTGCAGGCACTTGTGAATGACAAACATCAATAAATCCCATAATTCCATGTGTAGTTCCAGAGCTCGAGTTTTGACAAAGAACATGGATATACTGACAAGATACAAGTCTCTGTGCCCTAACAATGGGAGTCTTTGTCCACAAAGCAACATGGGCGAGCTGTCTAGCTCCCAATCATTTTTGAATATTCGATGAGGGTTGTTGACGTCAGCCGCCTGTATTCAATGGAGAGATACGATGCTACTAGCTTCATCCGATATAAAGTTTTTTTCTCTCAAATTGCCGTGATGTCACGTACCCTACTTATATCAGCGTACTTTTGCTACTATGCTATGTTGTTGTCTTAGGTCTCACTTTATGTAGTGTTGTGGTGTCTCTCTTGTCGTGATCGGTGTTTTGTCCTATATTTTTAATCCCAGCCCCTGTTCCCGCAGGAGGCATTTCGCCTGTTGGTAGGCCGTCATTGTAAATACGAATTTGTTCTTATTAAACTGACTTGCCTAGTTAAATAAATAATATTCAACACTTTTATTGACCTCCATACTCCTTGCTTGGTGGGCAAAACAACGAAAAAACGCCACCTGCTGGAGGGAGACAGATTTCCCCCTGTTGGGCCTCACTTCCTTTCTGGCTTTGATCAGTGCCTTTGATTGGGTGTCATGTGACATTACATAACCAGGCTCCAGCTCAATTCAAGGAAAGTCGGTTGCGCTGTTCAGGCATTTGACGACGGGAAAAGCAACGAATAAACCACGCTGAAGGTGCAGGTAACGTCACCGAAGACATATCTCAACATAAGGAGACAAAATCCTGTTTCAGTTCATGTTTTTTTTTGCTTTGATTCGCGAGTGCACAGGTCGTTAACAGACCYGAATTTACAGTGTTGTAATGAAGCGATAGTTGTTACAAAAATATGTAAGGTTGAAGCTGATTAAGAAACCAGGTTTACATCCAGAATTTTTAATGTGAGTGAAGGACGTGTCTGTTAGTGTCACGACGGGCCTGATGGAAACATTGAATTTGTCGGTAAACTTGACAAATGTCGACAAAATACGCTAAATGTATTATCTGGGAAATTACGGCGGAAACGCCTTTATGCACAGATTTTGATGTTCAGAGTGGAAGAGGCTTTACTCAAACTAAAATATGTCCACGAAGTGAGGAATGTTTGTATGGAGGTCAGAGTGTCGCATTTGGTTTAAAAAAAAAAAAATGTAACGGATCATTTGCTACGTGAGACTTATTTCATCGAATAGAAGTTTCGCAATGGTTAGGTTGGTATTCCCTGCTATAAGTGGACGCACGTGGCATTTCGGCAACTGTGGAAATACAACTTTTAATCAGTTGTGCCTGTTATAGAGAGATGGACTCATTAGTATGGACATTGCCATTGAGGGCTACAAAGATGAGCCATCTATCTATATGGCCTCTTCACACGCGTATCTGCCCTCTCATTGTCTAGAATGGTCCCACCTGTTCTCGCCTGCTTTCCTTCTTTGAGGACATGTATTTCCATTGTTAGAGCGGTCACTTGACTATCTTATCAATATAATAGACCATCTTTGATATATTATAGACCATCTTTGATATATTAAACCATCATATCGAAGTGAATTTGGAGTCACACGATACATGTGTGTGATCCTCCCACTACGACTCGGGAAAGCATGCAGTTTATTAGGCTACAGATAAATTAAGTTATGAACTTCACAGGGTGGTGAAAGTGCACAGTAATGATCTTGATGCTCCTTTCCAATAAATAGAGGGTCTTATTCTGGTGACATGATGATTGAGTCTTGGCTGCTGTTTTTACAAATAAAAATGAAGTCAGTGCCAGCCCTAGCATTTGCAATTTTGCCATGGGGCTGTTAAAAGATTTAGCAATTTCATAACACATTTCCTSCTACTCTACCAATTTTGCCTTCGGGTGGAGATACATTTTGCAGTTTTGAATGTGATATCTGAGGTAGTGACTAACAAGATAAATGCGGTAAAATGTGTAAAAAAAACAACAACATTCCACGTGAATTTACAATGCTGCTGCAACAGTTTGGGTCTCACGGTGCGTCAATTTCAGATAGTTAAGCATTGCACCTGTAGTAGCATTACTGTATCTCAATTCCACCTCGCAAAGTTTGTATTTCCTTCTCATTTAACCTCTCGAAGTTTTGCCATACAGGACTTTCCTGCTGTCCCTTGCCTTTCTCTATCATTTTTCCAACCGTTAACAATGATCAGGGTTGCCAGGTCTAGCTAAAATTAAGAGTGAAAACCCCTAAAAACCAGCAAATTCAGTTTTCAATCAAAATAATTGTGAGGTGAAGAATATGTCGCAAGTTCAAATATTAATTGCCCTTATTAAACTCTCCAGATAATTTTCCATCAATGGATGTCGATTAACTATAGACAAATCCGACAATAGAGGTTGAGTGTTGAAAAGAGGATCTCAATCTCTGTGCAAGAAACACTTGGAAGAACTTCAAAAAAATGTTAGGCTATTTTCTGGCAATTGTGCCAGATGTTAAGACTACAAACTTATAAATAAACCTTTTTTTATGCTAGTGGTTGTGGGATGAAATAGTCTGGGACAGTTGTATTAATTTGGGATCTATGTTTGGAATATTTATTTCTCGCATAGAATAGGTTGACTTTTGTACTATGGGGCATAGTAGATTGGCATAGGCTAGTGCTTTTGCTGTTTGTTAGGCCTACTTATCTTGTTGGCTGACAAAGTAAATGTGGACAGTTTTTCCAATATCTTCAATATGCACCTCAAAGCATTCTTCACTCATGCTGCCAAACTTATCCTAGTAAAACTGACTATCCTACTGATCCTCGACTTCGGCGATGCCATTTACAAAATATCCTCTAACACTCTACTCAACAAATATGATGCGGTCTATCACAGCGCCAGCCGTTTTGTCACCAAAACCCCATATACTACCCACCACTGCGACCTGTACACTCGTTGGCTGGCCCTCGCTTCATACTCGTTGCCAAACCCGCTGGCTCCAGGTCATCTACAAGTCTTTGCTAGGTAAAGCCCCACCTTATGTCAGTTCACTGGTCACCATAGCAGCACACGCTCCAGCAGGTATATTTCATGGTCACCCCCAAAGCAAATTCCTCTTTTGGCCGCCTTTCCTTCCAGTTCTCTGCTGCCAATGACTGGAACGAACTGCAAAAATCGCTGAAGCTGGGGACTCATATCGCCCTCATTAACTTCAAGCACCAGCTGTCAGAGCAGCTCACACATCATTGCACCTGTACATAGCCCATCTGTAAATAGCCCATCCAACTACCTCATCCCCATACTGTATTTATTTATTTTGCACACCAGTATCTCAACTTGCACATTCATCTTCTGCACATCTATCACTCCAGTGTTTAATTGCTATATCGTAATTTCCTCGCCACTATGGCCTATTTTATTGCCTTACCTCATTTGCAGACACTGTGTATATGTATACTTTTTTTCCTACTGTATTATTAACTGTTTGTTTATTCCATGTGTAACTGTGTTGTATGTGTCAAACTGCTTTGCTTTATCTTGGCCAGGTCGCAGTTGAGAACTTGTTCTCAACTAGCCTACCTGGTTAAATAAAGGTGAAATTAAAAAAATTGGATACGGACGCGCGCAGTTGCTTCCCCGATGTCTGTCTTCACTTGTAGCCTGTGAGAAAGACCCGACCACTTGATGGAGAGCCATGTTAGTGAGAGGTGCTTCGGAGCACGCACCATTCTGGGCCAAGGGCACAATGGCCACTGGCCACCATAGGAATGTTTTTTTTATAGGGTGCATTATGGCCACACAGAGAATGCCGCCATAATTCTAGGCATTATCAAATTGTGAATTAGATACTTATGAAGTGTGTAGGAATACCTATTTCTTTGTTAATTGCTCAACACAGAATAGCCGCATGTGCGCACTCCCTCAAATCGTTTGGAGAAAATATCCTTTATTTTATTCTGCTTTGTTCAATTGTATTCTTCATAATATAAAATAATGCCACCGAATTCTAAGCAAATCTTGTCAGCTAAATGAACTAGTGTAGCCCACAGCCATTTGCCATAGCCAGATCAGGACGTAACATAAGGACAACTCAGAGTATGCCATTCTGTTCTTCTGAAATAGACTACATTTTCTTCATATCATGTTTCTTCAGATCTGTCTAAAATAAATAATGGATTTATTGTGAAGGCGTAGGCTTTATGATTTGGCTATATGGATTTATTATACTTTTTAAAATGTAGATACTCTAAAGGTTTGCATCAGTGGGTTTTAGGAAGCCAGGAGATGCTAAATGTGTAATGCCAATTTACTGTGAGATCGACAGTTATTTGCTTGACAATCACCAGCTGATGCAATTTCGTGACCGCCACAGCCCTGGTTGAGGCCCGACTAATTTTCTTTAATATTTTTTTGATCCGCATGCCTAAAAAAAGGGAGGCCACAGGCCACCCGTTGCCCATCCCTGATGTAGGCTATACCCGCATTGTACAGTCGTGGCCAAAAGTTGAGAATGACACAAATATTCATTTTCACAGTCTGCTGCCTCAGTTTGTATGATGGCAATTTGCATATACTCCAGAATGTTATGAAGAGTGATCAGATGAATTGCAATTCATTGAATTGAATCCCCCAAAAACATTTCCACTGCATTTCAGCCCTGCCACAAAAGGACCAGCTGACATAATGTCAGTGATTCTCTCGTTAACACAGGTGTGAGTGTTGACGAGGACAAGGCTGGAGATCACTCTGTCATGCTGATTGAGTTCGAATAACAGACTGGAAGCTTCAAAAGGAGGGTGGTGCTTGGAATCATTGTTCTTCCTCTGTCAACCATGGCTACCTGCAAGGAAACACGTGCTGTCATCATTGCTTTGCACAAAAAGGGCTTCACAGGCAAGGATATTGCTGCCAGTAAGATTGCACGTAAATCAAACATTTATCGGATCATCAAGAACTTCAAGGAGAGCGGTTAAATTGTTGTGAAGAAGGCTTCAGGGCGCCCAAGAAARTCCAGCAAGCGCCAGGACCGTCTCCTAAAGTTAATTCAGCTGCGGGATCGGGGCACCAMCAGTACAGAGCTTGCTCAGGAATGGCAGCAGGCAGGTGTGAGTGCATCTGCATGCACAGTGATGCAAAGACTTTTGGAGGATGGCTTGGTGTCAAGAAGGGCAGCAAAGAAGCCACTTCTCTCCAGGAAAACATCAGGGACAGACTGATATTCTGCAAAGGGTACAGGGATTGGACTACTGAGGACTGGGGTAAAGTCATTTTCTCTGAATCCCCTTTCCGATTGTTTGGGGCATCTGGAAAAAAGCTTGTTCGGAGAAGACAAGGTGAGCGGTACCATCAGTCCTGTGTCATGCCAACAGTAAAGCATCCTGAGACCAATTGTGGGGTTGCTTCTCAGCCAAGGGAGTGGGTTCACTCACAATTTTGCCTTAGAACACAGCCACAAATAAATAATGGTACCAACACATCCTCCGAGAGCAACTTCTCCCAACCATCCAGGAACAGTTTGGTGACGAACAATGCCTTTTCCATCATGATGGAGCATAAGGCAAAAGTCATAACTAAGTGGCTCGGGGAACAAAACATCGATATTTTGGGTCCATGGCCAGGAAACTCCCCAGACCTTAATCCCATTGAGAACTTGTGGTCAATCCTCAAGAGGCGGGCGGACAAACAAAACCCACAAATTCCAAGCATTGATTATGCAAGAATGGGCTACCATCAGTCAGGATGTGGCCCAGAAGTTAACTGACGGCATTCCAGGGCAGATTGCAGAGGTCTTGAAAAAGAAGGGTTAACACTGCAAGTATTGACTCTTTGCATCAACTTCATGTAATGGTCAAAAGCCTTGTCAGAGTTCAGAGTTGAAAATGTAACTTTTAACCGCAAAAGTAATTATGTGCACTACGTCATCACGCACAGTTTAATGGAGACACCCCTCTGGCATATTTTTTTTTTAATGAGGATTTTAGAATATTCGCATTAAAATCTGTCGCCAATTTGATGGAAACCTCAGGCCTACCTTTTGCGTCGGTAAAATTTGGATACATTTTGAAATGCTGACATTTATATTTTGATACTTTTGTATTCACTCTGGCCTGTCATGTAGGGCTGGGCGGTATACCGTATTTTATAATATACCGGTATTGATGCACGGACCGGTTTGGGTTTTTACTTTACCTTCTATAACGGTATTTTAATATTTGGTTTGTTAAATGTGATACGGCATGTGTAATGTCCATTTTTTTAGTTTCACTCAAGGAGCACATTTGTTGTTCCTGGACCACGAGGCTCTTGCTTTCAGTCTTCATGGTCAATGCAACGCATGCAACAATGTTGATGACGACAATGCTGGTTTCACTTAGCGTTTTAATATAAATCCACTAGCGTTCTATAATTACACTTAGTTTGTCTTACATCTGCCAACAGCTAGTTTGTCTTTTCTTAGCAAGTTTGGCCTAAATCTTGTAAAGCCGCTAATCGCTAGCTAGCTAATAAATGTACTGAATCAGAGCAAATTAGCTATACAGCCTGATAATACCAGTGTTGGTGTAGACCTGGATCAGCATGTTTGTGCAACTGTGCTACATGAAGTAGACCCTATAATCTTTTGCTATATTGAATGTTCGCAGAACATTCAAAATGTAGCCAAAGATTATGGGGTCCCCTAGGAAACACTTGTCAACACTTTTTGGTGTCTGCCCTGTCACAATAACTCCTCCCCGTGGCATTTTCATTCGTTGCCATGTCAAACACTGTATTCAAAGTGCCCATTATTATATTCCAACTATAGAATTTGAATTATCATTCTATCCTCCAAGTGTTTTGCTCTAAATTGCAAGTCAAATTGCAATTGCAACATTTGGTTCAAAATGAGGCCTAGATGGTTTGACAATATTGTGCAGCCCTACGTGGAAATGATCTCAAATGAGTGCAGGAAATGTATAAATGATTTTGGGTTGAATAGAACCGTATAAAATTATGAGAATGGAGAAGACTGATTTTGAAATCGCTTAGCAACCTAGGGTCGCGCGTTACTCATAAAGCAAATGTATAACTTTTTATTCTTCAAAAACATTAAGTACCGTCATCAAATTTTTTTTTCAATATCGTGATATATTTTGTCCATTGCCCAGCCCTAATTCAGTGCACATGCATTTTGTTTACATCACAATCAAACTTGTGTGTTTTGAGTTTGTCGTGTGATTTCATGAATAGCCTAGTTGCATTTCTTGCATTATATTATCACTTGAAAGTTATCCTTTTCAGATCAAACAATGCTGATCCTATAGGCTACAGAAATGTATTTGACAACTACAAAAGCAGAACACTAAACTGCAGTTTGGGCTATAAAACACTCGTCTGCAATCTATTCAATAGACAAACAAATAAGCCTGCATAAAACAATTAAATCAAACAGAAGTTGGCAAACAAATTAACTTTTAATTGTGACAACTGTCTTTCCAGGGATCAGCAAAATGAATTTCCTCCTGGAAACCCTTCAAGTGATTGTAATGTCGATCTATTACAACATGGAGGCGTTTGTCCGACTGTTCATCCCTCCCAAGAACAAAAATGTCACCGGTGAAATCGTCCTCATCACTGGGGCGGGCAGCGGCATTGGCCGGCTCATGGCTGAGAAGTTTGCCCCCCTGGGCGTTTCTCTGGTCTTGTGGGACATCAACCAGGAGGGCATCAAGGAGACGTCAAGGCTAGTGAAGGAGAAGGGGGCGACTAAGGTCCACTACTACTTGTGTGACTGCAGTGACAAGGCCGACGTCTACAGAGTGGCTGACAAGGTAATCCACCTGATTCTTATCAACTAGTCTTCCATCAAGACTATACTTTGCGGAATTAGTGTTGCTGCTTTGTTGGGTAATTCTCAGCAAGCCTTATGGTCTCCTGTGATTGGATGGCAGTGATATTAAATAGAGATTCCGGAGGGTTGAAAACGGCTTAATTTTTTTAAAGCCTTCCATTTTGGACTCGTGTCAATGTATAGCTCATACATGCATAATAAACAATCGACAGTCCTCTCCCAGCGGAAAAGTCACAGAATCCTTAGTTTAACCTGCCATCATTTAGTGCAAGAGATCAATGTAATTGATCGTGTCGTGTAGTGAACACGCACACTGAAGAAAGTGGCCTGAACAATTAATAAAATCGCCACCGGACAATTTTACATTGAGTTACTTTTTATTATTACATTTTGTTTTAGTCTACTTGGTAAATATTTTCTTAACTCTTCTTGAACTGCACTGTTGGTTAAGAGCTTGTATAGTAAGCATTTCACGGTAAAGTCTGTGGTATTTGGCGCATGTGTCAAATAAAGTTTGATTTGAGTGGCTGCATGCTCTTGCCATTAGTTAATTTGAGAACAGCGAGAGTACATTGAATACATCAATCAAATCCATGCATCAGAAGTTAGATCTATTAGACCTCGGTAGAAGTGTCATTTGTCTCTTTCAATGCATTTCTCTGCAAACCAGAAAATGTTGTGAGCTAAAGATGGTATTGTAGCCACACAAATACATTTAGAAGGTAATTGTCAACCTTATCAGAAACACTGACAACCTTTTTAAATGGATACGTTGGTATTTTGGCGATGAGGCCCTTCTTCTTCCCCATAGTCAGATGAACTCGTGGATACCATTTTTGTCTCTTTGTCCAGTAGGATGGAAGTTTGGTCATTTTGGTTGAAGTCAGTATATTCCAAAACTGAGATTTGTGTAATGGAGTTCGTCAGGACTGATGCGGTTGGGTTTTGAGTTCAATCATGCCCACTAACACGGGATGGTAACGCGCAGGGAGAATTGTCATCTATGTGCTGATTGCGCACTATCCAATCGTACGGCAGAACACAGATGGTGAGACACATTACACAGCGCCTCGGACTTGTTAACTTATGTAATGTTGAAATATCACTTGTCCCCTAAGCCCTTTGTGGAGTGGCCACTTCTTCACCTGTTTGATAGTGTTCACTTGAGTCTGCCCAGTGCTTGACTTGGATGGAAATAGGAGTCAGTAGGCTACTCATTATGGGTGACGGTACCGTTTTATATTAAGTCGCAGGAACTCCACTATACTTTTTAGCTAATATTCTATAAGAGGTGCAGGAACTCAATCAGTAGAAAATATGAGGTGCCGGTACAGAGTTCTATGCCCTCCTGCCCAAGTCGAGCACTGAGTCTGCCACTGTTTTGAAATTGTGCCAGACAGATAATAGATAGTGAGAAAGTTGTAAAAACATAACAGTACCTTAGCGCACTCGCCAGTGACTTGATAAGCCGATTTTCATTAACGTGGCTTCCCTGCTCAATGTGCCTGCAAGCTACTACTAGCTAGCTTCATTGTTTTTTGGCACTGATAAACGGCGTGTAGCTTGTGCTTTATTTGCGATAGTTTGCTAGCTTGCTGTCCTGTGCAGCAGCAGACTTGATAGTCTACAGTGCACTACTAGCTTTCATGCACATTTTTGAACTTGAGAAATACTGCACCAAACCCCAATTGTGACTAAAACGTCCTTGGCAAAAATGTCAATGAATGACAGATTTCTTGATTCATTCTGAATATTTTGAGGAAGTGGTATGCTATTGGCTATGTTGTTGCGATGGTGTCTCAAGAGCGACAAACAACACTGCCAGGGTACGATAACACACACATCGAACCACAACCCCAAGACTGAAATCTGAGCAACAGAAAAACACATGGGAAATCGACCAGTTCAGTCCCTCTTAAAATACCCCCCCAGGTCCAACCTGTTACCCATGTCCATAATTACACAGCAACAATGTTATATAATCCTTACCTTAAGTGAGTCGCCAGGATGTAGGAAACAATAATATGTTGTGTGTGTTTTTGAAGTAGTGTGGTAAAAGTTAACACATGTCTATGTTTAGGTCAAGAGAGAGGTGGGGGATGTAAGCATTCTCATAAACAACGCAGGCATCGTCACGGGCAGGAAGTTCATGGATGCACCAGACTCCCTCATTGAGAAAACCTTTGAAGTTAACACCATGGCACACTTTTGGGTGAGCAAATGAAATGACTAGTGCATATCTGCTACACTGTCCTGTCTGGTTTCTCTCACTTGCTGTCTTTGTCGGTCAGCGCGGGCATTTTTAAATGTGAAAGCATTATCCTAAATCCGCCAATATGTTTATAAAAATTTGATGGCTTTAACCTCATTGTAGGCCTATGTCCCTTGTAGTGTCAATTCCACCCACACCCATCAAATGAACACAGATCTGTGTACTGATTCATATTTCATTGTATAAGTTCTACCGCTAATTTCTCTCTAGACATATAAAGCCTTTCTCCCAGCGATGACTGCCAACAACCACGGTCATCTGGTCAGCATTGCCAGTTCAGCTGGTCTGATTGGTGTCAATGGGCTAGCAGGTAAATCACCCACTATGCATGACTTACTCCAATATTCCTCAATACAGGACCTGGAGAGCGACAGGAGGTGCAGGCTTTTGTTCCGGTCCAGCACCAAGACCTGATGGCTAATCAATGTTTGATGACTGGCTTAATCAGGTGTTGGTGCAATGCAAGAACAAAAGCCTGCACAGAAAATCTAAGGACATTTATTTGTCACATGCTTCGTAAAGAACGGGTGTAGACTAACAGTGAAATGCTTACAGGTCCTTTTCCCAACAGTGCTACACACCCTGAAGCCATTGTGCAGAACATTACCTTTGTCTATGCTGTAAACTCTGGCCAGTACATTATGCAATCAGATTCCTATCATGGAGCTGATCGATACAGATGTTATCAGTCGACCTCGAATGGGGTAGAGGTTTAATGTGTAACTTATTATACTACTGTACTGTAGTTGACGGTTCCAAAGACAGACTGGGGTAGATGGACTGAAAGACTGTCCTTGAACCATTTATTTCAACATTTAATTAACATTGACATTGCCAATGCAATTTCACAATTTAGTATAGACAAACATTATCTTGCTGTAGAGACCTTTGTTTAACCTGCTCTAAAACTGTTTGCAAATACATGTTTCTCTCTCCTGATAGATTACTGTGCCAGTAAGTTTGCTGCTATTGGCTTTGCTGAGTCTGTGGCTCTGGAGCTGCTGGCTACTGGGAAGGATGGAGTCAAGACTACCATAGTGTGTCCATTCTTCATCAATACTGGCATGTTCGATGGCTGCAATACTAAGTAAGTTATCTGCCATAAGGTGTTATACAGGATTTAATTTGACTTTAAAGTTGTCATATTATATTTAATGCTTTTATAAAGGGTTATCCTCTTTGCATATATTTTAATAAAGTTTCTCATTAAAAGTTTGAGATTGAATCCTGCTAAAAGGGTATGCATCCATGTAGAAAACTACTTTAATATGCAATCCCTTTAAATGCCAGGGCCAGTTCTGTTTCTTTGACACTCTACGAGAGACCTTTGAAATTGTGTTTGGTTCTTTTGAATGACCTTGTCTCAGCATTGACAGGGAAAAATAGATTGTGTTGTGGCAGGACTTACAAAAGTTCTAGGACACTTCCTCTCTGAGCTGTGTGCTTGTGAGTTACTAATGCCTATTGTCCCAACACTATGTATAAAAGGTCACGCACATAGGTCAAGTATGTGGACTGATACTCAACGTTGCTAGTCAAAATTGCTAACCCTATGGTACAATTAAGTGATAATGCCAGAGAAGCCGGCGTTTGGAGGATATATTGGCAGGGGTGTTAGGCAAATCGTTCCAATATATCTTCCAAACACTGGCTTCAAAGGCATTATCACTTTTATACTACGAGTTACCAACATATTCAAATAATGATTGACATATTTTCATTAACTTAATTTTGATTAATTTATTCATACTATTTCATCCTTCCACAAGATATAGTCCTGACACAAATCTAGGGTTCCTACCCCAGCCGGCTGGTCGTTCGTTCTATCGGTTCGGTTGCCGGAGACGCGACCCAGTTCAGTCTTTTTGTTCTGTATCTAAGGACGCGACCCAGTCGTTAGTATGGCAATGGAAAATTTAGAACGGTCTGGCAACGTTTTTATCCCTTGCTTGCTCGCTAGCTAGCCAATTACGGCTAACTTACAGTAACGTCAAACAGTGCAGCCAGAATAACAGCAAAGTAGCTGCGTTTGTTTTAATCTGTTTTCTAGTGACATTTATTTGGATACATCCATAACAATGAGCTAATGATGCGCAATTTCACCTGGCATAGGAAATCTGCTCTCTCGTCAGGACACTTGTTCAGAGGAGCTAGCCAACAACACAGCTAACACGATCACTTTAAATTGAAGCTGGAAAGACGGCAAACTCGCTGGATTTTGTTTTAGCTGTTTCTATTGACTTTTCATTGTGTATACATACATAAAAATTATGCCAGCTGATTCATGATTTACACTGGCTGAGAAAAGATGCATGTCTGTCTCCTCCCGACACGTTCATTATTATGGGACAGCTGAAGATCGAATTTCAATATTGAAACAATGTTGCAAATGTCGTAGAGACTGACAGCAAGGTTTATACAAATCTCCGTTGTTCAAAAATCAATGCTAGTATAAAATAAATGGTAGATCGTGTATAGAGGCTTTTTATAGTGGAGATCAAGTTTATAAATTGCCTGGCTGGGCTGATAAAACAGTGGATTGCGAAGTGAGATGGAACATAGTAAATAGGCATTTGAACGTCATAGATTTAACTTGTGGAATAGATGCCATACCGACTGCAATGCGGTTTTAACCAATCAGCATCCAGGATTATACCCACACGTTGTATAATTTATCACTACCAACAACAAACATAGAAGTGTGTAATGTACACGAAGCATTACATACTATGGACTGGCTACAGTTGTGCTAGTAGGTAAACTAAATTGTTTCCCCCACAGGTGGCCTCTCTTGTTGCCCATCCTGGATCCAGACTACGTAGCAAACAAGATCATTGAAGCCATTTTAACTGACCAGGCCTACCTTCTGCTCCCAAAGACCATGTATCTTGTCATATGCCTGAAGAAGTGAGTTCCTTCATGTTCTTCCACTCTACACTTCATGATGGGATAGCATGCTGGGTTTAGCTATTTGTCGCACTGCCTCAATCACAGAGATCTGCTGCACAAACACGCACAATGACACTGTCAGTCACTCCATTCCAATACTCAGAAATGGTTACATGCTCAAAATGCACAGTATTGTCATACCCCTGGTCACAAACGGTTTCCTTCACTATTATATGCCCAGGTAGGGTGCCCCCGGTCTAGTTTTCTAGCCTCCCTCCCTGACAAGTTAACTTTCAAGTCTTTCAATTAGCATAGTCCACATCTTCCCTAGATGTCACTTTCTACAGCTTGTTTTTACTGTTCCTGACCCAAACTAGCCTGTTAGTGAGTCTTCAAGTCTCGGACAGGATGGTGAATTATTTACTGTAGTAAATACTGTAGTAATTGACGAGGAAGGATGGACAGACAAATATCTGGTTAGTGACTAGCAGTTGTAGAGAAACCAAACCACCCCGAGCTTTAAGTCAAAGCGTTTTTATACTGTTGGTATATGTGGACCCAAGCATTTGAGCTCGGTTGCCAAGCAACAGCTTTAGTATTTTGTCTATGGACAAATGCATTGCCAGGCTAAACTGTGAGCACTTATGAAGCTTGTTACTTCACTACATCAGGCAGGCTGTCAGTTCTGATATAGTTCAAAGAAACTTGTTATATTTTTTTTCACTAACATACATTCAAGTACATGTGGTATCTTAAGACATTGTGACACAATGTGGTTATTTATCACAGGTTCTGGTTGAAAATGTCACTTCAGATCCACTATGGATGGTTATTAATCTTAGATGGTTAATGCACAAAGGGTGATGTGAGTGTTTATAAAGTTGCTGACCTCCCTTCACCGTGTCCTTATAGCTCCTTGAGGTGGAAGCAGGCAGCTCTCCTGGGGAAGTATCTGGGTGCCTTCGAGAACCCAGAGCACTGTGAGACAACAAGCCTTAAGCTGCACTGATCTTCACTTGAGCCCCTTGCACTCTGACCCTCGTTTAAACCATGCCTATGGTCAACAAACTCACACACCCTCAGGGTGTGAATTGTGTTTTCTGTAACATACGAAGCCATTCGTGCATCAGCATCACTGGCTACCGATAGCAAAATGTAGATTTAACGGTTATGTCTACATTTCACACTGTTAAGAGAGAGCACCGAGGTGATTTCTGTTAGCATAACATTTACATTATCCAACAGCTTGAGGTAAATTGTCAGCATTACATTTTCAGAGGTATCAGGGAATTCAATCTGCATAGTGTTACTGCATTATCACTAGTATTGAAGGTACATTCTGTCACTTTATTTGTGAAACAAAGACCTCACCCAAAGCCCTGTAGAAGGATTGTACATGTGCATTGATTAATTTGCATACAGATACATATTTTAGGGAACTAGTGAGAATGAGGGAGTTTGTTTTTGACTAGTGCATTACGAAGATCTGTCAAAGCTGTTTGAATGTTTCACTTGGGCCTAATGCCATTGTTAAAGAGGCATTGTGCATTAATTAAATACCTGTTACAGTATGTAGAAATGCACTTTTGTGGTTGGGTGTATCTTCAACTTTTTATATGGCCATAATTGTAAATCCCATCGGGATATGTGACTACTTCAAGTATTATAATAAAAAACGTGTTTTTGTAAGACGGGATGAAGTCATCTGTTAGTCTAGACTCTACAATCATTCAGCAAGCCCTCACTCATACCCAGTGCAAACTTAGTCAGGGCTAACACAGTTGTTACAGGGGTGTATTTAATGAGGGGAAACAACCTGATACACAGCTGGTATGATTCTCATTGTATGACAATCATATATTTTCTTATCTACACCATACATTAATATCAGAACTTTTTGTTATGTTGTACCCTCCTGAACATGCCCCTAGAAATGGGGAAACAGTTTCTGTTGTAATGTAATGTCAGGGACGCTTGGGTACACCCCAGGGCATGTTGCATCGATCATATCATTAAAAAAATCACTTTTTCAATTTATTTTTGAAGGCTATCAAAAGGTCATCAATGTCCTCCCTCTGCCAACGTGACATCACAACACCTTGTATTTGGCTGCACAGTAAGCTGAATTCTGATCTTTTTTTAAACGAATTGGTCTTTAGCCAAATCCGATCAGCTCTGAAAAATATCTTATTTGAAAAGTTTTGAGGTGTTGTCCAAATGACCAATTGGTGGAGAAAAAGATGAGAATTAGGCTGCCTTTGTATCTCCATAAGGCTGGCAGGTACCCGTAAATGCTTACCAAGCTATCCCAAAGGCCGGCAGATGGCGCTATTGATCTGGAATTGATGGTTCCAATACACTCGTATTACCGTGGACCGGTTCATACCTAAAACATGTTCTATTCCGGCTGCAAAGGTGTCGATTTCCTACATTTTAATGGCGAGAAGGAGGAAACAAACTGAGAAGATATGGTGTTTCAAAGAACGTACTCATTTTCCACCACCAAGCTAGTGGCTAATGCTACTTCCTGTTGCACCCTGAGTTCAGTCAGGGGTAAACCACGCTGCTGCAACCTGATTGGCTGAACGTGATACGTAACACCCGAGACTAGCATTCCTAGGCATTTGCCACTTTAGCTTGGTGGTGGAAAAGGGTGTTTTCATAAAGAAAGTATGCATATATTCCGCCCTTCCTGCCATTAAATCTAGTTAAGGAGGAAGTCGATGCCTTTGCAGCCTGAATGGATAATGTTTTAGTTACGAGCCAGTCCAGGAGGATACAAGTCTATTACCGGCTGCATACAATGCGTTTGAACGGTAAGATGGAAATGACTCGATATCGCCATCTGCCAGCCTTTGGGCTGTTGCTAAGCACTTACTTATGCATTTATGTCAAATACAGATGCCAATGAGCAGTTGCTGTTATAGAAGCACCTGGTTGAGTGGACTGCAAGACTACATTTAGCTGGATACAACACAGATTTATTCAGACCTACACCTGATTAGGACTGCAGTTTACAAATGATCTGCAACCTCAACATTTTAAATCTACACAGGGCTTTTTGTGTTATGGAAATGTCCTTGAGAAAGAGGGTTTTTAGAAATTTGAACAGGCTGAGTATGTCTGGTGGGGAAGTCTTGATTTGGAATGATTTCCATGGCTACTTTAGTTCCTTGAGGCCTTTGAGAATGAGTCTGAATGAAAGAGTGAGTCGTTAGCTTCATGTCGAATACAGCCATGACGAATACAGTAGACGTAATCACTCGCCACCAATTAGACGAAATGATTAAAGCGTGAAATGGCTTCTCTTATTAACATCTTAAGTAGTGCAATTATGAGGTTATTATGCCCTCTGAAATAAGATTTGTTACTGGACCGGAAGACATTCAAACAGCGTCGATTATACCCTGAATAATTTATTGGATTTTCATCAGTGTTTTCTTCTTTAATTAAGGGGTTTAATTTAGTCCCACTGTGATTACCAGTTAGCCTAACTAACAGAATATATTACTAGCCTAACTATCAGAATAGATCACTTAATGTAGTTGGTTCTAATGAAGTTCCAATGAAGTAATTTGGACTCATTTTCTCTTCTAGACGATGTTTGTTGTTCTAATAAGCTATAAATTGCGCATTGCAGTGATCATTGATAATATGTAGCCTAATTGACTGTTTTTATCACCACAGTATTATGCCCGTCAAGCTTGGGATTCTGCTGGGGATGTATCTGGGAGCTTTCAACTTTATGGATGCTTTCAAAGGACGCGTCAAGAAGGTGGAGTAGAGAAGAGAGAGAAAAAAAGAGACAACATACTCTGTAATATTAGTGCCTCAAAGGAGATTAATAGTGCCTGTCATGTTTCTCTTTTTACATGTTTTATTCTTGTTTATAATTCATTTTAGTTATTGAAGAAAAGCCTATGTACTAGTTTAACTCTGCAGACAAATGATATGTGTAGGCTGTATTGGTAATCAAATAATTAATGTATTACCTTAAAAAAAAAAGATGATATGTAACATGGTATTTTTGTAGCATAAACATATGGTGTTAGCTCACTACACTAACACGTAAGTATTGCTAAATTTGGTAGCTATTTCACTCTTGTAACGTTCAGTGGAATACGTCCTCTTTTTGGCCTAAAGGAAAATTGGAAGGTTTTTATTATTGTTGACGCACTTTTTAATTTTTTTAAATGTTCATTTGTTTTATAAGGTCCATTGTTTTGAGGTCAAACCAGTTTCACCCACAGTGGTAACCAGAACCACAGATGTTGAATTGAAGTCAACTTCACAGTAGAGTAGTATGGAGGTACAGTATACTGCAATGTTGTCATCAGAGTTTTAGATTACCTCATGCGCACACATGCACAATACACATTAGAAACGGCCTAGTAGAGAAGCTCAGGAAACTGTCATGTAAAGCATCATTACCTGTGTGTACTGAACTAGTTTTGTGAAGTTGGCTAAGTCTACAGCAGCCAGATGACGGTTTACTCTACTGTCAATAGGATCATCAATGAAGTAATAATGCACATGCATTCAATGGCTCTGTACAGAAGTGCTAGGCATAGGATCGGAAGGTTAGGATAAATGCATTTCTGTTTAGTTGGAAATGTATCAAATAGTTTGCATATACAGTATTTGTCCTCTGAACCTACCCTTTATATTTGAACAACTGAGCTGTTTATTGGTTAAAGGAAGATGTTTTCCTTTGACACTGAAGAGATGACAATATGAGCTAATCATTTTATTTCAACCATGTGTCATGTTACATATTAATTATCGCTCTTTTAGCATTATGTTATGTGTGTAACTGTTGGTATCTGAACATTATCCATTTTTACGTGTTTGTGTTAAAAGCCAAATGTCATGAGACATTTATTAATAGTAAAAAGTTTGAAATCAAAGTCTTCTGTCTGGCTTTCTTTTTTTCTTTTTTTTTTGCTCAGGCGGTTCTGGAATGGTCCCTGACAAGGTACTAAATGTGGTTACTTGGTGATTGTGTGATCATAGCGCCATCTTGTGGAGAACTTAAAACCCTTTCTAGTCCTGTCTGGAGAGAATTGCAATATTGTTATCTAGATGTGAAGTACAGTTGACTTACTGATCTTGTTTAATCATAACTGATGTGAAATAATGTTCAACTGATGCTGACCTTGGTGTAGGTTTGCATAGTCTTGTATGTAGTGTAGGTGAGATTATTTGGGACATTGCAATACTACATTTTGTTCACTAGAGGTCACTGGTGTCATACAGAGGGGATAGACCGTTCTTGGAACCTTCAGAAGCCTAGCAGCCTGAAATACAGTGCAACAAAAATTCTAGTCTGGTACCAATTTTTTTTTCTCTTGCACAAAATTCTATTGCATAGACATTGATAGTTTAAAGCATTCATTTATGTGGGAATACTGTATTCCAGAACACATTTCACAATGCAAATCATAAGTGATTAAGGTTATTCTCTTAAAGTGCGCAATAACCATACATCCCTTCCTTGGCTCTCTTGATGACGTTACATGCTCTAAACAGTGCATGCTGAAAGGCAGTGCATGGTCAATCCAACGTCTGCGTTGGCCGTGCAGCATTTAAAGCCAATTTATGCTTGATCTGCGTATGTGGTCAGAGGCGCCGTATGGATGGTGTGACGCAATTGCGGAGCCTCCAGAGGGATGCCGAGGCCAAAATGAGCTCAAATTTTATTTGTCACATACACATGGTTAGCAGATGTTAATGCGAGTGTAGCGAAATGCTTGTGCTTCAAGTTCCGACCATGCAGTAATATCTAACAAGAAATCTAACCTAACAATTTCACAACAACTACCTTATACACACAAGTGTAAAGAAATTAATAAGAATATGTACATAGAAATATATGAATGAGTGATGGCCGAACGGCATAGGCAAGATGCAGTAGATGGCATAGAGTACAGTATAAACATATGAGATGAGTAATGCAGGGTATGTAAACATTTATATAAAGTGGCATTGTTTAAAGTGGCTAGTGATACATTTATTACATACATTTTTCATTATTGAAGTGGCTAGAGATGAGTCAGTATGTTGGCAGCAGCCACTCAATGTTAGTGATGGCTGTTTAACAGTCTGATGGCCTTGAGATAGAAGCTTTGCCCCCGGTGATGCGTTGTGCAGACCTCACTACCCTCTGGAGAGCCTTGGGCAAAGCAGTTGTTGATGTGGATACGGGGCTGCTCCCTCTGCTGTTTCCTGAAGTCCACGATCATCTCCTTTGTTTTGTTGACATTGAGTGTGAGGTTATTTTCCTGACACCACACTCCGAGGGCCCTCACCTCCTCCCTGTAGGCCGTCTCGTCGTTGTTGGTAATCAAGCCTACCACTGTAGTGTCGTCTGCAAACTTGATGATTGAGTTGGAGGCGTGCATGGCCACGCAGTCGTGGATGAACAGGGAGTACAGGAGAGGGCTGAGAACGCACCCTTGTGGGGCCCCAGTGTTGAGGATCAGCGGGGTGGAGATATTTTTACCTACCCTCACCACCTGGGGGCGGCCCGTCAGGTAGTCCAGGACCCAGTTGCTCAGGGCGGGGTCGAGACCCAGGGTCTTAATGATGAGTTTGGAGGGTACTATGGTGTTAAATGCTGAGCTGTAGTCGATGAACAGCATTCTTACATAGGTATTCCTCTTGTCCAGATGGGTTAGGGCAGTGTGATTGCGATTGCGTCGTCTGTGGACCTATTGGGGCGGTAAGCAAATTGGAGTGGGTCTAGGGTGTCAGGTAGGGTGGAGGTGATATGGTCCTTGACTAGTCTCTCAAAGCACTCCATGATGACGGAAGGGAGTGCTACGGGGCGATAGTCATTTAGCTCAGTTACCTTCGCTTTCTTGGGAACAGGAACAATGGTGGCCCTCTTGAAGCATGTGGGAACAGCAGACTGGGATAAGGATTGATTGAATATGTCCGTAAACACACCAGCCAGCTGTCTGCGCATGCTCTGAGGACGCGGCTGGGGATGCCGTCTGGGCCTGCAGCCTTGCGAGGGTTAACACGTTTAAATGTTTTACTCACGTTGGCTGCAGTGAAGGAGAGCCCGCAGGTTTTGGTAGCGGGCCGTGTCAGTGGCACTGTATTGTCCTCAAAGCGAGCAAAGAAGTTGTTTAGTCTGTCTGGGAGCAAGACATCGTGGTCCGCGACGGGGCTTTTTCTTTTGTAGTCCGTGATTGACTGTAGACCCTGCCCACATACCTCTCGTGTCTGAGCCGGTGAATTGCGACTCTACTTTGTCTCTATACTGACGCTTAGCTTGTTTGATTGCCTTGCGGAGGGAATAGCTCCATACCGCATCGTGGTGCACCTCTCAAATTTTGTAACAATGTGGCGGGCTCAGTATAGCTCCACATTGACATGATTGATTGACAAGGTGAGGGTGGGAGGTCCTGTATGAACAGAGTCACTTCCTTGAGAACTTCCCTCACAACAGTTTTGCACTGCTTAGTGAAGTGCAAGAAGTATGAATGCCCTGACTTCTGCAGAGGCCATATCACCGTAAATGCTGCACGGCCGACACAGATTGACCGTGCAGCGCCTTTATGGTGATGTGGCCTCTGAGGTCAGGGCATTCATACTTCTTAACCTTCGCTGAGCAGCGCAGAGCTGTTGTCAAGGAAGTGAGTTTGTGTTTTATACAGGACCTCCCGCCCTCACCTACCATCAACCAATTATGTCAATGCAGAGCTATACTGAGCTCTCCGCATTGTTACAAAATTTGAGAGGTGCAAGGCATAAATTGGCTCTCTGAGCTATGTATGTGCATGCATCCTTAGGGAGAAAGGATGGAGAGGTGAGGAGGACCTGTGTGAAAATAACCACATTAAGGATTAGCCACAATAGTGGAATTTGCAGTTAGCCTTCAAAATAGAGGTCCCCCATTGAAAGTGATTCAAATGGATACAAATAGTGGAATAATGCCACATTTGAGACAAGATAATGCTGAACAATGTCTTAATGTTGTTAGGTAAACCCATCTAGTATCGGGCCAGACCTGCCTCCAGAAAAGCCTGCATTTTTCAGGGCATTCTACAGGTGTTGGAAATGTTCCAGATTCAGAGATTCATATTCTTTATTTAATCCTTATTTTACCAGGTAAGTTGATTGGGAACACATTCTCATTTACAGCAACGACCTGGGGAATAGTTACAGGGGAGAGGGGGGATGAATGAGCCAATTGTAAGCTGAGGATGATTAGGTGACTGATAGTATGAGTGCCAGATTGGAATTTAGCCAGGACACCGGGGTTAACACCCCTACTCTTACGATAAGTGCCATGGGATCTTTAGTGACACCAGAGAGTCAGGACACTCGTTTAACGTCCCATCCAAAAGACGGCACCCTACACAGGGCAATGTCCCCAATCACTGCCCTGGGGCATTGGGATATGGGCTAAATAGGGAAATTAGTAGCAGGGGGAGGGATGTCCAAAAGGGATGTTGGTTCATGCTGATGCGATGGCATCACGCAGTTGCTGCAGATTGGAAGGTGGTACATTCATGCTGCGAACAACCCATTCCATCTCATCCAAAGCTGCTCAATTGGGTTGAGGTCTGGGGACTGACCAGGCCACTCTAGTAAACTGAACTCGCTGTCATGTTCCAGGCAAAGTTTTTCCACTCCTCAATTGTCCAGTGATGGTGATCGCGTGCCCCCTGGAGCCGCTTCTTCTTGTTTTTAGTTGATAGGAGTGCAACCCGGTGTGGTCGTCTGCTGCAATAGCCCATCCTTGACAAGGCTCAAGTTGTGAGTTCCGAGATGCCGTTCTGCACACTACTGTTGTACTGCGCCGTTATTTGTCTGTCTGTGGCCCTCCTGTTAGCTTGCACAATTCTTGCCATTCTCCTTTGACCTCTCTCATCAACAAGCTGTTTTTGCCCACAGGACTGCTGCTGACTGGATGTTTTTCATTTATCACACTATTCTCTGTAAACCTTAGACAATGTGCGTGAAAAGCCCAAGAGGGTGGGCATTTCTGAGATACTGGATCCGGCACACCTGTCACCATTGATCATACCACGCTCAAAGTCACTTAGGTCACTTGTTTTACTCATTCAAATGTTCAATCGAACAGTAACTGAATGCCTTGATGCCTGTCTGCCTGTGTTATATAGCAAGCCACGGCCACGTGACTCACTGTCTTGTAGGGAGCAATCCATTTTCGTGAACGGGGTGGTGTACCTAATCAAATCAAACTTTTTGTCACATGCGCGGAATACAACAAGTGTAGACCTTACAGTGAAATGCTTACTTACAAGCCCTTAACCAACAGTGCAGTTCAAGAAGAGTTAAGAAAATATTTACCAAATAAATTAAAGTAAAAAATAATAAAAAGTAACACAATAAAATAACAATAACGAGGCTATATACAGGGGGTACCGGTACCGAATCAATGTACGGGGGTACAGGTTGGTTGACCATGTACATGTAGGTAGGGGTGAAGTGACTGCACAGATAATAAACAGCGAGTAGCAGCAGTGTACAAAACAAATGGAGTGGGGGGGTCAATGTAAATAGTCTGGTGGCCATTTGATTAATTGTTCAGCAGTTATGGCTTGGGGAGAGAAGCTGTTAAGGAGCCTTTTGGTCCTAGACTTGGCACTCCGGTACCGCTTGCCATGCGGTAGCAGAGAAAAATGTCTGTGACTTGGGTGATACACTGGCTGGTGAGTGTATCAATTCAACAAAACACAAAAAAGCAAAAATCTGTTGAAATCACACTGTGGATGTATTATACTTTAGTATTGCATTGGGGGCATACTGTATGCACTGTAATGCCTTACCTATGGATCTTGGGTCCATGAAACGGGGCATGAGCCTACTCAGTGACACTGACAGAACACAACCGTGAAGTGTTTACACAAATATTAGCGTTGTAGCTCATATTAGCGAACTTTAATTGTGGGAAATCACCTCAGTATTCAAATCAAATTGTATTTGTCACCTGCGCCGAATACAACAGGTGTAGTAGACCTTACCGTGAAATGCTTACTTACAGTGCAGTGTTAAGAAAAAATGTACTAAATTAACAAATGTTAATAACGAGGCTATATACAGGGGGTACCGGTACCGAGTCAAATGTGCAGGTTATTCGAGCATATTGTACGTATTGAACATTAATATTGCATGCCTTACCTATGGATCTTGGGTCCATGAAATGGGGCATCAGCCTACTCAGTGACACCAACAGAACACAGCTGTGAAGAGCTTTCACAAATGTTAGCATCCTAGCTCTTATTGTAGGACTCTGAAACCACTGTGAAATGAGACACAAAAGATCACGATATGTGGTTTCACAGTCCCACAAAGTCCCACAAAGAGCTACGACGTTATTTGTATAAGAGCTTCAGAATTATAATCTGTTGGAGTAACTGAGTAGGCTGATACCCCGTTTCATGGACCCAAGATCCATAGGTAAGGCTGTATTTTAAATATTTTATGGCTTCTATTTCTTGTGGAACTTGACAAATAACACCTGGGGACATGGCAAAAACTCCTACATCAACTGAAATAAAATACTTGTTCAAAATGCATAAAATTCCATTTCGATATTCATATTTAGTGGTTTTAAGGTAAAAGGACACCTTACCTTATATTGAAATCCTTTTGGAATCCAAAATTTACACTATTTTACACTAAATAAGTAGTGATATTTCCTGGCGACAGAAAAGGCATCATTTGGAAGGAATGACCCAATTATTTTATTTTGTGGAAATTATATAACATTCCGACCTTGTTTAGCATTCATTATATTGTCAAAATATGGCATATGGTACCCGTTTGAATCGCTTTCAATGAGGGACCTTTATTTTGAAGGCGAACCACAAATTCCACAATTGTGGCTAATCCTTATTGTGGCTAGCTTCACACAGGTGAGAGGACCTTTCCTATAAACTTGGAGCCAAAATACGGGAGTGTTCATTGACTCCCAACATCCATGCCATCGCACCACTACACACCAGACAATTCTACCGTCCACAGTGAAATGGCAAGAAAAACGGACGTCTCTTCCCTTTATTACGGTGAGTAGCCTAACCTAGGCTCATTGAAGTAAAGTGTGTCACATTGATGGGGTCTGTTATTAAATAAATATGGCACATTAACAGCGTATGTAGTAGCAATAGCATAGGTAAGAAATTGTACACTCAGATATCCTACCAGGCTGGCACATGATATTTCTATGGCATAAGGGGAAATAGTTTTTAAAATATTGTCAAAGCAACAGGGAAAAGGGATTTTAAGTCTATTTTTGTATCAGGGTATTTTGGTGTTAATTTGACCACTAATTCTAGCGCGTTCTCGAGACTCCTTGAGCATTCCACAAGCCATCCAAATACATTGATTAGGAAATGTTGGTCTATGGGACATGATGAATGCTAGCTATGACATAACAACCCTGCGTGAAATCTTCAACTCCGCATTAACTTAGCTTTGCTATTTTGGTCCGCTGTCCGAATCGAAGCCGTGGAGGTTAACCAATGGCACGAGCCGCTCGCCTGCATATTGCCGGGGATGCAACTTTGTTGCTAAAACGTCGTGTGCCGCTCGCGCACAGGGCACATCTCGGCGCCGTATATATGCAGGATGGCAACTGTACTGCAACCTCATCTGACAGTGAACTGTAACGGAACCCTCTGCATTTAACACTATTCATAATTTTTTGGGCTACTTTTATAGGCCACTGACTGTATTTGAGTTAATAACTAGACGATCCAAATTATTTTAGTGTTGCCCTTTGCGCACTAAACCTTGAGCACAAAACACACAGGCAGTCTATACCCATTTAAGTGCGCAGAGAATTTGAAGATGATGCAAGAAAGATTTTCTATTATTGTCAACATTAAAATTACCTTCTCTATTTTCTGATGCGTTTCACAAAAAACATTCCTAGTCTACTTCTGGTTTTCAAGGACATTAAGCCACCACGAAACACTGTAGTCTACTGGCTATTGTTGCTGTGTTGTTCATAATTACAGGATATTTCCCTCTGCTCTACTGAATACCAGGCTCTCTGTGACACGGTAGATTGGTATTGGAGTGCCCGCTGGGTACAGCAACCTGCACTGTTTTTGGAATGCAGTATCATTCTGCTCAGTCAAAATTATCTGAACTATTGTCAGGTGTGCATCAGAGGAGACTGGTGGGAGGTGCTGTAGGAGGATGGTCTTATTGTAATGGCTGGAATGGAATGAATGAATGCAACGGAATCAAATATGTGGTTTTGGTATGTTTGATATGTTTAATACCATTCCATTCCAGCCATTACAATGAGAGTGTCCTCCTATAGCTCCTCCCACCAGCCTCTGGTGTGCATGTGTATAGTCTGCCATTTGTGACAGAGTTGGCTGTGCACCAGACCAGTATAAACCAGTATTATGTTCACTGGCCCGAATGCCTCATTCCTTAGCAGAGTGGGGAAATGGTTTTCTCTCAATTGAACAATCCATTGTTGAAGGCATTGAAGCAGTGCAGATGTGACGGTGAGGTGTGTGAATGTGTTCTGGGGTAGAGCTGGGCAATATAGACACAAATCTATATCACTATATATTGGCTGAATTATCACGATAACGGTAAATTCAAAGATAAGTGTAACATTAATGTGCACCAGTTATTTTTTAAATATTACCCCTAAAACTACTACTACTACTTTCAATGTTGTGACTATCATTGTCCCGTTAGTCCATATTAGCAGACTTATTCTATTTCTAACTTAACGATAAGTAGCCTTTACTAGAGGAATGTTATCAGTAAAATGTCCTTGATAAATGGTCGGTTTGGTCGGTATCGATAATTTGCGGTTTATCGTCCCAGCTCTATTCTGGGGTGTGTTACGGGCCTCAGATCAGTTTCACACATTTACATGGAGTGTAAAGCACTGGTACTCTTTCTGTGGTCCTTGAGTCAAAGTCAAGCTGTTTGCTGACAGTGATTTCATCAGGGTTCCATTTCCAAAGCCTGGCACTTCCTCTTGCCCATGCAGATTTAGCCTGAGACCTGAAGCATCCCAGTTTCAAGGCTTTAGTTCAATGGACTAACACAGTCTCGATTTGCACTGATGACCAGGGTTCAGTATCCGGTTGGTGACACTAAAAACTCCAAAGAACCGACATCACTGGCTTGGGTGTCATTTCCTAGGTGACTACAGTGTAAGGCTGGATGTGGTGCAGTGTAGCGAGGAAGAGAGTAGGCCAGTGTGTCTTTGTACTTGGAGAAGTTTCTCTCCCCTGTTTACAAAGGCTTATGAATAATGAAGCAGCTCCCCCGTGGTGTCTCTGCTGCGTCGTTCTGATCCAGAGATGTGGTTTTAATCTGTTCGTTTCTTCCCTGGCAACGGTGTGTGCTGGAGGGAAACCGCTGACAGTCCTCCTAATGGTTGCTGTATACGGTAGCTGTGTGGTTCCTCATGATTTTCAAAGGCTCCTATCTCTTCTGAAAGATTTCTTTCTTCTGAAGAACATATTTTCTCTGCATGCTGCTGCTTCCCTGTCTCTGTTCCTGTTTTTCATTTCTGTCTTCTCACTGTTTAAAGCTTGCTTTTTGTGTGTGTGTGTGTGTGTGTTGGTGTGTGTGTGTGTGTGTGTGTGTGTGTGTGTGTGTGTGTGTGTGTGTGTGTGTGTGTGTGTGTGTGTGTGTGTGTGGTGTGTTGTGTGTGCTGTGTGTGTGTGTGTGTGTGTGTGTCCACATTGAAATGAAGATAATGATGATCCGTGAGGAAATGAATGACCAGAAACATTTGTTTGAGAATAAAGGCTCAATTCCAGTGAGAGGACACTGCATATTGCAAGAGATAATATGCTTAAGACATTAGAAACCAACCAATACAGACCAACCAAATACACACTTTTGCAGACCATATCAACTGCTTGAGTCCTGTGTTGTAGTATAGTTACTGTAATAGCCACAGGGATTTAGTCCATTGCCTGCAGTTTGTTCTGGCTTTGCATCATTCCAGATGTTTTTTTTTAGAGAACCGCAAACATTAAATCCAAAAGGCTGTGAGGCTATTGACCCAGGACAAGCTGGCCAAATTCTGTGTGCTTCAACAAGCCATGTTCACAGATCTGTTTGTGCTGTCTTCCCAACTCCTAACAGTGGCTTGCGAAAGAATTCACCCCCCCCTTGGCATTTTGTTGCCTTACAACCTAAAATAAAAAATAAAAAAATTGGGGGGGTTTGTATCATTTGACTTACACAACATGCCTACCACTTTGAAATATTTTTTTATTCTGGAAAACCTGTGAATTTTGGGAAATAATTTTGCAACCCTACTCTTGGTTATTCATGTGTGGCAGTCAGTAACATCTCCTCATTATGCTTGTAAACTTCTCACCAAATGGTAAAATCACAGATGCGAATGAACATATTTTAGGTGAGGCTAGAGAATAAAAGTCTTGAATTATTCAGTGTTTTAGGAATTGAAATTTTTATGAGGTGACATCAATAATAGATTTTTTTAAATGTCTGTGTAGTAAAGGATGATCTATCTCTACTGTATTTTACACCTGGTTACCCTCAAATGGGTGGAAGTCATCGTGAGAAGTCAGGCAACACACAAATGGAAAATGGTTTATGGAACAAAGACAGGACATGAATCGCTTGTCCTTGTGAATATAACTGTACAACAGGTTGGTTTGTTTGCATTGTCTATTAGTGCTCTCTTTTCTTGCAACTGTCAAATTACAGTTTTCATTTGTGGTTACACATTTATTTATGTCTTTACCTTGTGAGTTGTCAGTCTGGAAAGATCCTTGAGACATCCCTACCCCATTAAAGTTGACATTTAAAATGGTAATGGATAGGGTCAGGTAAGGGTTCTGGTTAGGTAGAGATGTTCCAAGGATGCTGAATGGCACTGATCCTACATGATTATAGTAGACAATACTTCAGAGTTCTGTTTCTTTGGTATGTTATTGACTGTACGGTAATGATTCTATGACGGCAGATCAGTATGACATGTATGGTATACAGTAATTGGTTGTGATAACAATTGTTATCATCAGATTAATAATGAGCTGCAAGCTGTTTTTTCTCTGTAAAAATAGAGAAAATCTTTACCTTTCATCCTCACTCCCTAAACTTAAAGGATTTACAGAGCCCCCAGATAAAAACTAAAGCATGAAACACACTGAGATTCTCACTGCCGATAGCTACTAATCACAGACTGGTGATAGCTACTTATCACAGTGGGAGGCCATTCCTTTTCTTGCTAGAAACAAAAGCAGTATCACTGCACCAAATTCCCTAGTTTCAGACTCCTAATTATCCTTACACCTCTGAAGACTCTAGGCACTTCCATGCCAGTCGGATGAATTTGTTTTATCTCTGAACACTCAAACTTGTTTCTCCACCGACTGTTGGAGAAGAGGAACCATGGGGTGTTTACAACACTCGGTGGAGACTAGAAATCCTGACTGGCAATGGCATGTCCAGCATGAAACGTGCCATTAAATTATCCTGACATTCACACAACCCCCAAAAAGAACAAGTGTTATAGCCAAACAAATTATAAAATACATCTCTCATTAAATAAAAAATTATGAAAAGAAGTGTACAACATAAGACATACAGTGCTTTCGGAAAATATTCAGATAGCTTTTTCCACATTTGTTACGTTACAACCTTATTCTAAAATTGATCAAAATTTTTTTTTACTCATCAATCTACAAACAATGCCCCATAATGACAAAGCGAAAACAGGTTTTTAGAAATGTAATGCAAATTTATAAAAAATAAACATACCTTATGTAAATAAGTATTCAGATCCTTTGCTATGGGACTCGAAATTGAGCTCAGGTGAATCCTGTTTCCGTTGATCATCCTTGATGTTTCTACAACTTGATTGTAGTCCACCTGTGGTAAATTCAATTATTTGGACATGATTTGGAAAGGCACACACCTGTCTATATAAGGTCCCACGGTTGACAGTGGATGTCAGAGCAAAAACCAAGCCATGAGGTCAAAGGAATTGTTTGTAGAGCGTCGAGACAGGATTGTGTTGAGACACAGCTCTGGGGAAGGCTCCCAAAACACACCTACTCATTTAAAGGGTTTTTCTTTATTTGTATTCTTTTCTACATTGTAGAATAATAGTGAAGATATCAAAACTATGAAATAACACATGGAATTAAGTAGTAACCAAAATATATTTGAGATTCTTCAAAGTAGCCACCCTTTGCCTTGACAGCTTTACCAACTCTGGCAAGAGTGTTTTTGGAAACTGATCTGCTGGCCTACGAATGGGAGGCGCCACCAGTTGCCCATCCCTGGTGTAGGATATGTGTCGATGTGAGGGATTGTCTTTGGAACATCGTTTTTAAGACAAGATGAGTTGGGGAGGGATGGTTTCTGAGAGAAAGAGTGAGAACATGATGCATGTATGTGTAAGACACCTTCTCCCAGGTGATGTGTGTTCAGACGGAGGGAGCAGGACAGGCAGGATTATCTCTGGGTGACAGGCCGGGATTATCTCTGTCCTCAGACAAATCACTGTCTGAGGACAGATAAGGCCTTGCCAGCAAATACACATCAACACACACACATCATTGACAACACCACACCAATAGCCCTCAAACACTTCCACCGACATGTAGTCTGTGAAAACAGGCATATATTCTGGCCCCTATTTACTGTACACTGAACAAAAATATAAATGGAACATGCAACAATCAACGATTTTACTGAATTACAGTTCATATAAGGAAATCAGTAATTTGAAATAAATAAATTAGGCCCTAATCTATGGATTTCACATGACTGGGAATGCAGATATGCATCTGTTGGTCACAGATACATTAAAAAAAAGGTAGGGCGTGTATCAGAAAACCTGTCAGTATCTGGTGTGACCACCATTTGCTTCATGCGGCATGACACGTCTCCTTCGCAATTGAGTTGATCAGGCTGTTTATTTGTAGCCTGTGGAATGTTGTCCCACTCATCTTCAATGGCTGCGTTCCAAACACTTAAAAGACACATCCTATCCCCTCAGCCCTCAAATTAAGTGGACACTTCTGATGACGTCTGACGAGTATACACTTGCAGGGCAAGGGAGGAAGGAATGATTTTTAGATGGACTGCCCTTGCCTGGAAATTCATAACTCGTTCATCCAGCGATGATTGTGTGTTCAGCCACCAGTAGCTTGTGGGTGCTTTATATGCGCTACAGTTAATTATGATTGCATGTCTACTTATATTAACTATATCATTAATAATATACGCCTACTGTATGATAGCTAGCAAATTCATTAGCTAACTAACGTTAGCCTGCCTAGCTACTTCTAAAGAAGGAACATTTGTTTTATTTCTACAATTTCCAAAAGCTAACCAAACAAAAACATCATTACTTTTGAGACGTGTTTGTGCATTAGTAGCACAATTTCTAACTTATTTACATTAGTTTTTTACTTACACTGGTATGTTGACTCCATATTGACGTTGAGGTTTTGCCTGACTTTTCTTAGCGGATGTACAGTCATCGCAAATTAAATGATGGGGCGTTTCAGGCCCAAAGTGAACATAATTTTACACTCGCAAACTCCATTAAAAACAAGGGCTGAGGGGCTTACGTTGCAAACTTCCCTTGCTTGGCTAATAATTTGGACCGACGACATGACTGCGGGGATTCCCCAAAGGGCTGAGGATTTAGGGCCGAGGGCTGTCTACTTTGAGTTTGAAACGCAGCCAGTTGCTGGATATTGGCAGGAACTGGAACACGCTGTCATAGATGTCGATCCAAAGCATCCCAAACATGCTCAATGGGTGACATGTCTGAGTATGCAGGCCATGGAAGAACTGGGACATTTTCAGTTTTAAGGAATTGGGGCTGTGCATTTCCATGCTGAAACATGTGATGACGGCGGATGAACAGCACGACAATGGGCCTCAGGATCTCTTCACGGTATGTCTGTGCATTCAAATTGTCATCGATAAAATGCAATTGTGTTCATTGTCAGTAGCTTATGCCTGCCCAATAACTAACCCCACCATGGGGCACTCTGTTCACAACGTTGACATCAGCAAACCGCTCGCCCACACGATGCCATACACACTGCCTGCCATCTGCCCGGTACAGTTGAAACCGGGATTCATCCGTGAAGAGCACGCTTCTCCAGCGTGACAGTAGCCCTCGAAGGTGAGCATTTGCCCACTGAAGTCGGTTACCTGCAGTCAGGTAAAGACTCTGGTGAGGATGACAAGCATGCAGATGAGCTTCCCTGAGACAGTTTCTGACAGTTTGTACATAAATTATTCGGCTGTGCAAAGCCACAGTTTCATCAGCTGTCTGGGTGGCTCATCTCAGACCATCCCACAGTATCAGGACTCAAGCCAAGACCCAGATTCAGACACAGGAGGCGGATAGTACGAGTCTGTTTATTATAGTACAAGGGGCAGGCAAAAGAGTAGTCAAGGCAGGCAAAGGGTCGTAGTCAGAGTCAGGCAGGTACAGGCCGGTGGTCGGGAAAGGTCAGAATTGGGAAGACTAAGAAGAGCACAAGGAACACGCTTGTAGGACTTGCCAGGACAAGACGAACTGGCAACAGACAAACAGGGCTGGCGTGGTTGCGCGTGGTTGTGAGACCGTTTGGACAGACTTCCAAATTCTCTAAAACGACATGGGAGATAATTTAATATTAATTCTCTGGCAACAGCTCTGGTGAACATTCTTGCAGTCAGCATGCCAACTGCACACTCCCTCAACTTGAAACATCTGTGGCATTGTGTGACACAACTGCACATTTTAGAGTGGCCTTTTATTGTCCCCAGCACAAGGTGCATCTGTGTAATGATCACGCTGTTTAATCAGCTTCTCAACATGCCACACCTGTCAGGTGGATGGATTATCTTGGCAAAGGAGAAATGCTCACTAACGTTTTACGTTTAAGTTTACAGGGATGTAATCAAGTTTGTGCTCACAATGTGAGAGAAATAAGCTGGTTGTGCATATGGAACATTTCTAGGATCTTTTATTTCAGCTCATCAAACATGGGACCAACACTTTACATTTTTTATTTTTGTTCAGTATACATTACCACTATTCAGAAAAATGGATGTGAGCTATTGCTAGAGCAATTTGCATAATTGAGATTTTTCCCATTACACTGTACACTTGACTTGTTTCTCTGAGAGGCGTGTTTGGAAGGACCTCACTGAGGATGCTTTCTGTTGTCTGTTTGTCTCCTAGTGCCTCTGTCCCCTCTTTGCTCATTGACATGCATAACAAGGGACCAGTATCAGGGAGTTACAGATGACTGACAGTTCATCCTCACAGGGAATATGCATGAACTGAATAACTACGATATCTTCAGAACTTTTACACTGACGTGTAACTGGAAATGTTATGTTAATACGCATGGTCCATGTGAAATTACATAAGTAAATACATTGAAAATAGTAGTGTCCTCAAATGACTATTCCTCTTTTTTTGGGGGAGGGGGGAAGTAGCGTTCTGTATGGGGTGGCATTTAATACATAAATGAGCAGTGTGTATGACTGAACTTACCCATAGTTCAACACTTCTCTCTTATGATTCTCAACAACAGTCTTAAATCTATTGCTGGGTTGTTTGTTTTGTAGTTGGATGCTTTTGTTGTTCTGGACTGCTGTGATTGTTCCTTCAGCAAGTGTACATGCTGGAAGACTCCCTGTAGGCTTGACTCAGAGTAAACAACAGTCTGTTTGATTAACTTCCCTTTGGAGAGTGACTAGTAGGTACTTTATCTTACTGTAAGGTAAACACAAGTTAATTGTGTGAGAGATGCTGTGTTTGTGTAGACTATCATCCGTGTTGTGCATTCTGTATGCACATGCATGTTCGCTCAAATCTCTATCTATGGAAGTGAAATTAGTTAATTTGTTGAGAAAATGAAGGTTATTCCCACGGACTCGCACATCCACAGGCAAAAATAAATGCGCCACTGTATAAGCCCCCGAAACCCATCATGCATGTTCTTCAACATATTCTCTCTCCCAGACAGGCCAGCTTAACTTAGCTTTGTCTTTGTCTACTTTAAGACATTCTAAATCAGTAGAATTTAAGAAATTATAAATCCGTAGAATCTAAGACATTCTAAATCGGTTAATCAATCTGGACTCCAGATTCTGGGTCTTTGAAGTGACAACTCCCACTGACATTCAGCTACTAAGTGGGAGTGTCAAGCTCAGTGTTGACTTCATTAACACTCTTTACGCGCTATTAGCCGTCTTGTTTGCTGGATTTCACAGGGATTCTGGAGAAATTTAGCGAGGTGGATTGAAGGTCTGTGTGTAGGTAAACCCAGAAAGAAGAGGATCTCCCTTTCATAAGGTTTTATTGAGCGGTGTAGATTAGAATGAACTGTAATGGGTTCTTAGATGGGTTTGTTTGTCTATGGCGGGGGCAGGAAACTAGATTCAGCCGCTGGCTGATTTGTCGGATCGCATGGTCGTGGGCCGGAACCTAATTATAATAATTTGTACACTGCAAATTGACCACAACCAAAAAGAGATTGTATTTGAAAATAACACTAAATTCTTACCTTGATTACATTGAGACATGATCACATACCGTTCTCTTTTTTAATTTTTTATTATTTAACAGATTTCCTAAATTAAACTCATTTTTAGCTGATTTCATGGTCATTTTAAGATAGCAAATTTTTTTGGGGGGGCCACTCGCGGGACGGTTTTGTTGCCGACCCCTGTTCTGTATGCTGGGGCATTTTTGGTGTGGTTTGGAGGACTGCCTGTTTGTGTTAGGTAGAGAGGGTAGGCCATATCCATACTAACAGTTTGGTTGTCTGAGTTAGGTAGAGAGGGTAGGCCATATCCATACTAAGTGTTGGTTGTCTGTGTTAGTAATGGATATGGCCTACGCCTTTCTACCTAACAGTTTGGTTTGTCTGTGTTGGGTAGAGAGGGTAGGCGCATATCCATACTAACAGTTTGGTTGTCTGTGTTAGGTAGAGAGGGTAGGCCATATCCATACTAACAGTTTGGTTGTCTGTGTTAGGTAGAGAGGTAGGGCCATATCCATACTAACAGTTTGGTTGTCTGTGTTTAGGTAGAGAGGGTAGGCCATATCCATACTAAGTTTGGGTTGTCTGTGGTTAGGTAGAGAGGGTAAGGCCATTCCATACTAACAGTTTTGGTTGTCTGTGTTAGGTAGAGAGGGTAGGCCATCATCATACTAAACAGTTTGGTTGTCTGTGTTAGGTAGAGAGGGTAGGCCATATCCATACTAACAGTTTGGTTGTCTGTGTTAGGTAGAGAGGGTAGGCCATATCCATACTAACAGTTTGGTTGTCTGTTAGGTAGAGAGGGTAGGCCTACAGTACATGTTGGACTGATGCTGGCGTTTGCATGTCTTGGTTTTGTTGAGTGACATTTGGATTGTAAGGGAGGTAACTTTTGTTAGTGTGCGAGTACAGTTATTAGTAACTGTGCGTGTATGTGTGTGTGTATGCCTGTTCAGTCATTAGTAACCATGCGTGTTTGCTTGGCTTGTGGAGAAGCTAATTGACAGTGAGAGGGATTAATCGAGTGAAATGTAGATTCATACAAGAGGACAGGACTCTGGATGGGATGCCACAATGTGTTAACAGTAACACACAGACAACCGTCAGCCCCTCAGGTCTCTCACCTACAGACACTGTCATCGGTTACTAAGCAGCTGGTCACAATAACACTGTTCTATGGATATGGTTACAGCACAAGCTGTTGACTATACACCCTTCTGTGATGGCTGCGTCCTGACTGAATCTTGTGCTTGGTGTTACGTTACGTTTCTTTTCTGTCTGATGTCTCATAGTTATTTGAGTAAATTACTTATTTCAATGTGATGGGCAAGTTGTAACTTAACCAATGAGGAAATGAGGAACTTTTGGATTACAGTGGTATTATTCTGCAGAGTGACAGGGGAGACAGCGAGTGAGGAAAGTCAAAGGGAGGAGAAATGTATTTAAGAGGAAAATGTCAGGCTACAGTTGGACATGCCTTCTCTGGAGTTAACCATCACAGTCATCACAAAGTCAAAAGGAGGAGGCAGTGGGAATATGGGAGCTAGCCGGGGAGGGGATTCCCCCAGGGGTGGATCAGAGAAGGCTGGCGGAGCGTGGAGGATACCCAGGAACGAGGCACCCCAGGGGGGCAGGCTGTCCTGGGCTGCTGGAGCCACCTGCCAGACACACCAGGAGTCCACTGCCCCCCTTCCTGCCATTGAGTTTACATGGATGGGGGTGGGAGTGTGTTCAGGGATGGTATGTGCGTGCCTGATCTATGCTCCTGCATTCATGCCTGATTCTACATGCGTTTGCATACTGTGGATGTGTTTGGAATTTCACATTTCTGTAACAGGTGTTGTGGTACACAGAGTAGCAGGAGAGAGAGTAGCTGTCAGTATTGGAGGTGAGAGGAGACGGTACTGTATGTTATTATTGGAGGGGAGAGGAGACGGTACTGTATGTTATTATTGGAGGGGAGAGGAGAC